>NC_056727.1:911255562-911594824 GCF_019279795.1 Protopterus annectens | reverse complement strand
GGAGGGCAGAGACAGTTGTGTAGGTATTTGCAGGTTCTAGATAGGCAATTTAACAGTCTGGTTTGGATGAAACCACCGGAGATTACAGGGTTAGGGCTTTGTAGGCACAAATTCAGGTCTTCCAGGAGGGCAGAGACAGTTGTGTAGGTATTTGCAGGTTCCAGATAGGCAATTTAACAGTCTGGTTTGGATGAAACCACCGGAGATTACAGGGTTAGGGCTTTGTAGGCACAAATTCAGGTCTTCCAGGAGGGCAGAGACAGTTGTGTAGGTATTTGCAGGTTCCAGATAGGCAATTTAACAGTCTGGTTTGGATGAAACCACCGGAGATTACAGGGTTAGGGCTTTGTAGGCACAAATTCAGGTCTTCCAGGAGGGCAGAGACAGTTGTGTAGGTATTTGCAGGTTCCAGATAGGCAATTTAACAGTCTGGTTTGGATGAAACCACCGGAGATTACAGTGTTAGGGCTTTGTAGGCACAAATTCAGGTCTTCCAGGAGGGCAGAGACAGTTGTGTAGGTATTTGCAGGTTCCAGATAGGCAATTTAACAGTCTGGTTTGGATGAAACCACCGGAGATTACAGGGTTAGGGCTTTGTAGACACAAATTCAGGTCTTCCAGGAGGGCAGAGACAGTTGTGTAGGTATTTGCAGGTTCCAGATAGGCAATTTAACAGTCTGGTTTGGATGAAACCACCGGAGATTACAGGGTTAGGGCTTTGTAGGCACAAATTCAGGTCTTCCAGGAGGGCAGAGACAGTTGTGTAGGTATTTGCAGGTTCCAGATAGGCAATTTAACAGTCTGGTTTGGATGAAACCACCGGAGATTACAGGGTTAGGGCTTTGTAGGCACAAATTCAGGTCTTCCAGGAGGGCAGAGACAGTTGTGTAGGTATTTGCAGGTTCCAGATAGGCAATTTAACAGTCTGGTTTGGATGAAACCACCGGAGATTACAGAGTTAGGGCTTTGTAGGCACAAATTCAGGTCTTCCAGGAGGGCAGAGACAGTTGTGTAGGTATTTGCAGGTTTCAGATAGGCAATTTAACAGTCTGGTTTGGATGAAACCAGCGGAGATTACAGGGTTAGCGCTTTGTAGGCACAAATTCAGGTCTTCCAGGAGGGCAGAGACAGTTGTGTAGGTATTTGCAGGTTCCAGATAGGCAATTTAACAGTCTGGTTTGGATGAAACCACCGGAGATTACAGTGTTAGGGCTTTGTAGGCACAAATTCAGGTCTTCCAGGAGGGCAGAGACAGTTGTGTAGGTATTTGCAGGTTCCAGATAGGCAATTTAACAGTCTGGTTTGGATGAAACCACCGGAGATTACAGGGTTAGGGCTTTGTAGGCACAAATTCAGGTCTTCCAGGAGGGCAGAGACAGTTGTGTAGGTATTTGCAGGATTCCAGATAGGCAATCTAGATTGCTGTCCAGAACCAGGAGCAGGACGTACAGCAGCCAAACCGAAGCACTTAGTAGAACAGGATGCAGAAGGAATCACCACAGGAAAACACACCTCCGTTATAATCCAAAAAATGTCTTTTATTTTAGTACAATGGAATAAAAATAAGCGCTTTCGCGTAGAGAAACTACGCTTCTTCAGATGTAATATTTCTAAAAGGAACTCATTGTTTTATACAAACTTTTGGCGCTCAAACCAAAAACAATTATTCAATTAACCTGAATAGATTGTTAGTTATTTAAAGTGCTCAGTGCAATTTAAGTTACTATACGTATCTAAAGCAAATGAGACATACATAGAACATTATAAAATAATACCGTATATATTACTATGACATTTTTTGATATTGCAACATGTTGTATAACTTATTTTAACATATTTTAACAAATGTTACACTACTATCAATTTAAAAGATTCTTCATTTCAGCTTTTATACAAAACTTTAAAAGCTTAAAAATATTTAAAACATATTCTTTGTGTATATAAGATGTAAAACTCATACAAACTAATATTTTGGTTCTGTGTTACAGCTATATATAATTATAAATACAGATCAAACATATAAATAAACTGTCATAGATATATTTCTAAGATGTATTATTCTAAGCAACAAAACATGTTGTAACAGCATGTTTGTGAAGTTTATGAAACTTCTTTAAAGAAATTTAATTAAATCAATAATGTCCTGATTTTTAAAAGGATATATATAAATTGCTGTATTAACCTTTGTTGTTATATTTATAATTCTCTAAATTAAGAAATTTTATTTCATTTGTTCTCTTTAAGTGATATATCAAGGGATATGTATGCATATAAAGAAATGTATTTTATCAGTGTTATCCTGAAATGTATGTTATTTCCTGGTGAATGTGGAATATAAAGTATAAATTATTTTCTCCAAAACAATTAATTTCTTAGAGTTTATTAAGATTTAATTATTAAAATTATATAGTTATATTCTATGTAACATTTGATATATAGTGTATAAATATGTCTTTAAAAGTATAAAAAGAACACTATAATATTTATAGCTTTCTATTATTTAATACAGGTTTCACAGATACAGACTGATTAATACCTGGTGTAATATGTGCTCTTAAAGTCAGTATCCATTTGAGTTCCACGTTAGCCAAATGATTCATTTTATCACCTCCTCTTGAGTTTGATGTAACTAATTGTAAAACCTTGAAACTAAATTTATGTGTCTTATTGTCCTGTACATGTTTAGCTAAGGCATTTTGTTCATTCCCTTTCCTTATGTCGTATAGATGATTATAAACCCTGTCTCTTAGCCTTCTTTTGGTTAGGCCTACATAAAATGCCTGACAATCATCACAAGTTGCTAAATATATAAGATTAGTACTATCACAATTAGAGTAGCTATTTGTTGTAAATGTATATAAACCATTAGGATGTTGAAAGGTTTGGTTCTTGGAGATATATGGGCACATATGGCAATGGCCACAGGGGTAAGTTCCAACTTGGGTATATTTAATGTTGTTATAAATATTATCTTTTTCCATACATAAAATTTGTTTTAGGTTTTCACAGTTCTTAAAACTAAACCTGGGATAATCACCAACTAATATTTTAATAAATGGGTCCATAGTAAGAACATTCCAGTTCCTATTAATTATCTTTTTTAATATGTTAACATCACTGGTATATTTCATTATATATAGTACTTTATCTGTAAAGTTTTTTTGTTTCGACATTACTATATGAGGAGCTTGTTTAAGGTGAATTTTCTCATTGCCTTTATCTAACAATATATTTCCTACTACTTGCTGTTTGCAATTTTTAACCACATTACTATTATATCCCCTTTCTTTAAAGAACAATTCTAACTTTTCTATTTCTGATACGAGTATGTCTGTCTCTTGGCAAATTTTAGATATTCTGGTGAACTGACTTTTAACTATCCCAGGAAATATGTGCCTGGGATGCATACTCTCATACCTTAACAATGTATTTCTCCAAGTGGGTTTTCTATAAAGGGAAGAACAAATAGTGCCTTTTTCTGTGAGTTTCAAGGATAAATCTAAAAAGTGAATATGGTCTTGTGAGACTTCCATTGTAAATTTTAAGAAAGTGGTAGTGGTCTCCAAATAGGTGAGAAAAGTTCCAAAATCAGTCCTATTACCCTCCCATACAATGAGGACATCATCCACAAATCTCCTGTAGAGTTTGACATTCTTATATTGAGTATGATTAAATAAAAAATGATGTTCCCATTGATAAACCACAAGGTTAGCATAAGTATTTGCACAGGGGGTGCCCATGGCAACCCCCCATTTTTGCAGATAACTTTTGTTCTTGAATATAAAGATATTATTATTTAATATCAATAACAACAGGTGATTTATCAGAATTTGCCTACTGTTGCTGAAGTTGGAATACTGTACTAATATCTCTCTTATGGCTTGTAGTCCAAACTCATTAGGGATACAGGTAAACAATTTTTTTACATCCATGGTTATTAACAAATATTCAGAGATATTTTATCTAATCTAAAGTCTCTGAAATGGTCTAAAAGTTTATATGAATTTTTAAGGATGCTAGGAATATTATTTACCACTGGCTTTAGTAGATGTTCGACAAATGAGGAAATGGTGGAGGTGGCCCATCTTTCACTAGATACAATGGGTCTCATAGGTACTGGTGAAACATTTTTGTGAATCTTGGGTAATCCCTTGATTATAGGGATAGTCGGGAACTCAATTAAAAAATATTCATATATTTCACAACTGGTTTGACCACACATTAACAAATCATATAGATCTTCATGTATATTTTTAATTATATTTTTAACTTGGTCATCAGTAATGATCTGATATGTACTGCTATCTGAAAGAAGGGAGGTCATGTTAGCTTCATAATCTGCTGTATTCAAAATTACTATGCCCCCTCCCTTATCTGCTAGCTTGAGCGTAATATCTTTGGCTCGGTTTAAGTTATTAAGTGATCTTTGTTCATTAGTTGTAATATTAAAATATGTACATCTTTTTTGCTTTGTTAAAAACAATTCATAAATGTCTCTCTCATATAGTTTCATAAAACATTCAACATTGTGTGGAATAGGAGGCATGAAACTACTTTTACATTTGAAAAAATTAGTCATGGTTTCAGTTTGCATAGCATTCTTATCTTTAAAAAACGCTTTTAACGCTATATTTTGACAAAATAACCTTAGGTCTATTAAGACATCACTTAAAATGAACAAAATACTGATTTGTGATGCAATAAAATTTAGACCTTTGTTTAAAAGTGAGACATCAGATTCAGTAAGTACAGTATCTGAAAGATTATATATTAAGTTATTCAGTTCCTTTGTTTTCTTGTAACTCCATGCTTCTCTCCCGACATCTTTCTCTTGCGTGGCCCCCTGCTGTTGGAGCGTCCTCTCCAATTCGCTTGTTGTTTTACTGGAAACGGTAAAAAACACGTATTGACAGCAGCTGAGTCCTTCGGTTTAGCTCCTGGCACAGTGGCTGTAGGAAAAGTCTTAATAGCCTGCTGGTTCGGAGGAGGAGTGTCATTAAGTGAACAGGCAGCATTGCTGCTATTGGTCCGTGATGAAAGGAGTTGTGGTTCTTGGCATAAAACATTGTTAGAAGTAAGAACAAAAGGTGTATTTATCATCTCATTAACTTCACTACCGTTTATAGCATTTGTAAGATTCAAACCCCTACCTAACTATGTTATGACACTTGAGAGAGATGCATTAGCAGAGCATGCTATTCGCATTACTGGGAGGTTTCCCTTCTCCTGCTGTACTTATAGGGTGCTGACATCATCAGTGTTTAGAATGAGGAATGTGCATCATGCAGTGTGTTCTTGTAGTTGGCAAAATGGACATTTCTTTCACACAGAATTGCACACACACACACTAACCCCCTCACCCAAACACTGAGCATTTGTAGGATTCAAACCCCTACCTAACTATGTTATGACACTTGTGAGAGATGCATTAGCGGAGTGCATTATCCAAATTACTGGGAGGTTTCCCTTCTCCTGCTGTACTTATAGGGTGCTGGGATCATCAGTGTTTAGAAAGAGGAGTGTGCATCATGCAGTGTGTTCTTCTAGTTGGCAAAAGGGACATGTCTTTCACACAGAATTGCACACACACTAACCCCCCTCACCCAAACACACACACACACTGAGCATTTGCAGGATTCAAACATGGATGTGACATTGCAAATTCAACCCCTGGGATCTCCACTGTGTCCCTGTTTGACGGAGGCACAGCACACTAGCCTTACATGGTGCCTTCTGTGACCTACTTTACAGGGGCACAGTAGCCTACTGTACTGGGGAGGCAGATGCCAAGCACACTCTGGCTAAGCTTGTATTCCCTAGGGCAAACAGCCTAATATTGACCTCTACACCCATATGTTTAATTTTCAGATGCACAATATTTGTTGCTGATAAACTGTTTGCAGGTCTTTATTGCCATAGCTTTCCCTGTTTCTATGTACAACTTGTGTATCTGTGGAAGATGTTTGAATATGTGTGAGGTCCACTATTTAACTTATGTCTCTGTAGTCATTTAACTGTGTGCACTGGGCAGATTGCTGTCTTGTGGTTGGTTCCTGGTTTAACACATACAAATACCACATATGTGTGGCCAACTGCTAAGTGTGTGAGCATGCCCAGTTCAGGCATATTCCATGGCTTGTTGCCTGACATATGTCTCATTTATCAAAGTGTGTGAGCATGCCCAGTGTGTGCTTTCCATATGTTGAGATCTTCAGTCCACCACATTTGTGGGTGTGTGTGAACTTCCACAGTATTTCACATTTATAGTTGTGTGTTGGGAGTCATGTTGTGTACATACTGCCCAACTGCTTTGTGTCTGAACCCGACAGGGATTATACTGTGCCTGCAGGGTTTCCATGGGATAGTTTGAATACAGTTGTCAACATCCTTTCATAATGACCATACACTGTAATATTGTATAGTGTACTGGTTCAGTAGTTTCACTGTGGTGAACAGTATCCTGGGTTTCAGTCCTATCACTGCTTTCAATATTCATAGTGAGCACACCAGACTGGTTAAGGGCCAGTTGTGCACATATGACCATGCTGCATTTTGTTTGGATATGGACTACTTACACCAGGCTTGTCCAACATTGGTAGTGTATTCCACAACTTGGGTGGACATTGACAAACACTAGCGATGTGCCCTAGGCCATTTCCACTGCTAGTCAGAGAGTGTGTTTGTCCTTCAACATACATTGTAACTGGAATTTGACATCACATATTTCTAGGTTAGTATAATGTGCCTCTGTCTACCCATGACATAACAGTGATACCCAGGGTAAACCTACCATCTCCCATCCACTCATCGTGATTCCTGTTGAGGAGAGTCAGTGAGGGACTCTGGCTAACCTGTACTGGGAGTTTACTCAAGAGTGGAGTGAGCTTCTGGGTTATGGATCAATCACTACAGCATGTCCTATGTATGTCAGTGCTGGGGTTCAGGTCTCTCATGTGCATAGCTCACTGGCATTCAGATTGTACAAGATGCAGCATGTTCATTGATACCAGCTTGGACATGGCTTTATACATCAGGCAGAGATTGCCTCTGGGCAGGCAGTATGGCACTGTGTGGAGCTGCGGTTTGTTTAATCAGGCAACACATGGCATCTGTTTGAGCTCTTTGATCCTCTTGGTGGGGTACTTTTGGGGTCTTTCCAGTTGCTAGAGGTGTCTGCTGAGGTACATCCCACAGGGGCCATTGTACTCAATTGTGAGGCTGATGAAGGATGACTGAAGAGGCATGATGACCTCCCCTGATCTAGATCTGACTACCTTCATGATTAGGTGGGTATATGGTATGTTTCTGTAACCACTACAGCCACATGGTTGTCAAATGCAAGATATCTATCAAATTGTGTCTTCAGGTCTCTTATTACTTCTAAAGTACTTAATGGGTTAACACCTATGTGGTAATTGGTGGGCACTTACTGTTTATCCACAGGGGATGACTATACACTTTTCTGCAATTAGCTTGATGACATGGCTCTGGCACCAGTTGTCTGTTTCTATGTGGCCCTTTTGTAGGATGCTTGTGTCAGCTGGAGGGTCAGATAAGGTGCCCAGTTTGTAGTCCTCTGCAAACTTGTTCAGACACAGTCCTTCCATGTTGGCCTGTACCTATGGGAAATATACACCATGCAAGGGAGGTCCCAGGACTGAGCCTTGTGGGATGCCAGTTGTAGCTGGTTTGTAGTCTGACATGACTGCAGCATGTCTGACCATGTCAGTTCTGTCCTTGTGCTGGTTTGCAACCCATCTACTGACATAGGGGTTTATATTTAAGCCGGTGAGCTTATCTATAATGAACACGTGGGGTATTGTATGGAAGGCTTTTGCAAGGTCCAGATCTGTGTGGACCACATTCCCCTCATCAATGGCCTTGATGACTGTTTCAAATGAGTCAGACATGTTTAAGGGGCAGGATCTGCCCTTAAGAAAGCCACGCTGGGTAGGGTCCAGTGTCTGTAGGTCCCCAATATCTTTATTTCTGAGGTCCATGATGATCCTTTCCATAGCTTTGCAGACCAAGCTTGTCAGGATTCTGGGGTGATAGTTTGCAGTATCCATTGAGGCACAACCTTTGTGGAGAGGGACCACTGTTGCTGTACACTGCTCTTTGGGTACATATCCTGTGGTAAGGCTGAAATTGAGCAGTAGTGTTATTTGGCATTCCATTCTTCTTGGAGTTCATGTTGGACACAGCCCAGGACACCATCTCGTACCATTGATGCTGTGTGTCTTACTTTGAAGATGCTGCCTGTTACCTCAGCATCTGCAATGTCAGGGGGCCAGCACTCTGCTGGGATAGATATTTGTCATTTTGGGGAGTTTGCACTGAACCTGTCAGGTTGGATGTTGGCAATGTGTGTGGGTTTGGTGTATTGTTTGTAATATTTGGTAATTCAGAGCATATCTGTGAATTCCTAACAAGGTTCCTACCATCAGTTAAGACAGCCTTGTGATTATCCTTAATGTCCTGTACAATTTGTATCTCCATAGGTTCATAGGTTCATACTGGGCTATCTGCCCCAGGGCATTTATCAGCCTAGCCAGAGTGTGTGTGGCTTTTGCCATCCCTTGCTATGTGAATATTATGGCCATTTAGGGTTTACTTTACTGTGCCTCTGTCTAGATGTGATACACTGAAGACCCCCAGTGTAAATCTATGATCTCCCATCCACTTGGCAAGATTCCTGTTGAAGTGATTCAGTGAGGGGCTCTGCCTAACATGGAGTGGGTTCTGTTCCAGAGTGTAGGAAGCCTCTGGGTTAGGAATCTGTCCCTCCAGCACATCCAATTTATTTATGTGTTGAGGTTGACATCTGTCACTCTCACGGCTCTAATGGCTTTGGATTTTCTGAGGTGGAGCATGTCCATCAATTCTGTATTGGACATGACCTTGTACATCGGGCATACATCATATCTGAGTATGCAGTATGTGACTGCACACAGCTGGGGTGTTGTCAGCCAGGCAGCATATGACAAATGTTTGACACCCTTTATCCTCTTGGTCAGGTACTTTTGAGGTCTTTCCTAACTGTTGCAGGTGTCAGGTAAGGTACATCCCAAATGGGGCATTGTACTCACTTATGGGCCTGATAAGAGAAGAGTATAGGGGCACAATGACCTCTCTTGATGTAGATGTGAATCCTTTCATGATAAGGTGGCCAATATAGGTGGTCTTCCTAGCCATGTTGGCAAAGTGACTGTTGCATGTGGGGTTACTGTCCACTTGTGTCCCTAGGTCCCTGATTACTTCTTCCATACGTAATGGATTACCACCTATGTGGTGATTTGTGAGTACCTTGTTTGGTATTTGGGGAGACATTCTTACTCTCCAGTGTCTTCAGGGAGGCTGAGTGGTGTTCCTGGGTCTGAGAGGGTGGTCTGTAGCATGCTACAAACTGTACAGCAGTTTTGCCTACAGTTAGTTGCCCATGGATGGTCTCTGATGCTTCGTGCATTGTCAGTAACCTGGACGTGTGGGTATCTTTGCTGAATATGGATACCCCCCCTCCTTTTGTGGTTTGGTCCAGGTTTTGGGGCCGAAAAGCATGATTTGAGGTATAACCTGGTAGTGCTGGGGTGCTCTCAGGAGCCTTAATGCAGGTTTCCATCACTGCACAGACATCGATGTTCTCCATACTGGGAAGGGCCTCGAGAGCATGCATCTTGTGGTTTAGACATCTGGCATTGAGCAGCATTACCCTCATGTTTTTTCCACTTATGTTTTCTGGAGAGGTGGGGTTGTCTTTTCAGCCTTGCCTACAAAAGGCACTATGGAGGTGGCAAGAGCCTTAGCCAATATCCAGACATCCAGGGGTGACAGGTGCAAGCCATCCCTGGCAAAGCAACGTGGCTTGTCAAGCATGACATCCCAAGCAGACACACATTGTATCCCCTTGGAATGACACCAGTAATTGAGCCAATTGTTAAAGCTGATCATTCTGTGTTTGTACTGTGGTATCATTCTTGGTGGGGGTAGGATGCTGATCAGGGTCAGAGTCATACCGGCCTGGCCTACATAATCAGAGAGCTCCTCTATGTCTCTTTACATGTAGTCCAGGGAGGAACGTCTCAGGTCATTCACACCAGCATGGACAATGACTGAGTCATATTTGTACTTGCTTTGGAGTGACCTGCATGATTGTGTTATGTGGCAGATTGTAGCAGTCTACAGGCAGCTTACTGTACCCTTTTCCTTGTTCAGTCTGGTGAGCGGGACATCAGCGTGTTTGACTATGGAGTCACCTATTACAAGTGTATCAAGCATGTTGTTTGTCCTTACGGGCTGTGACTGTTTGGCACACCGACTTTGTGTACTATGTGTTGCATGTGCTATGTTTGGAGGTAGTGGTTGCTTGGGTGTCTGCTTTGGAGGCCTCTGTTGATTTGGTGGTTTTTAATTATAGCCTCCAGGAATGTTTTTGTGTGTTTATGTATTTGGTTTGCAGTTGTGATAGGTCTATGTGAGTGGGTTTGTGGTGTGTGTGGTTACCTTCTCCTCCTGACTAGTTTAGACAGTACTGAGTTGAGAGAGATCAGCCTCCAGTTTGGAGACGTGCTTGCATCTCTCACATATATTTGTATTTCTTGGAGGGTGGAGGGAGTTGTCTGTGTACATGGGGCAGGTGTAACATTGCCCAAGATTCACAGATTCAACTTGTTGTAGCTGGACTTAGTGGATTTTATGACTGGCCATATTTTATTGCCATAATACTGATCAGAGATTACTTCCCTTTTTGGGTTTGCTCTATCATGTGGTGACTTCCTCATTCTCTTGCATGGTTTGGTAATGGCTGTGGTCCACCATGCCAGATGCCTGTGTGTATGGTATTGGGCCTTGGTTTTATTTGGGATTGCATAATCCATGCATTCCTGACTGTGTTCATAGAATGCATTTATAAAGGGTTCTGAGATGTGGCCCATATTTTCCACAGGCACAGGGCCTTTAATGGATTCCACATCAGTTTGGAGGAGTGCAACATTTCCTTTACACATGTTTTTCACTGTGGTTTTCTGGACAGGGACTGTGGTCCAGCTGTGAATATCCAGTGTGATTACTCTATGGTTTGATCTTACCAGTGAGGAATACACTTCTCATCTGGCCATAGAGTACCCATGTTGCTGATTATCACATCCAGTATGCTTACCCCTCTTGTGGGAGTGGTACATTGTTCCTGAGCATGTTGGTTTATGGATTCTAGGAACCTTTGGCCTAGGGTGTTGGTGCTGGGATAATGCTCCCAGTCTATGTTTGAGTATTTTCAGTCACCCAATATAATGTTGTTTGGAGAGCTTGATATTTCCATGTGTTCCAACTTAGGCCAAGTGCAGTTCCTGGCATTAGCAGGGTAGTCTGTAGCAGGCTACAAACTGGCAGGCAGTCTTAGCCACTGTTACTTGAGCATGGATAATCCATGCTGCTTCTTGTTGTGGTACCAACATGGGGGTGTGGTTATCCTTGACAATTATTGCTACTCACCCTCCTTTTGTAGTTTGTTCCATGTTTTGGGGCTGTAAAGCATGGTATGAGGTGTAACCTGGTAGTGTTAGGGTGCTCTTGTGAGCCTTAACCCAGTTTTCTGTTACAGGACAGATATCAACATTCTCCATGCTGAGGGGAGTTTAGACTGCATGCATCTTTCAGTTTGGACATCTGGCATTGGGTAGCATTACATCTAGGTTCTCATCCCTTGTAATACCTATGGAGGTGGAGCATCGTGCCTTGCTCAGCATGTCATCCCGGGCTGGCATGCATTGGATCCCCTTTGACTAATGGCAATACTTAAGCCAATTATTGTAATTGATCATCTCGTCTTCATATCCTGGCATCATGCTTGGTGAGGGTAGGATGTTAGTCAGGGTCATCATGTTTGCATATACTACATGGTGTTACATTGCTTAACACATGGCAATCATGCCTCAGGTGGTGCTGCAGGGCTGTCTATGCTGGATGCACATACTACACTCCCTGTACATGTTTGATAGCAGGTTGTGTCAACTAAGGCATCCCTTTTACTATATGTGTGAGTCAGAGAGAGGTATCATTTCCTGGGTTCCTACTGAGCCAGTGTATGTGCTATGCGTTGCCGCTTTGCCAAGGCCAAGACATACTGGGCATGCCTCCTTCTGCTTACTGGGGCAGGCTCAGGTTGTTCCTCCTCCGAGTCACGCTCTGCCTGTGATTGGCTTGGCAATGGTGGGGGGCTGTTTGGCCCAGCCCTATGCTGGTCCTGCTGCAGCTGTTTTCGCAGAATCATATTATGTAGCAAAGCACATACCATGACGATTTGGGTACATGTAGTTGGTGAGTACTGCAAGGCTCCACCAGATGTGTCCAGGCACCGGAACCATGACTTGAGCAGCCCAAACACACGCTCAATTACATTTCGTGTTTGTGCGTGTGCTCATTATGGTGTTCTTGTTCAAGTGTGTGTGCATTTCTGATGGGTGTCATCAG
Organism: Protopterus annectens; assembly: GCF_019279795.1. Classification (NCBI taxonomy): domain Eukaryota; kingdom Metazoa; phylum Chordata; order Ceratodontiformes; family Protopteridae; genus Protopterus; species Protopterus annectens. The sequence goes on along the minus strand of NC_056727.1, from coordinate 911,582,359 downwards.
CCACGGCTCCAGTGCATAGCCTGCATCCCCCACTAAGTGACCATGTGGGATGTCCCCATTGGCAAATGTCTGGTACAGCTGTGTCAGATGCCAGATATGTGATTTGTGGTAGCTTCCAGGGCAGCCAGCACACACATTCATTATTATGCCCTGGGCATCACACATGACCTGGCAGTTGATGGAGGGGAAGCCCTTGCGGTTAATGAAGGTCCTACCCCGCTCACCGGCTGGTGCTTTGATGCGTATATGCATGCAGTCTATTGCACCCTCTACCTCAGGGTATTCCGCTATTTGCTGGAAGAGACGCATATTGCTGGCCAATACCTCACGGGAATTGGGGAAATATACATGCTCACCGACATGTGCTGACATGGTGTCCAGGAACTGGTGTAGTACCCTGTATGCTAATGCCTGTGATATCCCCATCATATCACCAGCTGGTCTCTGGAAGGTACCTGTTGCTAGTATTCTTAGGCCAACACATACCTTGGTTTCCACTGGGATGGGTTCCCCTCTGTTGGTTCTGTGTGTGAGGGGCGTGGCCTGCACAGCTCAACGATTTGCTGCAGGAGGTCTCTGTCCACTCTATAGCGCTCCACTATCTCCAGCTCATGTAGCCCCTGGTAGGTGACACTGGGCCTGTACACTCTTCTCCGTCTCCTCACTGTGGGTTGTCTGGCAGCATTTCCATAGTCACCACCCTCAGCAAGTTGCATATGTCTCCTTATAACAGCTATGGCAGCCCCTAGCATTTTTGGTCTGAGTGAAGCTTTTTCAGTTTTCACTTCTAGTAGCTTACTCCTCTGTTGCAGTGTCTCTTGAGAGAAACATTCTGCACTGTTGTTTGCAGTGTTTTAAGTGCTGGGGTGGGCTACTGTTCTGCCTGTGTAATTGCCTGCTTCTGATTGTTTTCACCTGCTAGCTCTGCCAGTAATTTCTGCTAGCTTCCTACTATTTCCCATGCTTCCTCAGGGGGGAGCAACGTGCATACCAGCAAAAACACGCTCACAGTGGCTAACACGCACACACACATGCTTAGACGGACTAGAATCTGCTTATTCAGGTTAAAACACGCGCACACCAATGCAAACAAGCTTACAGATGTTTAAACAGGCACCTACATGCTTATTCTGCCTTAAACACGCGCATTCACGCTTACATGCGCGCACTCTGTCTTACTCGTGCCTACCAGAGTGCACACGCGCGCATGCACGCCCAGTAAGAAACTTTGGTGTTATCCATCATGTACACCTTCCATTTCTTGGCTTTCCCATGCCTACTTGTTGACACTCCTCTTTCCATGATGTGTGACTGACAGCTTTCACATGCCACTGTGCTCCAATAAGCTGCATTCCTTTCATACATTCCCCCCTGTGATGTCACCTATCTCCTACTCTGTTACTCCCCCTTATCCTACTCCTACACTGCACGGATTGTGCTCATTTTCTATATAACAGTGCGATTCACTATCCTACCACTCATTTACATAGGATTGCCTACTAATACTTAGTTACATGTCTTACACTCCGCTTCCCCCCTTAGCAACCCCTACTCGGTGGCCATGTTGTTTTACCCTGCTATTCCCTTCCATTGTATACTCATGCTTTGCATAAACCCACATTTGTGGGTTTAATATTTTTATTTTTTGTTTTTTTATAGCGCAGCCTGTTTGCGCGATGCTGCGCTACGTTTAAACATCGCTGAAAAAAAATTATTATTTTTATTTCATGTTTGCATCAGGGTACATTGCCAGTGGGCACATATTTGGCCATTGGCATGCTGCCTGCAACATTTGCAACCTTTATTTGGAGCTGACATGGCTCCATTGTGTTATTTGCAGAATGGTACTCAGTTATCAACTGAGTACATTTCTGCAGATAACACGGCTCTTACACGGGCAGGTTTCTGCTTCCTGGATCGTAAATTAACCTCATTTGCATGCCTTTCGGCTGCAAGTGAGGTAATTAGCATATCCACGCCCTGCCCGTGTAAGAGCCATTTTAGGTGCTCTCTTACACGCACAATCTGGCTGTTCCTGGATCGCGATGGCTGCATGGAGTCTTATACTACTCTTAGACTCCGTGCAAGCCATCGTGAATCCTGCCCTTTGTGAAACCACTATCAATCTGACACTGGCTAAATTTCCCTTTAGTTACTCTCTAAACAACTACTGCTGCTATAAAATAAAATCATTAGTCAAATATTATGAATAATACATTTCAAATTAATATAAATATGTGAACACTTTCAAACTATTTATACTCAAAGGTAATAAATCATTATATTAATCTTATTTCTAAAGTAGGTAATTTTCATTAAATGATTAAAAATGTACTTTGTAAACTTATATTTATACATAAAAACATAATCCTTTGTAAATATATATTTATATGTGCGACATAAGATCCTTATACATACATATATCTATTAATATCTAATCATGGTTGTTTATATTACATATTTTAATTATTACTATACTTTGTTTTCTGAAGCTGCAAAACTTGCATTTAAGGGTCTTACACTACTGACTGATAGGAATCCATGCATGTATTTTGTATGTGTATGTGTATGTGTATGTGTATGTGTGTGTGTGTGCGTGTGTGCGTGTGTGTGTGTGTGTGTGTGTTTGTATTATGCATGTATGTATGTGTCTGTATATGTGAGTGTGTATATCTTATATAATATGCATATTTAGCACCATGATTATACCCTGAATTTGAAAAAAAAGACAACTTTGTAGGGCATGGAGCACCACACTTGTGGTCAGAAATTGGCAAAAGGATAAACTTGTTAAGGACTTCTTTAGTGTGAAAGTTGATCCTAACAGTGCTTATGGTGATTAAGAAGATAATGTTAATAGGTTCATAGGTTCATAGGTTCATAGTAGGCTATCTGCCCTAGGGCATTTATAAGCCTAGCCAGAGTGTGTGTGGCTTTCACCACCCCTTAGGATGAGAATACTATACCCATTAGTTTGCTGTGACTCTGTCCTGACTTAGTTAAGGACAACTAAGTGCTGTTATGATCTGGTTTCTCACTTGGAACTAAGAATGGACAGTCCCATTTGATAAAAAACAGTAGCATAAAATAAAACAACTTCTAAAGTGCTGCAGAACAAAGTATTTTTGCCGCTTTTAAAGGTGTTAGCTCCACAGAGGGATATTTTTATGTCTACTGTCTGTCTGACAGTGTTAAGTGCTTTATCTGCTATTAAATGCTTTGATAGCCAGCAAAACATTTTATACCCCTACATTTGTGTGACTGGTAGTACATGGAGCAGAAAGCTCCACGCAATACAAAGAAACCAGTTTAAATTTTTCTATACAAGGATTCCAAAATTCACCTCTAGAGCTTTGATTTTGTTGTTAATTTCTTGGCATTCATGTCTTAAACACATAATCAGTTAGTTTTGATCAGAAACCTGATCATAATCCTCTGCGCTAAGCACCTGTCAGCACTGCTAACTCTAGTCTTTCTCTAGAGCATTAACAGCAGCCAGCACAAAACAAAATCCATAGCATTTTCACAGCTTTAAAAGCAGTAAAATGTCACTGGCACACAGAAAACAAAAGTGTGAAGTGTCAACAGATTTTAAAGCCATTCATTATTTCTTTCTGCTATGTGTGTGGTTATAGTAGGTGTATTTCAGCTTGTAGGATTGAGAAACACTTTGCTCGTCTATATTTTTTAATTTTTTTCTGTAACTAGTAATACTTTGGGGCAGTGAAAATTCACATACTACAAAGAATGATGGTAGAGTCTTCAGATCATAACTAACTAGTTATGTATTCTTGACATGAATGATAGGATTCAGATCTTGAGCTTGGCTTTACTTTGATGCTGAGGTAAATTTCTTAACCTCCATGTCTCAAACACATAACAAATTGGTTACGATCAGAGACCCATTTACGATCTCCCCCATCTCTCTCTCTCTCTCTCTCTCTATATATATATATATATATATATATATGTATATATATTTATATAGTATCTAGTACCTTTGTCAAGCCATGGTTTTGTTGACAATTTTGGTTGACTAAACAGATGGTGAAAGATGTGCGAGACTAGATGATACTTGGTGTTGGGGAATATGCCCTCTCCAAGAATTGCGTCGTCCTGGACTTAGTATATATAATTAGCAGGGTTGTGGGGGAGGGCAATGCTTTTCTTATTTATTTATTTTTATTTTGCATGCAAAGTGGTTGCTGCTCGATGGGTGAGTAGTAGTGTGTCACTGTGTGCAGTGCTGGTGGTTTTCTATTGACATTGTGCACATTGATATTTGGGTCATTCAATATATTTAATTAGACATATATATATATATATATATATATATATATGTGTGTGTGTGTGTGTGTGTGTGTGTGTGTGTGTGTGTGTGTGTGTGTGTGTGTAGTCTGCAAGATCTGTTTTGTGTGTGAGATTGCAGTACACTGGTGCCTGGAAATTTGCCATTACCCCTTTGTCATGTGATCTTGGAGTTGGTATATATAATGTGCAGGGGGTGAGGGGGTGCAGGGTGGATTGCCCCCTGCGAAAATATTGTTTTTTGTGTCGTTTTTTGCTTTTTATTTTTTGTTTTTTGATCATTTTAGATTTAATCTAAAAATATAACTCTTTTTGTATTCACTCATTTGACTGTTGGGTCAGTGATGAAAAAATCATCATATCTATATCTCTATCTCTATCTATCAATCTTTCTATGCATACAAAACATCTGAAACATGAGCTTCATAGTGAAAAAAGTAAATAAAATATTGCATTAGATTATCAAGGTCTTGGTGCCTATAAGCAGATTTGCACAGATACAGCAACCATATTCTAAAGTTCATTAAAATTTTTATTAATTATATAATGTTGGTTCATTTGTATTCAAAAACGTGCATGCTGATTTGACAGCTCAGTTTGTGTACCCATTGTAAATTGTGCATATACCAATAGAATACAGTCCAGCCACTGAAGTACCATTGAGCGGCTGGAATTTCTTTTTGAATATGCTGAGACACAGAGCAAAATAGAAGGAAAATCAGGTACATTTTCAAAAATAAAGAAGCAGAAACGTACCTGATTTTCCTTCTATTTCTGCACCATCCCTCATAAAATCTCAACAGAAAAAAAACCAGCATCAGAGATTCTCTTTTCTTCATTGCTTCTCCTGCACTGCACTGATGTACTGCACGAGCATGGGAACGCATGTCCTGTACGCATGCTTAATACATCAGTAAAGAAGGAAAAATGTGGAGGAACACGTCAGCACCCTAATGCAAAGGCATTATTTAAGAAAGGTCCAAGTGATCAAAGCACACCATCTTTGGGTAAATCCTGATATACCCACACACAGTCATGGATTATTGCTTAAATAATAATTCCAAGCAGGATAAATAGCAATAGCCATGGCTCATGATGCTTAATTTCAGAACTGGTATGTCTGCTATTGTTATCATAACTTGCTAGTTCTTTTAGCTTAGCTTTGTATTGTTAGGTTTACCTTCCAGGTCCTATTGTTTTCTGACAGTTTATGATTGCTTTATTAAAAGCTATGAACAAAAATAACTAGGAACTGCCCCACAGCCGCCTGCCATCACTCAGCCATTTTGCTGTTAATTAATCATTAGCTTCATTTGACATGACCTTTTCCTTTTCCTAGTGGCCTTATTGCAGAAAAAGCTTGTGTTGATGACTTCAGAAAGGCAGCTATTTTTGGACGGAAATCTTAAACAGTGACCAACAACAATAATTATGATATTAGACTTATTTCATGTAACATAAATCCTAGCAGTCAGTATTTGGAGAGGAACTTTAATTGTCAGTGATTAACAGACAGGAATGATTTCAAATATCCTGAGCCACAATGTCGAATCCGCGGTTATGGTGGCGCGCTATGTGGCATTTGGAGCAAGTGCAAACAGCTGCCTACACAGGGGATTGGAAGAACAAATTATTGCATTGTGAAATGTTGTGGCATCTTAGATTAGACACCACTCAATTGTCAGGAATTAATGACAGTATTTCCATTATCAGTGAACTAAAAATGAGGGCTTCCAAGTTGTAAACAGTGTTATGTCACTGTTTTCCAATACTCTTTAAGATTCTCCCGTGTTTTTTGTGGTTTCTGCCCTCTGATTGGATGTTTTTGGGAGTGTGTTCATGAATGTTTTAAATGCTGTTTTCACTTCCTGTTTCACGGTTCTGAAGATGTCTTTTGTATAAGACGAAAGTGCTAAACCGTGGTTGTTTGCAGGTTTTAGCTTTTACTTTGTTATTAAAGTTCCATGGTCATCCAGCTGCTTTTGTTTGTTTTTTTTTTTTCATTTTTATTACACCTCAAAATATATTTCATATCTTAAGACTGACATCTAATCTCTTCAACCAAATCTAGTAATCACTTTGGCGACTCTATATGCTGCACATACAGCCATATTACTGAACTCCATTCCTTCAGAAATCAGAACTGAAACGAATACAAATTTCATTCGTCAAAAGCTAAACAATGTGCCTGATGATGTGCTGTTCTTGCTGCTATCATCACACATGACCTACACTAGCTTCACCTTTCGTTTTCATTCTGTGTAGCTCTAGACCCTGTACTAACATTTTAACCCTTCTCCCATCCTTCTAACTAGTATTTCACTAATTATCCCTAACATTCCTACCTATGACTACACTAACAAAGCTAAACATTCTTCTGAATCCTGCACTACATATATAGTGTTTCTCTAATATGTAAAGGAAACTGAATTCTCACTTATCTAACTGATACCTATTTTCACTGGATATGAAAAAAATGCACTTTGTATAAACGAAGTGTAAATACCTGTAATTTATATACTGAAATATTCAACATATGGTTAAAACATTTTTATCACTGTGTACTCATATACTCGTGTAATTTTATTGCCATGTCTGGAATTTTCCTTCCTGGGACTTCAACAAAAAGGGACAGCTTTGTCCAGCTGGATCATCTGAGGAAATAAATAAATAAATAAACAAATAAATAAATAAATAAATACGACATTTTATTTTATGCATTTGTAAATGCTAGTTATTATCACCATGTTTTTCTCATAATGTATTTTGTCTCTACCTACACTGTTGACCAGTTAATTTTTTTCTCCTATATTAACTGGCCCAGGTCATGGATGAAAAAGGTCATTGGACCAGCCCACTTACCTGGTTATCAGACTAAAGAAATGAAATGAAATGAGGTAAATAAATAAATAAGAAATAAAGAAGCTTGTACGGGACACCACATCATCTACTCCAGGTTTAGCCTTATTTTTTTTCATAGGCTCATAGGTTCATATGTGTGTACTAGGCTAACAGCCCTGGAGCCTATATAAGCCTAGCCCAAGAAGATCCCCTGGCATCATGCCATCCAAAGTTAGTTCCCAGTGCCCCTATCAAGCAAGGCCACTGAAGTGATCCCTAGGGTGAACTTCCTATTTCCCACCCACTCATCAAGATTTCTCTTAAAGAGGGCCAGTGAAGTGCTCTGCTTGATGTGAATGAGAAGTTTTTTCCAGAGTATGGGAAGTCTCTGGGTTAGGAACCTGTCCCTCCAGCATGTTCTGTTTATTGTGGTAATGAGGTTAAGGTCCCTGGAGCATGTGGCATGGAGGGATTGGGATTTATTTAGGTGTAGCATATCTAGCAGCTCTGGGTCAGACATGGCTTTGTAGGTCAAGCAGAGATCGCCTCTAAGTAGGTGATAAGAGACAGAGTATAGCTGGAGTTTTTTGAGTCTGTCTGTATAGGGCATGTGTCTAAGGCCTAAGATCCTCTTAGTGAGCTATTTTTGTGGCCTTTCCAGTTCTTGTAGGTGCCTAGTGAGGTACATACCAAATGAGGCGTTGTATTCTATATTAGGTCTAATGAGGGATAAGTAGAGAAGGATTATGACCTCTTTCTTCCTGGATGAGAAACCTTTTGTAATGAGATGTGCCACATAGAAGGACTTTCTGACTACAGTGGCAATGTGGTTATCAAAGGAGAGGTTGCTGTCAACCTTTGTTCCCAGGTCTCTTATCACACCTTCAGTGTTTAGTGGACTACCGCCTATGTGGTAGTTCGTGGGCACCGAATTTCTCCCAAAGGGAATGACTATACACTTTTTGGTATTGAGCTTGACAAGCAGCCATTGTAATTACTAAAGCTGTGTCTATTTGTTTTTTTTTTGTTTGTTTTTTTATTGGTCAGAGTTTCACTTGTACACTGCTCTAATATCGGTGCAAATAAAATGATTTACATTTAGGGCTAGATTCCAAAAGACTTGTTCTTAGTGTAAGTAACTTACTCTGGTGTACAATACCATTATTTTGGTAATAAAGTGAAAATATGACTTTTGCATTAGCTGAAGGTATCAATTCTCTTGCAAGAATCTTCTGTTTCCGTAAGAAATGTCCAACATTTAGCAGCTGAATAGGTAAAAACTCTATTTCTTATTTGCAAACATCAATTTCACTGGTAGTTCTGTAGCCAGCTGCATTTCTTTATTTGAGTCTTTCTGTTGAAGTTTTACCACATTTGAGATTTTTTCATAACACATTACAGATTTTGACAACCAGGGTACCCACTGAAATTGTGAGGACCATAACTGTAACCTTCAGAAATGAAGACGTTTAAGCAGAAATTAGGGAGACTATATATTAAGTCCAAGATGATAGTATCTTGGGGTATTTCCCATACCCTACTGCACAGCAATTACAGAATTTGCATATATAAGTTGGAGGGTGTGGCATGCAGCAAGTCTATTTGCATAAAATGCTTTAAAGGTATAGTGCATTCAGAAGTCATTATTCTATGTTAGGATCACAATTTTAGTCACTGAAGTGTCAGGACTACCAGTATCAGGTCTCGCACTACTGATAGGGAGTCTAAAACCAGTTACATCTCCTAACATTTGTATGGATGCTTTATGCATTGTACAATACAGATATAACATTTAAATATTATTAACAGGGTGTAGGTTATAATATACTCATGAATGCTGGAGTATGGTCATAAGGGTGAAGTGTGAATGAATAAACACAGCAGTGACAATATTACATCATAACCTACTCCCTCACGTGCATTAATGCTGTTGTATGCTGGTTCATATGTTATGAGTTTTTATCTTTACTATACATGTAAAAATGTTATTTAGGATATATTTCCATTGGGTCTATATTAGAAGACCGAAGTCTTATTCTTTCAAATGCGTCTTGGTCAAACTTAAAAGGCTGAAAATGCAAAATATCGAAGCAGCTGTTAAATGAATTCTTTCCCTGGGAATGAATTTGCTTGGCCGCTTCGGTACTTTGCTGTTTTTGGCACTGTAGTGCGGTCTCGGAGTTGGTATATTTAAGTAGGGGTTGTGTAATGTTTGAAATTGTTTTTTATTTTATTATTTTTTTTTTGTTGGAACAGCGATTTTTTCCCTTGGAAAAAAATCACTTTTCTGACACTTCAGTAATGCAAGCTTTCGCTTACATAGGGTCAATTAATCACTGTTTGCTTTTTTAAGTGTTCAGTGATCTAATATAGACCCTTTCCATCTGTGCACGAGCAAACTGTGAGTTGAAGACTCTATGAGTCTGATCTTGGGACAGCTTTATCAGTGCAAGTATTAGTAGACAGAGAAAAGGTGCCACAGGCATCCAATTTCCAAAATTCCTTCCACTGAGTAAAATAGAGCCAGACTTTATTTTTTCTTGCATTTTGAAGTTATTGCAGTCTCTAGCAGAGCTCCGTGTTGATCAGAGGCTTCAGCTTTCATTGTAAAATCCTGATATTTTTGGAAACACAAATTAAGATTTCAATCAAATAATTCTCATGCTGAGGATTCTGGGAGATATTTTAACAGCTCTAGAGAAGAAATGTATCATGTAGCAGTGCTGAACTTTTATTTTTTAATATTTGAAATGCTGATCATACTTTGTTTTAAACTCATACTGAAACACTTAGTAAGAAGGTACATGAAGACATCTTAGCAGAAGCAAATTCACAGACTGGTGCTTAAAGAGAAAATGTGCATAACATCCATTTCTTTTCCTAGCTATATATGTATATTGGGAAACTTTATGGATTTTAAAATGCTGATTTTATAATTAGACACCTTTCTTCTATACTATAGTCAGGAAAGTACTTAAGTTCTTTTTTAAGACTTTTCTCTTCAAATAACTGACTTTATATTCATAGTCAACGCTTTAAATCTACTTTTATGCAGTTCTGTTGTTTAGATTATTATTAATATTCTCTTATCTTTCTTATTCTTTTTGAAACCCTGATTGATTTTGATTCCATTACTAATTTTGCAGTATAAAAACAAATCAATAATTATAAGCTACATGTTATGTGCTAATAATAACTGGCATGCTTAATCCTAAACATTCTGTGTATATAAAAAAATGAGGCAACCGGCTTCTGTGCAGTTACATTTTCAGTGTGATCTGTGAAGAAAATGTTATTTATAGTGTAGGAAATTCACTTTTAAAAGATTAGTCACTCAACAGCTGAGATTCAAACATTTCAGTGGAATATTACCTTGGAGACTGTTGTTATTACGGCAAGTCGCATACCTATTCAGATCAAATACAGTAAAAAGTTAGGTGAACATAACAGCATGTAGTTATTGAAAAGCTTAGATCCAACTTAAGAGTGGATGTTGTAAGACTGAAGCTGTTACAGTTTATAATATGAAATGCTTTTCTGCTGATTGGTAAAAGACTCTCCTGGTTTCATAAGGATTCTAGTCCTGTAGCTTGCATGCCCTTTGATAATAATTTGACTGACCATTTACTTGTCTTGATCACAATGGCCCAAATATGGTAAGCAGTCAGTGAAGTCTAATTATAGAGTGTTAACGCTGCCTTCATTAGGATGCTGAATGGTTAATACTTACACTCTAACTTCCAATTATTATCTTTTGAGTCTTTTGACAGAATCTAATTATAGGATCATAGGATCATAGGAAGTTACTAGTCTAATAACCCTGAGGCTCTTACAAGCCTAGCCAAGAATTTAGCCCATGTTCCAACAAGTCAGCACCTGATGCTTCTGTCCAGCAGGAACACAGGTGGAATCCCAGGGGTGTATTTTTTCTGTTACCCATCCAGTTATCCAGGTTGCGCTTAAAAAGGGTTAATGAGGTACTCTGTTTGATGTGGAGAGGGAGTCTATTCCAGAGAAGCCGGAGTCTCTGGAACACAAATATGTCCTGCTAACAAGTCCTATTGATGTCACAGACCAAGTTGAGGTTGTACATGTGGGTAACTTGAGTGGAGCTTGACTTGCAGATATGCAGCAGTCCCATCAAGGCAGGGGTCTGAGATTGCTTTGTATGCTAGACAGAGGTCACCTCTGACAGGGCCTTTAGCCTATTTGTGTAGAGTAAATGTTTGAGGCTCTGGATTCTCCTGGTGAGGAACAGTGGCGGCTGGTGACTTCAAATTAAAGGGGGGCTATAGGAGACAGCTGAATGGGTGGGGCCAAGTGGGAAGGGTGTGGTCAACTAGAAAGGGGTGGAGCTATGCTCAAAAACACAACTGGAACTTTAATTAAATACGCTGCCCTGGGTGCCAAACTGTCATTACGATAGTCCAATCAAGACAAATGAAGTGTAGAAGAAAAAAATATTTCAATGCATTGGCTACATGACAGCTTACTTAATATCTAGATGGAAACAAAAAGGTTGTGAGGCATGAAAAAATAAATTACTTTTTAAATACATTACTGGAATACTAGTCAAAATCAAGTATAAAAAATCAAGCTTCTCCTTGCACTGCAGTTTTAATTATAACTTATATTCAGCTTTATAAAAGTACCAAGTAACATGCTGAAAGTAGAAATCTCTGTGATACCCCCACTTGTAAAAATGTTTCTTATCCAAAATGACCTGCTGCCTGACAACTATCTACTTGTTTCATGGGGAAAACATGATCAAAGTAAAAAAATGAACTGCAAACAAGAAACAAGCTCAAGATAAATTGTTTAAAGGATTACTGCACAGGTTATGGACCACACGTGATAGATTGGCATTTTGTTTAGTTTACAGGTAAAGCCTGCAAAGATGACTGCAAATCTCCAACAAATGTAATGAACTTCTGAAAATACTGTAATCCTGTCCTTTATTACAAATACTGTCATATGCATTTCAGTACCAAAGGCTTGTACATTATCTAGTTATGTAAATATTCTCTGCATGGCAACAACAAAAAGACTTTCAGTGTTGGTAATTATTTAACAGTATGCTTATTAAAGGTTACTTGCATCTTACAATCTCAGACAAGCTTACCTGATGGTCATTAAAGCATTGCTACTTAAACACAAAGCAAGCATTTCACACTGAGCTTGATCGAAGGAAGGACACTGAGGAAACTCGGAGCTATAATATATAACATTAAGTATCCTGTTTTTTGTTTATTTTGTTCTTTATTTTTTTGTTATTTATAGCACTTTGTGTACTGTGTATTTTTATAGCTAGTTTCACTGTATGTGAGGTATTAACTGGAAATTGTCCACTTTTATTAAGCATCTGTTATGTTGTTTGTTTCTAATAACTTGTTGCAGTTAAACTCTTTTTTCTAGAGGCTCCTTTAGCTGTTTAAAACTTTCATTTAAAGGCTCACTGCTGCTTTTCAGCTGTGAGAAACATTTCTGCAGTTTGTTCTAAGTAGTGGGGATATTTGTAGCATTTCCATATTCAGGCTTGTATTTGGGCCTAGTGTTTGTGGAGGCTGTGTGTCTGAGCACATATTCAGGGACATCTTGGTTTAGCCAAAGCCATCAGGTATTTCAGTGAGAGAGAATTGTTTGAGGTCATTGGCTGACTGAGGTCACCTGGACTACAGCTTAGACTAAGCACCTCATTGGTTCTTTTGAGATTTATTTCTTAAAAACTGTCAGGTTTCAACTTTCTGTTACCTAAGAAGTTCATTTGTGAGTGTTCTGCCATTTCACACTGAGCTTGATCGAAGGAAGGATACTGAGGAAACTCGGAGCTATAATATATAACATTAAGTATCCTGTTTTTTGTTTATTTTGTTCTTTATTTCTTTGTTATTTATAGCACTTTGTGTACTGTGTATTTTTCTAGCTAGTTTCAATATGTTGTTTGTTTCTAATAACTTGCTGCAGTTAAACTCTTTTTTCTAGAGGCTCCTTTAGCTGTTTAAAACTTTCATTTAAAGGCTCACTGCTGCTTTTCAGCTGTGAGAAACATTTCTGCAATTTGTTTCCCACCCTCCCTCACTGTTGGTATAGTGTTTTTATAGTTGGTGGCTTTGCAGTTGCCTGCCTCTAGTGTAAATTTGATCTGGGACCCTCCTCCCAGTCTAGTGTCATTACCTCATTCTACCCAGTACAGAGAGAACATTTGAGAAGGCCAATCAGCTTAGTTTCTGCTACTCTTTTCTCTCTTTCCACTTAAAAAAAAAACAAAACAAAACAGAAAAAACAGACCAGTTGTTTTACATTAGGAAGGTTTGTGGCCTGCACTGTGGTGGCAGGACAGGTAGCTTACATCCTTCTAAGTTGGGAACTGCTGATTGAGGGCTCAGTGTCTGTTATTCTAAAAGTGTATTAGTTCTGGTTTAAGCACTTGGGCTTCAGGCCAGTTATTTTACATTAAGAAGGTTTGTGGTCTGCACTCTTGTGGGAGGAGAGGCTGGACTCTGCCCTTCTGAGCTGGGAATGTCTGGTTAAAGGCTTATAGTGCCTGCATATTTGAACTGTTTCTTACTGAAATTGGTACACCTTGTTTGCTGTAGCATAGACTAGATCCAGGCCTGCTGAATCTAGCTTTGTTTGTATGCTTGTTGTTTGTTTGCTTGTTATTTCCTGAAATGCTAATTTCACCTAAAGCGACTTTTCAGCTTCTGTGGATCCTTAGTGATATCTGCATTGCTTACTGTACTTATTTCCTTGTTTCACTTGAAAGAAAGTTACTGTTTGTCATTTTGCATTTAAGTTACCTGCAACACATTGCATTTAATTTACCTGGCACTTGCTCACTAAGTCAGCACTAAAAATTAAAAGCACTACACCCTCACAAACTCCCCTTGAGTACCTTGTTCCCCATTGACCCTTTTTTCAATTATAAAGGAATTCCCAGTACATCCACATGCATCCAATATGCAGATGATTCTACTCTCATCTGCTCAGCCCCTCCACCACCCAAGCAGTCTTCACAGCAGAAAATTTTTTCAACATATCTGCCTCCTCCTGAATCCCAAAAACCAAACTAATACCTAAATCCACCCTATCTCTTTCTATAACATCCTGTAATGGCACTATCATCCAACCTGACAACTGCACCAAACTCATCATATTGATTTAACTATCAAAACTGTTAACAAAAAGATTGGTGCCCTTTACAGACTAAAGCCCTATCTCACTGCCCTCCTTTGTCAACTTATCTATTGCCACTGGCTCACCCTTCCAAACTCAAACTCCCAAACCTTATACTTCTACAACAACTAGTCATCACCAAATCTCATAATAAATCAGGTGATTCCCTATTTGCAAACACTATCGGTTCATACTGGAATAAACTTCCCACTGAACTGACCTCCTAACATCATGCCACCTTTTCAAAAAACAGATAAAAAACCACCTACAAATCCACTGGCTCTGCCCCTGCTCTAACCCTGACTGACCATACTACTGTTTATTACTCTGAACAGTCTGCATATTTCTTTCTTTACTCTCCCATTCTTACCTAAACTAACATTCTTAACCCCTTTCTGGTGTTAACTTGATTAAATACCATTACCCTATCTAAACATACTCTACCCACACTTTTCTTTTTCCACTTATCCCTTTCTCCCTTAAGTTTTACTACCAACTTTTCTCCTTACCTTCTAACCTGCTTTCTTTAGCTTGCCTAACTACTAGCTTTCTTTTCACTCTGTGTAATACCATCACTCTCCTCTACCTCTGATCAATGATTAATTTTACATACCTACACTTCAGATATCCTTTACTCAACTGTATTTTCTTGTGCCTGAATTTATCTCCTCAACCACATAACGTGAACTTTGATCTTAATCTTACTGTAACCTACTTAAGTTAGTTAAGTGTATTCTGTTGGGACATTTTGATTTGTTTTTTCTCTGTTAAAAAGTTTGATCTACTTAGTTAAGTAGTCTTCATGTATTGTCGTAGTCTATTAGTGGAGCTTTTCTCCTCGGGCCTCTGCTGAAAATGGACATGTATCCAGCCAGACTAGCCCGGTTAACAAATGTAAAATAAATAATAAATAAATAAATTCTAGCATGTCCAAAGGTCAGTTGTCAATCTCCTCTCCGGTCCAGCTGGTGAATCTGGGAATCATGAGGCAATGTTACAACTGCCTCATGTACACAGACAACCCTCTCCTCCTCCCAACAAATTCCAACACATGTGAGAGATGCAACCATATGGCCAAACTGGAGGCTAAGCTCTCTCAACTCAGTACTGGCGTAACCAGTCAGGAAGAGAAGGAAACCACACTCACTACAATTCCAGTCTCACATAGACCTACCACAACAGCAAACCAAACACATAAACACACAAAAACATACTCGGAGGCTCTAAATAAAAATTTGCCTAAGCAGCAGAGACCTCCAAAGCAGATACCCAGGCAACCGCTACCCCAAAACAAAACACGTGCAACACATAGCTCACAAAGCCAGTGTGCCAAACAGTCACAGCCCTTAAGGCTAAACAACATACCTGATACACTTGTAATAGGTGACTCTATCGTCAGGCACACTGACGTCCCCCTCACCAAGCTGAACAAGGAGAAGGTCACGGTGAGCTGCCTGTCGGGCGCTAGGATCCGCCACATAACACAAGCACTCAGGTCACTCCAAGGCAAGTACAAATATGACTCAGTCATTGTCCATGCTGGTGTGAATGACCTGAGATGTACCTCCCTGGACTATATAAAAAGAGACATAGAGGATCTCTCTGAGCATGTAGCCCAGGCCGGTATGACCCTGACCTTGAGTAGCATCTTACCCTCACCAAGAATGATGCCAAAATATGAAGACAAGATGATCAATTTCAACAATTGGCTTAAGTATTGGTGTCGTTCAAAGGGGATCCAATGCCTGTCAGCCTGGGATGACATGCTCGACAAGCCACAATGCTTTGCTAGGGACGGCTTGCACCTGTCACCCCTGGGCTTTTGGATATTGGCAAAGGCTCTTGCTACCCCCATAGTGCCTTTTTTAGGCAAGACTCAAAAGACAAACCCACCTCCATTGGTATCACAAGGGATAAGAAACTAGGAGTAATGCTACTCAACACCAGAAGTCTAAACCTCAAGGTGCACGCACGCAAAACTCTCCTTAGCATGGAGAACATCGATATCTGTGCAGTAACAGAAACCTGGTTCAAGGCTCCCGAGAGCACCCCAGCACTACCAGGTTATACCTCATACCATGCTTTTCGGCCCCAAAACTTGGACCGAACCACAAAAGGAGGGGGAGTATCAATATTCGTCAAACATACCCACACCTCCAGGTTGGTGGCAGAGCAAGAAGCATCAGAGACTATCCATGTGCAACTAACAGTGGGTAAAACTGCCTTCCAGTTTATAGCCTGCTACAGACCACCCTCCCAAACCCAGGAACCCCACTCGGCCTTCCTGAGAACACTGGAAAATATGAAGGTCTCTCCATACACCATTATATTGGGCAACTTCAACTACCCAAACATAGACTGGGAGCATTACTCTAGCTCCAACACCCTAGCCCAAAGGTTGCTAGAATTTATAAACTCAAATGCTATGGAACAACTTGTTACCACTCCCACAAGAGGAAAACATACTGGACCTGATCATCACCAACATGGGGACTCTATGCACCAGACCAGAAGTGTATCCCTCACTGGTAAGATCAGACCATAAACTAATCTCACTGGATATTCACATCCTGACCCCACCCCTGCCCAGAAAACCACAGTGAAAAACTTCTCTAAAGCAAATTTCACACTCCTCAAAACTGAGGTGGAATCCTTCAAAGCCCCGGCCTGTGGAAAATACGTCCCAGACCACAGAATCCTTTATAAACACATTCTATGAACACCTTCAGGAATGCATGGATCATGCAATCCCAAATAAAACCAAGACCCAATCCTCCAAAGGCAGACGTCCTGTCTGGTGGACCCCAGCCATAAACAAACTATACAATAGAAGGAGGAAGCTACTACATGATAAAGCAAAATCCCAAAAAGGGAAGGCATCTCTGATCAGTATTAACAAAAAACTACGGGCACTCATAAAATCATCTAAGGCCAGCTTCGAGAGAAAAATTGCACAGGACACTAAGGATAATCACAAGGCTTTCTTTAGTTATGTTAGGAACCTGGGTGGGAATTCCCAGATATGCTCAGAATTAGTCCAAAATTACAAAAAATACACCAAACCCACAGACATTGCCAACATCCTAGCTGACAGGTTCAGCACAAACTTCTCCCTCCCCTCCCCACCAAAAGGCAAATATCTATCCCAGCAGAGTGCTGCCCCCCTGACATCTCACATGCTCAGGTAAGAGCCACACTCTCCAAAGCAAAAAACACAGCATCAATGGGACCAGACAGTGTCCCGGGCTGCATCCTACATGAACTCCAAGAAGAGCTAAACCCAAACATAAAACTACTGTTCAATCTCAGCCTTACTACAGGATATGTACCCAAAGAGTGGCGTACAGCAACAGTGGTCCCTCTCCACAAAGGTGGCGCCTCAACGGATCCTGGAAACTATCACCTCATAAGCCTGACTAGCTTGGTCTGCAAAGCTATGGAAAGGATCATCATGGACCTCATAAATAAAGATATTGTGGACCTACAGACACTGGATCCTACCCAGTTCGGCTTTGTTAAGGGCAGATCCTGCCTCTTAAACCCAGCCAATTTCTTTGAAACAGTCACCAAGGCCATTGACGAGGGGAAGGTGGTCCACACAGCCTACCTGGACCTCGCAAAAGCCTTCGATACAATACACCACTTGGGCATTATAGATAAGCTCACCAGCTTAAATATAAACCCCTATGTCACTAGATGGGTTGCAAACTGGCTCAAGGACAGAACCCACATGGTTAGAATTGCTGGAGCCATGTCAGACTCCAAACCAGTTACAAGTGGTGTCCCACAAGGCTCAGTCCTGGGACCTCTCTTGTTTGGTATATATTTCTCGGTGGTACAGGCCAACATGGAAGGACTGTGGCTGACCAAGTTCACAGATGACTGCAAACTGGGCACCATAATCGACTCTCCAGCCGACACAAGCATCCTCCAAAAGGGCCTCATAGAAACAGACAACTGGTGCCAGAGCCATGGCCTCAAGCTAAACGCCAAAAAGTGTATAGTCATCCTCTTTGGCAAAATTACCACATAGGTGGTAATCCATTAAGTACAGAAGAAGTAATTAGGGACCTGGGGACCCAAGTTGATAGCAATCTCTCATTTGACAAGCATGTGGCCAAAGTGGTTAAAAAACATTTTATATAGCCCACCTAATCATGAAGGGATTCACATCTAGATCAGGGGAGGTCATCGTGCCTCTTTACTCATCCCTCATCAGGCCCATAATTGAGTACAATGCCCCTTTTGGGATGTACCTTACCAGACACCTGCAGCAACTGGAAAGACCCCAAAAGTACCTCACCAAGAGGATCAAAGGGCTCAAACAGATGCCATATGCTGCCTGGTTAAAGAAACTCCAGCTCTACTCAGTGGCATACCGCCTGCTCAGAGGCGATCTGTGCCTGACGTATAAAGCCATGTCCAACCCAGAATTAATGGACATGCTGCACCTCAGAAAATCCAAATCCCATCAAGCTACGCTCGAGAGACTTGAACCTCAGCACTGAAATAAATAGGACATGCTGGAGGGACAGATTCATAACCCAGAGGCTCCCTTCACTCTGGAATAAAATCCCAGTCCAGGTTAGGCAGAGTCCCTCATTGACTCTCTTCAAGAGGAATCTTGATGAGTGGATGGGAGATCGTAGGTTTATCCCGGGTATCACTTCTGTGTCACTGTTAGACAGAGGCACAATATACTAACCTCGAAAAAGGGCATAGCAAAATTAATTTAAAATGGGTGGTGAAAGCCAAACACACTCTGGCTAGGCTTATAAATGCCCTAGGGCAGATAGCCTAGTATGAACCTATGAACCTATGAACAGGGCACTGCGACAGCATGTATTTTCTGAATAATAAGAAGCATAAATCAACAGTATAAAAATATGACAGAAAACCAGAACATTCTGCAAAATCAATGACAGATGAAAAGCCACTGTTGTACTTGTATCTACCTTGGATGGGGGAATACTCTGCACACTTACACTGCATATCTGCTCCTTGCCTTGCTTGGACATATCCAGAGTCACTACATGGGGGAGTGGGGTGCAACAAGTATGTCACAATTTGAAATGTCTCTCACTGATGGTGATGGCTCTGACATTCATAACTCTCAACCTTAGAGCAAGAAATCTGTACAAAGCCATACACAGAAGTGGGACACAGGCCCAAAAATAAGGACACATTTTAAATATTGCTCTTATAAACTTAGAAAGATAATAGAATAGTAGTAGGTCTTGCATTAGTATGCATTTTCTGAAGGGCATGAAATCTGAAACTCAAATGTCTGCCAATATTTTCTAACTTCAATCTTTAATGATTTGCCACTAATTTGGCAGAAAACCACAATTTTCTGAAAAACAGACCAAAAATGTGATACAAAAATATAAAATTGCCACACAATACAGCTGGGAACCTGTCAAAGAAGGGACACCTTTTTAATATTAGTACTGTTAACTTGAGCAGCTGACAAAATAAGAGCATCTACATGCATTTCTGAAATAAAAGTAATCTATAACTCTGATCATTACAGTTATTTATAATTGTAAACCCTCCATGTTTTCTTCCAAAATTGTCATTTTGCGGAGGGGTTATTAGGGGGAGAGCAACATTTTGAGCCAAAATTGGGGACAGTTGAGAGATTTGGATATTCCTAATTCTATAAAGTGATTTATTTGCACATACCTCTCAACCTCTTAATGCAGGAGATCTGGAAAAGACCAAATAAATATATTGGGGGAACAGATAAACAGTACTAAAAATTGCTCTTGTATAAACTTAAGACAGTTGATAGAATAACAGGTCTTGCTTTAGCATGCATTTTTCTGAAGGTTATAACATCTGAAAATCAATGTCTGTCATTATTTAGTGACTTCATTCCTAAATGATTTGCCAGAAAACCACAAATTTTATGAGGAACATCCAAAAATAAGAAGCAAAAATCTATTAGTTCTGCAAAAATCTAGACAGTTGAGAAGTATAATTCAGCTGGGGCTGTCTGAGTTTGTTGCCCTTCCCCCTCACAAAATCATGGTTGAATGTAGCCTCCCCCCCTGCAGCCATTCCAATGTCCCATTCCTTGGTTATTTCGTCCCATTTACCATAAACACTGTAATGTGCCTACTGCTTTACTTCTGCGATGATTTGGATTTCATTTGGAAGTTTTATTTTGCATTTTACAAACACTAATAGATATCTGCTAAACTAAGCAATGCAGTCTCACAATTAAAATAGACAGCATTAAAACTTCTCTGCCCTTGAAACTCACATTCATTGAAACAGCATTGAAACCCACATTCAAAGAAAATACATTTTGCCAGTGGCAGATAAGGATTAACTTTGGGCCGTTTTCAAATCATAGGCCCCTTGAACATGAAACATACACATGCTCTTTGATGCACCTTCCTGATTGTATTAAATTATATTTCTTGTACAATACAGTACAGTTGTTAGAGGGCATTTTAAATTTATTATTTTGAACATTTTTCCAGTAAACAATGAAACAAAATACATGCACCAATAATGACAAAACTGCCCAATTCAGAACATTTCCATCATAAAAGTCTACTCAAACTTACATTTCCATCATAAAAGTCTACTCAAACTTCTACAGTCCACCAGTATCAGTAAATATGTACAATCTCTGAAGAAGTAAAAGTCTTCTAAATAATTCCACATTAAAGAAATATGTAACTAATGAAGAGTTTGCTGCTAGCAAACAACTTTATATGTCATTGTTTCATCTACAAATAAAGTGGTTGTTGCCCTTGAGGAATAAATTGCCCATGTTGCATTAAAAAAATGATAAGCTAGTAATATCACAGTAGGGAATGGATGGAAAACTGATAACAGGTTCATAGTTACTAGGTATCTTCACCTAAAAGGACTGCAGAATCCACCCCATTTACAACACAGTACAGTATCAGCAATGCATCTACCTACTGTGGGAGTAGAACCCACAGCCTTCTGCATCAAAAAGCAAGTACACTACCTGTTGTGCTATTAACAATGTGAGTAGATTCACCATAAGCAGTATTAAACGTTTGTTCCCCTGCAGCTCTCAGCTCCTTGTAAAATCTACTTGACACTCCGCTGTATCTCTAAACTTTGCAGAACAAGAAATCTGGAAAAAGCCAAAATTTATTGGGGGGGGGGGCACAAAAGCCCAAAAACCAGGGATACATTTTAAACATTGCTTGTATAATGTTGGAAAGTTTCTACAATAAAATGCTGTGTTACCACCATACATTTCACTGTCAAGTCTTGAACCCAGGGGAACCCTGTGCAAAACAGTCAGAGCAACATACCACTATGCCAAATCAGCTGTTTTGTGAAAGAGAGGAAGGCTGAAACTTAAATGGCTACCATTTAGTGAATTCAGTTCTGACCATAGCTATCAACCTCTTAGCACAAAGCACATGGACAAAGCCAGTAATGGGGGAATACAGCCCCCAAATATATTCAGTGAATTCAGTTCTCATAACTCTCAACCTTAGCATAAAAAACCTGGGCAAAGCCAATAATGGGGGAATACAGTCCCAAAAATAAGGACAAATTTCAAATATCCATGCTATAAACTTAGAAAATTGCTAGAATAAAAGGTTATGTACTTTCTGAAGAATATGAAGTCTGAAATTTAAATGCCTGTTATTTTTATTTAACATTTGTTAACCAGGAAAGTCTGACTTGGAACAAAAGCCAATTTTCAGCAGAGCAAAACACTCCAGACACATGTCTTTGCAAGATGGGAAGACATGCAAACTCCACACAGAAAGCACCCCAGTCAAGAATCAAACCAGAGAACCTGTAGCTGCCAGGCAACAATGCTACCAGTGCACCACTGCACTAATGACTTTGCTAGGAACAACAAACATACAGAAACCATAGATTTTATGAGGAACAGAACAAATATGATGCAAAAATCTGCAATTTTTTTTACAAATGGTGGTGGGTAGGGAATTCAGGCCCTTACTACCTGCACTCAAGGTACAGTGTTCAAGCCTGAGTATTCTCTACCCACCACCATGTGTTCTCTCTAGCCACCAGTATGTAGCAACTGGGGCATTTCACACACACACTACCTCCATAGCAGCAGATCAAACCCTGTTCATCCTCCTCCTCCATAGCAGCAGATCAAAATCCATTCCTGTAGCAGCCTGCACAAGCTGTTCTGGCTTCTCTGCAGTAGCCCACTCTAGACATATCAACCTCTGTAATAGCCCGTACAAGCTGTTCTGGTTTCCCTGTGAGACAAGAGTAGACTGGAGCCTCCAGCCTGCGGGCAATGCGGGGTGTCCTTCTAGTCTGTGCAGTCATCACCACACAGACTTCTGGGCTGGCAGGACAGAGATCCATTTCTTCCCTATCTGGACTGCCTAACACAACAGTCTGGGCTTCTGAGTACCAGGAACTCCGCATGCGTGGAGTTCCGGGACTCACAATTTTTTATTTCTTTTTTCTTTCTACAGGTGGGGGGACCGCAATTTTTTTTAAATCTTTTCTTCTTTCTTTCTACAGGTGGGGGGGCTGTAGTCTTGCAGTCCTATAGCACGAGCTGCCCCTGGTGAGGAACCTCTGTGGTCTCTCCAGCTGCTGCATGTGCTTTGTGAGATACATGCTGAAAGGGGCATTGTACTCAATAATGGGTCTTATAACAGAAGAATACAGGGGTGTTATGACCTCCTTGTCCCTGGATGAGATACCCTTACTAATGAGGTGGGTCATGTAGAAAGCTTTCTGTACAATGGAGGCAGTATGTTGGTCAAAAGTCAGTTTGCTATCAACCTGGGTGCCCAAGTCCCTCATGACTGATTGCATGCTTAGGACCTTGTTATTAATATGATAATTTGTGAGGATATCACTCTCCCCAAAGGGGATGATGATGCATTTTTTGGCATTCAGTTTGAGACCATGTTTCTTGTACCAGTCATTTGTTTGAGTGAGACACTCTTGGAAGATTCCCCACATCACTAGGGGAACTGATGACAGTGCCCAACTTGCAGTCATATGCAAACCTGGTCAGCCATAGCCGACTGGTTTTGGCCTGCACCTCAGAAAAGTATATCCCAAACAACAGAGGCCCCAAGACTTATACCTGGGGTACACCACTCATTACGGGTCTACTGCTTGAGGTGCCTTCCTCTATTTCGACTAGGTGGGTTCTATCAGTGAGCCAGTTTTCTACCCATCTGGTAATATATGGATTGATGCCTAGTTGAGATAGTTTATATATTATACCAAAGTGGGGAATAGTATCAAAGGCTTTGGCCAGGTCAGGATAGGTAGTGTGGACCATCTTCCCCTCATCCATGGCTCTGGTGATTGTCTCAAAGAAGTCAACCAGATTTAACAGGCGTGACCTCCCCTTGACAAAACCAAACTGTGTAGGATTGAGTGTTTGGAGGTTGCCAATGTCCTTGTTAAATAGGTCCATGATAATCCATTCCATGGCCTTGCAGATCAGGCTAGTTAGGCTGATGTGTCTATAATTTCTTGGATCGGTGGATGTTCCACATTTGTGCAAAAGGATGACAGTAGATGTCCTCCACTTGGCTGAGACAAAGCTGGTACTCAGGCTTTGGTTGACTAGGTCGCCTAATGGTGCTGAAAGTTCCTGCCTGAGTTCATGTAGAATGCAGCCAGGGATGTTATCGGGTCCCATTGAGGCTGTATTTTTTGCCTTTGAGAGGGCAGTTATGGTTTGCTCCCTAGAGATAAGGAGAGGGAGGCAGGTAATGGGGATGTCCTGATTTAATGATGGGGGGCAGAGGGATGAAGTTTTCATTGAACCTGTCTGCCAGTAGGTTGGCTATATCTACAGCATTTGTATATGCAGTGTCCTTAACCACCAGTTCAGAGCAGATCTGAGTGCTTCCTTTGAGATTGCAAACATATGTGAAGAAGGCCTCATGACTGTCTGTAGTAGATGTGGCTAGTTTGGACTCGAAGTTTGTTTTGGAGGATTTCACTAGTGCTCTTATTTGTTTGTTCAGGCTAAGGAGAGATTGCTTCCAATTAAGCATCTGTTTCTTCTTGGTCCTGGACAGCAAAATTTTCCTTTTATTATAGAGTTTATTTATTGCAGATGTCCACCAGACAGGTTTGCTCTTCCTTGAGGAGGATGATTTTGTCCTATCAAGTATTCCTGATTCCATGCAGCTATAAAATGCTCTTATAGTACTTTGGTGTAGGTTTGGACATTTGTGCCAGTTCCTATGGATGGGAAAGGGGCTATGAAGCTGTTTATACCTTCCCTCAGGAGGTTGTAATCAGCTTTGGAAAAGTTTTTATGTTTGACCTTAGCAAGGGGTCTTACCATACAAATGTTCATATCTCAAGAATCAGTACAATCTTTTGTCTAGAGAGGACTAGATGTTTCTTTGTGGGAGGGGGATTCAGTTTGGTCTGATCTGGCTAGAGTTACTACACTGGGCTCTGGTTTTTTGATTGGATAATTTGGCTGGTTCCTGTTTCTCTTAAATAGCTAGTGTTTAAACCAGTTTGTACTTGTATGCGCAAAGCTGCAGTGAGTTAGGCTTTCTGCCCTTGCTCTGCTGTTTTACAAAAATTGCTGTGAGACTACAAAAGATAAGTGCTTATTTTCAACTGTTTTCTGCACTTCTGCTTAACTAAAACAATATTTGCTGCATATCTGTTTAAACTGTGCAACTGTTTTTAGGCCTAGTGAATTCAGTCCTTACCTATGTTCTGATCTTGTATCCCACCCACCCGCCACAACTGTTGTTGTGGTATTAAAGCTTGGTAGCTTTTGAGTTGCTCGCCTCTACTATAAATTTGATATTGGGCAGTCCCCCAGTCCCATTTCATCAGCTCATTCTACTGAGTACAGTAAGACCAGTTGTGAAGGCCCACCCTTTTAGCTTCTTAACCTTGAATTATGAAAACAAACGAACAACCAAAACCAATAAAATAGATTGAAAGGCAGTAAACAGACTTCACGAGGCACAAGATCCTGTTGTAAAATGAGCACAAACAGTTCAGTTGGCATAACAACACTTTTATTTAAGAAAAAAAGAAAGTTGGTTAGTGCTTTCATTTAACAATATGTTAAACTTCATCAGAAAAACAATTTTTGTGAGGTCACTTCCTTATATATGCTTCCTAAAACTTTTCATTGGCTAGTTCCATCAATAATATTAAAACAAGGTTTAAACATGCAAAAGTTCCAAACCTTAGTCATATATGCATGCTTATACCTCCATGCCTACATAAACTAAAATTATACAATTAATTAAATAAAACAGAAATCCTATTACTATTTACACAAGTGTATTAACTATTTGTCTGTTGACCTGTGTGTATTAAAAATACATATTTATCTAAATATGTGTTCAAAACTTTACCATTCAATCTCCATTCTAAAATAACACCACTAGTAAAACATGTAAACAAGTGCGTATTAAAACCAAACTTTTAATCAATTGCATAAACATATAATAAATACAATTAATTCTAGTTGCATGCTATGCGCTGACACTTTTTTCCTTTCAAGTGCCTTCAGATTTAATATTGGAGAAATAGAACTGCGCTCATTTATACCTGGCCAACTATCTGCCTGCAAATGAATTTTCCACCTAAGTTCACTAATTTCTAACAACAACCCCCAAGGTTTATTGTCTTCGATAGGAACGTGGTCTATGCCCATAACATTAAATTGGTGGTCTACGTTGCTGTTAATCTGTTTAGCTAAAGCATTATTCATGTTGTGTCTTTTTATGGCATAATCATGCTCATAAATTCTCTGCCAAAGTTTTCTCTCTGTTTTTCCAATGTAAAAACATGAGCAGGAATTACACTTTGCCAAATAGACTACCACTTTAGAATTACAGGTATATTTTCCTTTTAAATGGTATGTGATATTTCTCACTGTAATACTATTGGCTACTTGAATTTTGTGGCACCATGTATAAGCTCCACACTTAGCCATTCCATGTTTAACAGCTGTTTCTCTTTTCTGTCTATTCTTAAGTAAGTCTTTAAAATTGGGCCCCTTCCTATATATTATCACTGGTTTGTCTCCCACTTGTTTTCTAATATGCAAATCTTCTAACAAGATGGGCCAGTTCTTCTCAAAAATGGTTCTCAAAACCTGAGACTCATGACTGAACGTTATCACTAGTGCTTTTAAAAAGTCTGAAATGGCCTTTTCAACATGAGGTGGTGGTGCTGCGGTAGCATTGTCGCCTCACAGTAAGACGCTGTCCGGTTCGATTCTCAGCTAGAGTGTCTTCTGCGTGGAGACATGCGTGAATGGGCATACCTTCGTTGAAGGTTGTGCATCAGAGCTGGTAATTCGGCACGTAAAAATCAACTACCAATCATTAGCGGACCGGAGTTCCGCTGTGGCGACCCCTAACCGGGAAAAGCCACAAGACAAGACTGACTTCCCATTGAAATACAAGACTCTCTTGCTACAGCCTCAATAGGATGGTCTAGTGGTGGAGAGGTGTTTTGATTCTGCAAAATATGTTTGAAATGACCATTCAATCTCTTTATTGTCACTTCTGAGATTAATTCATCGATCAGCTTAACAGGATAAGCCCTTTTGAGTAACATAAAGCGCAAGGTGTTGCACTTATCTATAAAGTCTCCCAGTGTTATAATCATCCGGGCTGCCCTTATGAGTTGCCCTTTGTCAACAGACCTCTTTTGATGAAATAGATGTGAGCTGCTAAAATGCAGCAAGGAATTACAGTAAGTTTCCTTCCTGAAGTTCCTAGCCACATACCTGTTATTGATGTTGTCCTTGAGTAAACAAATATCGAGGTCATTTATAGACTGGGTGCTGAACTTCCAAGTAAACTGAAGGAAGGAAGTTTTCATTAATATATTGCAAAAACTTCTCCAATTCTATGGGTGGTCCTTTCCATATTAAACATATTTCGTCCTGAAATCAGAGCTATAGTTTAATATAAGAATGAAATCTGGACTGAAAAACAAATTGCCTCTCCCAGTAAGCCATTACAATGTTAGCAAATGCTCCACCACATGGTGAGTCCATGGCTACACCTCTACTCTGTAGGTAATAATTATGGTTGAAGGAGATGAAATTGTTACTAAGGACCAACTCTGGATGCTCCAATATAAGGGTGATAGTGTCATGAGCTGTCCTATTCTCTAATAGCATCTCATTGACCCACTCTAATCCTATTCGTGGGATGACAGTGTAAAGATCCTTGACATCTATGGTGACTAGTGGGTCATCAACATCATAGGGAATTTTATTTACCTGTGCTAAAAAAAACATGAATCTTTACAAATCTGAGCCTCCCTCCCTATTACTTTCTTAAGTTTGTAGTCCAAGTACTGTGCACAAGCTGACATTATAGAACCTCTTCCATCCACAATAGGTCTCATAGGAGGATTTTCAATACTCTTGTGGATTTTAGGAATACCAAAAAACACAGGTATTCTGGGTGTTATTATGTTTAAATAGTTGTAAAGGTGGATGTCTATTCTCACTTCCAAAAATATGTCACTCAATTGGGAGTGGATCTTTCTGTATGCACAATTTAACTCATTTAATGAGATTTTGTTGTATGTGTCTGTGTTTAAAACCTCCTGCATCTTCTTGTGGTACATTTCAATTCCCATACTTACCACCTCACCCACCTTGTCACGTTTCATGACTCTTATTTTTTTCATTTTGCAACGCATCTAATATGATCAATTCACTTTCTTTCAAGTTATTGCTGGAGTGATTATATTTATACTTCTGTAAGTTCTTTAAGTCTAACTCACATAATTTCTCATACATGACAAGTCTGGGGTGGAGAGGAGGATTATAGGTTAAGCTAATGCTCCATATGTTATTGCCACCTACATGGGAATTATTGTCATGTAATAAAGTAAAATTCCCCTTTCTCAAATACAGTTTCAAATCAATAATGGTGGTCATAAAGTCAAAAGGCTTTGTTGGCACAAAAGTCATACCCTTTGCTAACAAATTAGCTACTTCAGTGTCAATGTTCACATCAGAATAATTATATACATTAAAATCATTCTGGTCATTCACAATGATGGTACAAGTGTCATTTGTTAGTTGTTGAAAATCAGTCTCACCTCCATGGTGCATCTTATGATGGTGAGTTACATTATTGTACAAATCCCGTGCAACAATTATGTCCTCCAACCCTTTATCTTGAGCCTGTCCTCCTGAAAAACATTACTTGAGACGCTCCCTGTTGTGCACCCGGCTTTGATTGAGAATCATATTTATTCCTGATTCTCTCCAATCTCTGTAAGCCAGGGTACTCAGAATCATAATTGAGAGGCTCTCCATCATCATCCATGTCTGTATCAGTTACAATATTTGCATTATGCTTAGAATTATCAATGGGGTGATTCCTATAAGCAGCATTAACATTTTTACGCTTGTATTGTGAGCCAGGCGGTTTTGGATACACCAGACCATTAGTGTATTAATTTAAATCTCTGTCAAGCTTATTGCGCTTTCCATTCTTAAGTTTTTCTATGTATTGATCAATACTGTTGAAAAATTCTCAAATATTCATACTTGAAATTGTCATAAGAAATGTCCTCTCATACTTTTGTCCAAAACAGACAGTGCATTACTCAACATACTAATTTCTTTGTCATTTTATTTAATTAATAGTTCAAGCAACTCAAAGCCAAACCTATCAAGCAGCTTAAGCAAGTCAATGTGCAAAGGAGAATCAGGGACGAAGCCAGTTGGATACATCCATAAACGCAAACCTTTAGGGATAATTTTTAACTTAATACATTCCCTAAGGTAAGCATTTTCTAACTGCAGTTTTCTATACCTCAATAATTTTTTGTCGTATTAATTCAGCTTACCCTCAGTTGTACATGCGATTTGCTTTTGGTTAGCTGAGAATGAAATAGTAGCATCTAGCCAGTCATGAAGTTGAGGAACATCTTTTCTCAACATGAAACCAGCTTCTCCGGTGTTGTTGTTCACCAGGGGTCTTCCAATTGGCCTATAAGTGTCCTTTTCTGGTTCATGTTGTACATTCCTGTTTGAAATACATGGTGGTTCCTGTAGATTAGGTTGCTCCATTGAAACTAGGCATAGTGGTGTATTAGCAAAGTCCACAGATCAAGCAATAGCTCCTCCCGGTGGTCTGGTGGTTGCAGCAACTCCTGAAACACTGGGTTCATCCAAACGGTCATAAAGCACGTCTATTCTTTGGGATAGTTGAAGTATCAAGGCAGTTAAGTTGCCTATACTCTTATCAGTGGATTCATGTTGCTCTTGCACTGATGGAGTAGATGCCAAGGAAGAATCCGATGAACTGCCAGAGACCATCACTCATAAAAACAAACAAACAACCAAAACCAAGAAAATAGATAGGAAGGCAGTAAACGTACTTGGCACAAGATCCTGTTGTAAAATGAGCACAAACAGTTCAGTTGGCGTAACAACACTTTTATTTAAGAAAAAAAGAAAGTTGGTTAGCGCTTTCGTTTAACAATATGTTAAACTTCATCAGAAAAACATTTTTTGTGAGGTCACTTCCTTATATACGCTTCCTAAAACAAAAATTGTTTGTCTGATGAAGTTTAACATATTGTTAAACGAAAGCGCTAACCAACTTTCCTTTTTTCTTAAATAAAAATGTTGTTATGCCAACTGAACTGTTTGTGCTAATTTTACAACAGGATATTGTGCCTCTTGAAGTCTTTTTACTGCCTTTCTATCTATTTTCTTAACTTTGAATTATCTTCTGTCTCCTCCTTTTCTACTTTAAAAAAAAAATTGTGGCTCTTTTAAATTCATTTTGCTTGTGCTTGGGTGTTCAACTGCATTTAGTGTGCCATATTTGTTATTGCTTGTCGGTAGCCTTATACTTTGAGCTATTTTTGCTGTTGTGATTGTCAGCTAATTTATTGCATTTGTACCGTTTTAAAGCAATTTACTCATTAATTGCATTTCATTAGTGTTTAACTGCATTTCATTGCTATTTACTGCAGTTCATTACTGTTTAATTGCATTTTACTGCATTTCATTACTGTTTAACTGTATTTTTCATACTGTGAGTTCTGTTTCTGTCTATAAGTGGTGAATCTGTTCTTTTTTGTGAGTTTTACTGTGTTCTTAACACTTAAATTGAGTAGTGTTGTCTGATAC
The DNA here is from genome assembly GCF_019279795.1 of Protopterus annectens. Classification (NCBI taxonomy): domain Eukaryota; kingdom Metazoa; phylum Chordata; order Ceratodontiformes; family Protopteridae; genus Protopterus; species Protopterus annectens. Next base: position 911,551,902 of record NC_056727.1, on the reverse strand, counting down.
AGGTTTGCTACATCCAGACCTATAGCTGCACTGTTTGTAACCCTTTGTGAGGTATTCCAGCTGCAAATTTTCCCTTAGTAGCACTTGTGTGATCACCTAGTAGTACTACTCTTAGACCTTCCACGCTTTACCCTCTTAACTCTCTTTGGACTCTGTCCCTCAGTTTCTGACAAATATGGACGGACAATTTCCTACATTTTCTCCTGCCAGTCTGGTTGATATGGGCATCCTGAGACAGTGTAGCAACTGCCACATGGACAACCGTCCACTACTACCACATAGGAACACAATTTGTGAGACATGCAATTACATTAAGAACCTAGAGTCAAGGCTCTCTCCCTCGCAAGCCACACCCACCTCAAACACTACGCACACCTATACAGAACACATCCACATATGTGAAGGTCCTCAACAAAAACATACCCAAACAAAAGAGACCTCCGAGGCAAAAACACACGTGAACTCCACTGCCCACTGCACCACACACCACACATAGTCCACACACCTGTGTCTCACAGCTACTAAGGCCTAAACATAAACCCAACATATTAGTCATAGGAGACTCCATTGTGACGCACACAGCTATGCCCCTCACCAGGCTGGATAAGGAGAAAGTCATGGTTAGTTGTTTGTCAGGTGCCAGAATCCACCATATCACCCATGCACTCAAGTCTCTCAACAACAGGTACTGTTATGACTCTGTTTTAGCCCATGTTGGCGTGAATGACTTGAGACATACCTCCCTGGACTATATGAAGAGAGACAAGATTGAGCTTGCTGAATATGTGTCCCAGGCAGGTATGTTCCTAGCCTTAAGCAGCATTCTACCGCCCCCAGAATGATGCCTCAATACAAACAGAAAATGATTGACTTTAACAATTGGCTTAGTTTCTGGTATCATTCCAAGGGGATCCAGTACCAGGCAGCCTAGGAAGACATGATTGACAAACAACAATGCTTTGCCAGAGATGGCCTGCATATGTCTCCCTTGGGATTCAGGCTCCTGGCAAAGGCTGTTGCCATCCCCATAGTGCCTTTTTAGGCAATGCCACAAGGTCAAAACTACCTACATGAAAATTTCATCAAATCGCAAATTAAAGGCCATGCTACTAAATGCTAGGAGTCTAAGCATGAAACTGCACTCATTGCGAGCATTCTTAACCCTGGAAAATGCTGGCATTTGTGCAGTCACAGAAACCTGATTCAAAGCTGCAGAGAGCACCCCAGCTATACCAAGTTACTCATTCTGTCATACATTCAGAACCAAGCCATGGGCAGCAAAGCAAAAGGAGTGGAGTTGCAATATATATAAAAGACATGAACACCTCCAGGCTGGTCAAACAGTATGATGCACAGGAGACACTCCAGGTGCAGTTAACCATTGACAGGACCCCTATTCAAATTATAGCTAGTGACAGGCCCCTAACTTTGACTCAAAATGCCCACTCCACCTATCTGGATCTCTTCGAATCTATCAAGATTTAACTCTCTACCCTGATCCTGAGTGACTTTAACTATCCCACCATAGATAGGGAGAACTACTCATGCCAAAACAAAAATGCCCAGAGATCCCTTGATTTCATCAATGCAAATGCCTTGGACCAGCTGGTCAGCATCCCTTGTAGAGGTAAAAATATCATGGACTTGGTATTAACCAACATGAGTAACCACTGCAGCATCTCTACAGTGCCATCCTCCCTGGTAAGATCCGACCACAAAGTGGTCATTTTCAAAGTTACCATCTCTCCCAACCCCCCCCCCCCCCCAGCTAGGGTCAAACAAAAAAAAATATCCAAAGCTGATTACAACCTCCTGAGGGAAGGTATCAACAGGTTCACAGCCCTGTCCCCCTCCATAGGAACTGGCACATATGTCTAAACCTACACCAAAGTACTATACAAGCATTTATATAGCTGCATGGAATCACGAATACTTGATAGGGCAAAATCCTCCTCCACAGGGAAGAGTAAACCTGTCTGGTGGACATCTACAATAAATAAACTCTATAATAAAAGGAAAACATTGCTGCCCAGCACCAGGAAGGAGCAGGTGCCTAATCTGAAGCAATCTCTCCTTAGCCTGAACAAGCAAATAAGAGCACTATTGAAATCCTCCAAAGTAAACTTCGAGTCCAAACTGGTGACATCTACTAAAGACAATCACAAGGCTTTCTTCACATATGTCTGCAATCTCAAGGGAAGCCCCCAGATCTGCTCAGAACTGGTGGTCAACACCACCACATACACAAACGCCATAGATATAGCCAACCTGGCAGACAGGTTCAGTGAAAACTCTGTCCCCTGCATCATTAAATCAGGACATCCCCAGCACCTGCTCCCCTCCCCTTATCTCTAGGGAGCAAGTCATCACTGCCCTCTCAAAGGCAAAAAATACAGCCTCCATGGGACCGGATAACATCCCATGCTACATCCTACATGAACTCAGGCAAGAACTTGCAGCACCATTAAGAACCCTATGCAACCAAAACCTGAGTACTGGCTTCATCCCAGCCGAGTGGAGGACAGCCACTGTCGTCCCTTTGCACAAAGGTGGAGTATCCACAGATCCAGAAAATTATAGACCTATCAGCCTAACTAGCCTGATCTGCAAGGCCATGGAGCAGATTATCATTGACCTCATTAACAAGAACATTGGCAACCTCCAAACACTTGATCCCACACAGTTTGGTTTCATCAAGGGTGGGGTCATGCCTGTCCATGGAAGAGGAGAGGATGGTGCACACCACCTACCTTGACATGGTCAAAGCTTTTGATACTATTCCCCACTTGGGTGTAATAGATGAACTCTCTCAACTAGGCAAAAATCCATAAGTTACCTGATGGGTAGCAAACTGGCTTACTGATAGAACCCACCTAATCAAAATAGTGGAAGTCACCTCAAGCAGTCAACCCATAATGAACAGTGTACCCCAGGGATTGGTTTTGGGGTCTTTGTTGTTTGGGATATACTTTTCTGAGGTGCAGGCCAAAACCAGTGGGCTATGGCTGACCAAGTTTGCAGATGATTACAAGGTGGGAGCTGTCATCAGTTCCCTGAATGATGTGGACATCTCCAAAAGGGTCTTGTTGAAACAAAGGATTGGTGCCAGAAACATGGCCTAAAATGAATGCCAAAAAAGCCATCATCATACCATTTGTGGAGAGTGACATCCCCACAAGTTATTGCATTAATAACAAGGTCCTAAGCATGCAATCAGTCGTGAGGGACTTGGGCACCCAGGTTGATAGCAAACTGACTTTTGACCACCACATTGCCACTGTTGTACGGAAAGCTTTCCCATCTCATAAGTAATAGTATCTCATCCAGGGGCAAGTTGGTCATAACATCTCTGTCTGTATTCTTCCCTTATAAGACCCATTATTGAATGTACCTCACAAAGTACATGCAGCAGCTAGAGATACCACAGAGGTTCCTCACCAGGAGAGTAGAAGGCCTCAAACATCTACCTACACAGAATGGCTAAAGGCCATGTCCCTCTACTCAGTCTCCTACAGACTCCTCAGAGGTAACCTCTTTCTGGCATACAAAGCAATCTCAGGCCCTGCCTTGATGGGACTGCTGCATATTTGCAAGTCAAGCTCCACTCGGGTAACCCACATGCGCGACCTCAAACTGGTCTGTGACATCAATAGGAATTGTTGGTGAGACACATTTGTGTCCCAGAGACACCCCCTTCTGTGTAACAGACTCCTGCTCCACATCAAGCAGAGTATCTCATTAAACCTTTTTAAGTGCAACCTGGATAACTGGATGCGGAACAGAAAATACACCCCTGGGATTCCACCTGTGTCCCTGCTGGACAGGGACATTGGGTGCTGACTTGTCAGAACATGGGCTAAATCCTTGGCTAGGCCTGTAAGGGCCTCAGGGCCAATAGCCTAGTAACTTTATATGTTCCTATGATAAAAAAATTCATCTTTAATATGATTGCATTTATTAGCTTGCAAAGCAAATCATTGGATGAGGTTAATAAAAAGGCCAAAACATGTACGTCTACAGCAAATGGGGTTTGACTTTATTGGACTGAATGTACTGATAATGACTTAAAAAGTAAAAAAAAAATTTCATGGACATTCAGAAGCCATGTAGCTAAAACACTTGTACTTAAGTGATCATTTGGTTATATCCCATGGGTCTCTATTACAAGAGGTTTAAGGTATCATACAGTAAAAACTCTTGGTTGGCTGAGTTTTTCTTGTGGTTTTTACTGAATATTTTTTGTGTGTGACTTTTTTACTGTTTGGTTTGAATTATACACAATGGCTATGTCAACAAGATACTGTTCTTATACATTTACCATTTTTCACAATATCTTTTTTCCTAACTACCTACTTTTTCTCCTCCTGCTAACCCCAGTTACTATCACATCAAACAATACCTACCATATGGCTCACTCTGTGAGTGAGTCCACACTCATACGTCACCCAGTTCTGTTTAATTTTACTATATTATATTCTCTTGCAAAGTTAAGCAGCTCATACATATCTTCCATCTTCCCTCTATTACCATATCCTACCATACTCACCACTCCATCTACGTCAGTTACTAACACCTTATATATATATATATATATATATATATATATATATATATATATATATGTGTATATTCTCATTTATCATTTAATAATCTACTCCTGCACCTGTCTAAACATCTCTACAAACTTTCACCAGTCTTACTCCTACCGCTTCTTTGAAGGTCCATCTCCTCTCTCCTGTATCCTAATCAATGCACAAAATATAAGAAACAAAGCTGGCCAGATTAACCCCTTCAGTTCCTTACAAAAGCCTGATTTAGTTGTGATCACAGACTCATGGGATAAGGCTACCAGTCCTTCTTTACATAATTTTCCCTGTTTATAACTACTTTTTTGACCCCAAACCAGGCACAATACAAGAAGTGGAACTCTCCTTCTGTTCACGTCACATTTAAATGTTCAATTACTTGCTCAAGGAAGCACTAACACTAATAATTATTTTGTTTGTATCCATTCCCTCCCAATGAATATCATACTTCATCTCGCTTTAGCATATCTACCACTTCCTTCCTCACCCTCCAAACTAAATAACCTATTAAAACCACCCCATAAGAAATCCAGTCCCTCCAATCCATCAAACGTTTGGACCATTTCTATTCTCCCTAACCTAGGAAAGATTCTGGGAAAATTACTTTATTTGTAATTCACCCAGTACATCAAACAATAGCACTTTCTCTCATAAAAACTGCATGGGTTTTGGTCTAGTCGCACAGTACATCCACAGCTATCTGGACACTCAGTGAAAACATTCTTCTTGGAAGGGACAAAGGCCTAATTAATGAAGTAATTTTTACTGACGTCACAAGAGCCTTTGATCTTGTTGATCACTCAATGCTCCTGGACCATCTCACTGAAATAGGCATTAGTGATGACACACTGCCCTGGTTCAAAAACTACCTCTCTGACACTTCGCAGTGAATTTCAGTTCATTAACATATACATCACTCCCACTGAAGAAAGGTATTCCTCTAGGATCTATTCTGGCATCTTTCCTCTTTTCTTATCTTTTGACTTACTCCAACTTCCTCTTCTGCTTTATGCTGGTGACATGATCCTATTCAGCTCCAAACATTTTATCTCTTTTCACTTGAAGTTGAACTTCAGGCTAATTTTCATGCTCCTATTCAATGGGTGAATGACAAAAGAATTGCTTCTAAATTCCTCTAAATCAAAAACAATGTTTTTTGCAGTAGGCAAAAGTTAATTTCTATCTCCAGACTGCTAAAACCCTCCATCATCTTAATAACACTAATGTAAATGTCACCTCATTCAAATATCTAGGAGTTTGGTTTGACCCCTTCCTATAATTCCAACTCCACCTGGAATATACACACAAAAAAATCAATTCTCTCCTATTCTGAGCTAATAGGATCTCCCCTTTTCTATCCAGACCCTGTAGAAATGGTATACATAAAGGTATCTTAACTGGTTCATTAGAATTCTGTCTCCTGCTAATTTCTGCAGCTTCTAAAAATGTATCCACCATTCAGTCCATTTCAAATGTCATTTGCAGATTCATCACTCTCTCCAGAAGAAGCGAACCCTATTGCAAAACCACTGAAAAAACTAACTGGCTACCTGTGAAGCAGCATGCTGACTTTTACTTGCCTCTCAGCAATTTAAACTTATTGCCACTGTTTTGCCCGGCTTGACTGATAATGTTAACCTTGTGCCCATCCTTAGACATAGAGCTTTAACCCTATGTTAGTAACATTTTTGAAGTAGTTTAAGTATATATACAAGGGTCCCACATCATATTCTTGAATTTTATACACTTGATGGTAGCGAGTTATGAGATCCTAGCGGTCTTATTGCTTATTTTTAAGATTTTGAGACTGTTTAGGTTTATTTATTGTCACATTTTTTGGATTTTTTTATAACACTTTTGTATTGAATGTATTTTCTGGATATTTTAAATATTTTTTAGGTATTATTATATGTGGTTTTGATAAGTTATATACATTAGTGAAAGGTGAAATAATATGCATTTGTTATGTATTAATATTTAGATATAGGACTTTAAATAGTTTGATTAATTAAGCATCATGTGATTTAGCTTGTATAAAAACAGGGTGTTGTTTTTAGATGGTGTTCTGATGAAGTCCTGGATTTTCAGGATGAAAGCGTAATAAATACTAGTTCTTTTATTGTGTTGGTGCCCGTTGGTATTTTTACATAGTTGACCACCAAGGTGGCTTTGTTTTTTATGACGTTTTATTTTGTGTATGGGTTTCTGCTGTATTTTTGAATTACTGTGTTTTGGATTACAGTGGTAGTGCTCTTCTGTTTAGGTACATTATTCATCAACCAGAGTTATACGTGGAAATAACTTCAATTGAGAGAGAGAGTTATCGGGTGCCTTTGAATACGTGAGTGTAACACAGGCTATGGCTGAAACAATTGGAGCGTGTTTTTCATCTTTAGAAAATATCAATTCTACCCAAAGAGAAAATGAAAAGATATTATATTCAGGAGGGGAGGATAACCTTTCTCAAATCATTAAATTACTCTCCCAACAAGTGTCTCAGATTCAAAGCTCCTTAGAGAGACTACAGTTCCTGAGAGCCTTTGGTATAGGCTCTCAATCGAATGGCAGTCTGAACCAGGAAGTGAATGATGGCATTGTAATACACAAAAGAACAATATTCAACAAAGAAACATAAGTGACTGTTGCTTTGGATAGCATTCCCTGTGGTCAACATGAAAGAGGTCTTGAGGACCACACAATGCATTTGAACAGCTGGTTTAATAAGGCTTTTACTTTTTCACCAGATACTGTGGTTTCTACAGAAATGAATCCTTGCTCTAATAATTTGTACAAGACACTGCATACTTTTGAAAAAAAGCTGAGCAAGGTATGTGCCTTACAATGTGACAATGCTTTTCTAGCTAAGTCTATTAGATATAAACGGGTCACTAAAGGCCTTCGTATGTTTAAATTTCCAAATGAGATTCTTCAAGGGCAAAAAGAACTGGAAGAATTATTGTGCATGTTTGACAGACATGGAATTGAACTTATGCAGTTCATTATAAGAATTAATAACATTTGAATAGATGAACTATTTAAAGACATTAATGATTTAAATAATGAAGTGTATAATGATGTGGCTTTTAATGTTTTTGAAGCTCATTACAATTCTATTTTTGATAGAGTAGAAGAACAAGCTAAACAGAATATGTTAAGGAAAGAGAAAAAATTGTCTAGGGATACAGCTGAGTACACTAACAATGTAGCTTACCCCCTACCTAAAGCCTATCACTATAATAACGGGAATTTAAATCCCAATAATAAGGGGACCCTGTAGGAGGGGTATGAGGTAATTTTATTCTAGGTGATGGGCATAGACAAAAACATACCCCTACCCCTTACTCCTTCAATTACAACAGGGATAATGATGAAGGGACCGATAAAGAATACCCACCCCTCAGGAGATCTGAAAGGATAGGTAATAAAACACATCAGCAGAACAATTTTTTTACCAAAACTTTAAGTAATGGGTGGGCAACATTACAAAGGATCGAAACAACACTGGAGAAAAAACAGCAGGAACAACTATTAGAAGATAATAAAATCATTGAGGCTTATGGAGGTAAAATGTTGAGCCTAAACAGTTTTAATATTTTTAATTACACGGAACAAGAGGTTCAAAATACATATTTTTCACAACTCCAGAAAGGTCTGAAATTTGTTCCAAACAGTAGATATGATGTTGTAAAGGTGCTTACCAAATTAAAATCATTTACAAGAAAATTAAATTTTAAAGTTATGCTTAAACAGAATGCTTGGTCCTGAAAAGGGATTTAAGATGAAAAGTACATTCAACCCTGCACTACATCCCATGATTGCAGGTTATGAGAAATTATGCACTCAAGAAATTTATAAGTCATATAACACACATAATATAAAATTTTACAATTTTAGTAAGGAAGAGTCATTATCATTGAGGGAATTAAGACAGAATGAAAACATCTGGGTTATGAAGCCAGATAAGGGGGGAGTAATGGTATTAATGAATAAAACTGACTACAGTAATTCAATGGGAGAAATTTTACATGATACTGATACGTACGAGGTAGTCTCCCTAAATGAAATCAATATTGCACATAAAAAGATAAAATTATTTTTAGAAGACACTTCTACAAGGGGTAATTAATGAAACAGTTTACAATTTTTTACTGAATGAACATCCAGTAGTACCTGTTGCGTTCAGTATTCTTAAAATTCATAAAAATATTAATACCCCCCTTTTAGATTGATTGTGGCTTCACACAATAGCTCTACTCACCCTCTGGGCTTGTTTATTGACAGAGTACTCAAAGGGATTTTAACCCCTATTAATCATATTTTAATAGATTCATGGAATTTTCTCAAGAAAATTAGGAGTGACTATTATTCAAAGGAATGTATTTTTATTACCATTGACGTGATTAATTTATATCCTTCCATTCCACATAAGGAAGGACTAGATCTCTTCTATGAGGCTTTACAGGAACTTAGTCATTTAGATAACAACATTACCAATTTTATTATGGCATTGATGGAGTATATTTTGGTTAACAACTTTTTCGTATTTGAGGGTGAGTACTTTAGACATATTAAAGGTGTGGCAATGGGTGCAAGTTGCGCACCCATTTATGCTAACCTGGTGATGTACTCATGGGAGAAAAAATACATTTTGAATTCAAATACACCAATCAGTGGCACATATATTTACGGTATTTGGACGATGTGTTTGTTTTGTGGAAGAACAGTGAAACTGACGTTAAGGAATTTATAGATTATATGAATAACATGTGCTCATACTTTAATTTTACCTACAACACTTCTAAGGATAGTATAGACTATCTTGATGTCACTATATATAAGAACTATGGGGACAATAAATTTGGTTCTAAATTATTTAGGAAACCCACATACTCAAATACATACTTGGATTTTCAGAGTAGTCACCCTTTACATATTAAGAAGAATCTAGTGAAGGCTCAAATGATAAGAGCAGCTGGAATGTGTTCCATAAACTTTGATTTTAAGATAGAACTATCTGTGTTATGTAATATGTTTAGAGAGAGGGGTTACACCTTAGATTTAGTAGCTGAATGTGCTACTATTGTTATGACCAGTTGGGGGACCAGATATAAACCATTATTGGGATGCGGAGAATCTACCAGTATTCAAGATAATCATAATTCTAACATTGATTTTGTTGATTCTATGGTACTACACTATGGTAGTTTTGGTAAGGAAATTAAAAACATTCTGGTTAAAAATTGGATGATGTTTCACTCAAATTCGGACCTCATTTGCAATTTAGGAGAAGGGCTGCATTTTGTTTTTAAAACTGAACCTAACTTGAAATATTTGTTACAACATCCTATTTCTAGTTTTGGTCATTGAAAGGGTACTACAAAATGTGGGGCTTGTAGATATTGCTCATTTATTTTAGTAGCAAATGAGGTTTTGGTGGGTTACCCCCTTCAAACTATCAAGTTAGAAACAGGAGACTGTGGAAGCAGTGGTTTAGTGTATATTGCTGTCTGTCAAGATTGTAATTTTTTTTATGTGGGATAGACCGTGAGAACCTTATATAAATGGGTGTATGAGCACGCATATGCTATTCAATGTCAGAACCTCAATAATGCTTTATATAAACATTCTATAAGTTGTACCAATTTTAATAAGTTTTTATTTGGTATAGTGGAAATTGTTAAACATGACCTCGAGGGGGGAATTGGGAAAACTGGATTGCCATGAGGGAACTATATTTGCAACTCAAGCTTAATGCCACTGTTTCGCCCAGGTCGAATGATATTGTTAACCTTGCTCCCATCCTCAGACATAGAGCTTTAACCCTACCTTAGTAAAATTTTTGAAGTAGTTTAAGTATATATACAAGGCTCCCACATCATATTCTTGAATTTTATACACTGGATGGTAGTGAGTTGTGAGATCCTAGCAGTCTTATTGCTTTTAAGTATTAGAGACAGTGTAGGTTTATTTATTGCCACATTTTTTTGGATTTTTATAACACTTTTGTACTGAATGTATTTTCTGGATATTTGAAATATTTTTTTAGGTATTATTATATGTGGTTTTGATAAGTTATGTACATTAGTGAAAGGTGAAATAATATGTATTTGTTATGTATTAATCTTTAGATGTAGGACTTTAAATAATTTGATTAATTAAGTGTCATGTGATTAGCTTGTATAACAACAAGGTGTTGTGTTTAGATGGTGTTCTGATGAAGTCCTGGATTTTCAGGACGAAAGCTCTTAATAAATACTAGTTCTCTTATTATGTTGGTGCCCGTTGGTATTTTTAAATAGTTGACCACCACGTTGGCTTTGTTTTTATGAACTATTTGAACTTATTAAGAATGACACCTTCCCTCCACTAGCTTCCAGACTATTCAGAGATGCACCAACATACAACCTTAGGCATCTTAAACAGTCATGTCCTCTCCTCCAAACCTCCCATACTAGGCTTCACTGCTTAGACCATGCTTTTCCAGTCCTTGCTCCCAAACTGCGGTTATCTATCACTTCTTTTCTTAAAGATCATTCCTCATACCTCATTTTCCATTCACAAATAAAAGCACATTTCAAGACTCTAGGAAAATGCAACTGCTGTCTCTCTGGTCACATCACTTAACCTCTTCATATTCTTCCATCCACAAACCTTGCCCTGAATCTGTATTAGATTGTGATTCCTTCAGCATACCAACTCTGATTTCTACCCTCTATATAATGAATGCATATATTGTTTTTTTTTTCACTCAGTTTGTATATAATGTAATTTATCTAAGAAAAGTACAAAGCAGGTGATGCTGGTAAACTGCACTTCCAAAAAATAATCCAAAAGCATAAAAAGTAAAGGAGGACCACGGCTGTAGAGAATGCAAAATAGTTTAATCCACAATGAACATAGAATGGTGAGCGCTTTCGTGGGCCAAGCCACTTCATCAGACAATGAAACAAAGTATAAAACTCCTTTATATATCATCCTACACTCACTAATTGGGACCCCACCTTAAAGTCACAGGTCATTCCATGTGCAAATGAAAGACAGCATATAAAAACAACATATAAAAACAGTTTATAAAGCAGCATATAGAAAACAGCACATTTAAAAACATGAAGCAACTTTTTAAAACTAAAACACACCAAAGATATATTAATGTTTCACTTTAACAAGTCTCTTCCTAGTAGAATGAGCTTGATGTTCATTTTGTCATTAAGCCCCCTGCCCATACTGGCCCTAAGTCTCACAATCCATTCAAGTTCTTTCGTCTCAACTTTCAGTTTCACATCACCCCCCCTGAGGTTGTCCACAACTCTGTCAATGGCCATAAAGGTGAACCTATGTGTATCACCAGAGGTCCCTACATGTCTAGCTAAGGCATTCGTCTCTGCCTTCCTCCCTATATCATAGGAGTGCTCCCGCATGCGATCTCTCAACCTCCTGGTCATCATCCCTACATAGAAGGACGCACAGGCCACACAATGGGCCAAGTACACGAAAGTGCTCACCATTCTATGTTAGTTGTGGATTAAACTATTTTGCATTCACTACAGCCGTGGTCTTCCTTTACTTTTTTGCTTTTGGATTATTTTTTGGAAGTGCAGTTTACCAGCATCACCTGTTTTGTACTTTTCTTGGTTGTACTTTGTTACAAGTGGTGCTTTGACATGGCAGAAGGAAATCTCTCAGTAGAAGGGCCTGAACAGACTAATATTTTAAGAGGAAGGAATTACCGAGACCTGGGACATCTAAGAAGGTTTGTGGAGATTACACAGAATCCTTTGCTTAATCAAGAAATGACTGGCAGTATGGCGTTGCCTGATATCAACAGTGAGTATGATGCTGTGACTTTGAAGAAAATGTGCTTTAAATTGGATAGTGACTTGTGTAAATTCAAATGCCTGCAGTCACAGAGACCTTATTTTGAAGCATGTCTGCAATTAAATATTGTCCCTCGTGGCCTGCGTGTTCTAAATATGCCAACATATGGTACTTTCTATCCGGATTTGTTGGCAAGGTGGCAGTGTATTAATATAGAATCAAGCCGCAAATATATGCAATTGCTCATTGATTACTTTAAGCCTGAGGAGGCTCAACTTTCAGATAATGTCTATAAGACACAAGAGGAACTGTATGAACGCTTTCCCAGTAACCTGGTTGACATCAAACTTGACAATTTGATTGAAACTGTTGGTGTATATGAGCGACAACTACTTGCCTATAAGAAAAAGAAAATTCTGAGGGACAAGGAGGATTTCCTGAATGGACAGGTGTTCACTTGGCCTAGAGAGCGGAATGGCCCTGACTCCACTTATAGGAACCAACAGCGTTCAACCATAGTTCCACATCGGGTAGATGACCAGACGAACTAAGGTATGACGTCTGATGCAAGCACGCCACTCACACAAGATAGAACCAACAATGCTGTAGGGAGCAGTGCTCTCATGCAGGAAGGGGTAGGAGCAAGTACCATTTTCAGTGCACTTTGCCCTGAAGTTGGGCGCTCTGAGGTTCGTGACAAAAATTTAATTGATGCACCTACCACCTCTAATGGAGCAAGCAGCAAGTATAGTGAAGTAACCATGTGTACACACACCACAGAGCCGTTACAGGACTTGAATGCCACTGTTTTAACCATTCCATATCCCATACGACAAGCTCCTTTTTGTGACCGTTTACAAAGCAGAGGCTGCATGAAATGGAAAATGTCCCAGGAGGAGGAGCAGCAGCAATCGATGACCATCAAGAAAATGTGGCAACAAGGGGTTAGACTTTAGTTTGGAATATTTCATGGAGGGCTGTCACTGAGTCTGAAGAAAGTTTGCTGAGTAAAGGTATGTCATTTATACCTGCTAACAAAATGACAGTGATTGATAACATCCTGGAACTGAAAGCCTTCACACGAAATATAATGTTGAAAATGCAGTTTGGTAAAACTGTGAATGACCAGACTGATGTAAATGTTTTTAAGAAACCTAGTGGGTTCATTCCTACTAATAGTGCAATACTTGATGCTTTTGAGAGGGTGTGTGTTAGAGATATTTATCATTTATACGATAGTGATTCTAGTGGCAGATACTTTAATAATTTAAGTAAAAAAGAAAGGATAGCTTTAGAGTGCTTGCACAATGATATTTCCATTTTTATAAGACCGGTGGATAAAGGGGGATCTATGGTGGTAATGGATTACTCCTATTATAGGGACACCATGCTGAACATGTTGAATGATATAAAGTTTTATCGTAAAGTGGATTTTCAACAGGTACAGAGGTGCAATGACTCTATATATATAATGCTGTATTTGAATGTCTACAGTGCAATGTTATTAGCATTGATTTATTTAATTATTTTATTGTTGAACGTCCTGTGGTACCTATAATACAGAGTCTTCCTAAAATTAAAAAAAAACCCTTGGAACCACCAATGAGACCCATTGTGTCAGGAAGGGGCTGGTCTACGGAAACACTATCTATCTACGTAGAGCAACACCTGAAACCTGTCCTGAGGAGAAATTCTAATATCTTGTTAGATACAGAAAATTTCTTGAGAGATCTATATTCATTCATTAATACGTATGTGAGTGATGATAGGTTGTTGCTCATTACCATGGATATGCAATCATTGTTTACTGTTATTCCTAACCAGGTGGGGGTTGATTATTTTAAGGAATACCTGCTTGAAGATGGGCTGTAAAATGGGTGATGTGTTGATTTTTTATCTCTTCTAATGGAGCTCAATTTGGAAAATAATTATTTTTTGTTTGAAGGCACACTGTAAAAGCAGTTGGATGGCATGGCCATGGGCACTTCCTGTGCCCATGGCTACACCAGTATTGTTATGGCACATTGGGAGAAGGAATTTCTGTTGGGAGAATATGGAAAATGCTTGAAATTCTGTAGGAGGTTTGTAGATGACCTCTTTATTTTGTGGGAGGGGGAAGAATCTACTTTTGCCCCCCTTTTTTCACATTTGAATAGATGCACCAGTTTCCTGAGGTTCACCATGAAAAGCTCTTTTAGTACAGTTGACTTTCTGGATGTGAAGGTTATACAGAAGGACGATGGGCAATTTAAAACAGAAATACACAGAAAGGATTGCTATAGAAATAGTTATTTACACAGAAAGAGCTTGCATCCCCAACACATTTTTAAAAACATTGTGAGGGGGCAGGGACTGAGGACTTCTAGGTTAACAGCCGATTAGGATAGATTTGAAAGTGAATTGGGTGATCTGGGAATGAGGTTCTCACAGAGGGGTTATGCTGCCACTGAACTTTAGGACAACCTGAGGGGTGTAATGGAATGTAGGAGCACAGAGGGTAGACCATACTTCTCTGATGGCGAAGGTAGGGACTATGGATGGACAAATGAGAATGTCAGTAACTTACTCCAGTAACATCAAGCTTATACAAAACATTTTTCACAGGAATTGGAACATCCTGTGTGCTGATGATGCTATTAAAGGTCTAGTAGGTGATACCCCAAAGTTTGTTTATAAAAATAAAAAGAACTTGAAAAGGATCCTGTGTGGACCTAGGTCACCATATGGCCTGGCTAAGGATCCTGTTAGTGGGGATTAAGGTGGTACCGATCCCTGTAAAGCCTGCAATTTCTGTATGTACATAGATTGTAGTGGAGAATTCAAGCATCCTGATATGGATAGAGTGTTTAAGTTTAAACTCTCTGCAAACTGTAATAGTACAAACATTGTGTACTTGGCCCATTGTGTGGCCTGTGCATCCTTCTATGTAGCGATGATGACCAGGAGGTTGAGAGATCGCATGCGGGAGCACTCCTATGATATAGGGAGGAAGGCAGAGATGAATGCCTTAGCTAGACATGTAGGGACCTTTGGTGATACCCATTCACCTTTATGGCCATTGATAGAGTTGTAGACAACCTCAAGGGGGGTGATGTGAACCTGAAAGTTGAGATGAAAGAACTTGAATGGATTGTGAGACTTAGGGCCAGTATGGGCAGGGGGCTTAATGACAAAATGAACATCAAGCCCATTCTCCTAGGAAGAGACTTGTTAAAGTGAAACATTAATATATCTTTGGTGTGTTTTAGTTTTTAAAAAATGTTGCTTCGTGTTTTTAAATGTGCTGTTTTCTATATGCTGCTTTATATACTGTTTTTATATGTTGTTTTTATATGCTGTCTTTCATTTGCACATGGAATGACCTGTGACTTTAAATTAAGGTGAGGTCTTAGTTAGTGAGTGTAGGATGATATATAAAGGAGTTTTATACTTTGTTTCATTGTATGATGAAGTGGCTTGGCCCACGAAAGCGCCCACCATTCTATGTTCGTTGTGGATTAAACTATTTTGCATTCTCTACAGCTGTGGTCTGTTGCTTCCTTTACTTTTTATGCTAATGTTATTTATCTATTGCCTTTATTCCCTCAAACCAACTATGATATTCACTTTGTATATAATATATGTATAGATTGCATTTTGTTATTCACTCTGTATATAATGCCATGAATATTGTGTTTTCCCTGGACTGTCACTGAAATGGGTCCAATGAGATCAGTGCTCTACCCCGGTTAAAACATTCAAAAATACGTAAAATAAAATAAATAAAATAAATGATGTGTTATCCCCATACTAACAAGATATACAGCTCAAATCCTTCATAATTATTCTGTGAAAACCTAAGGCTGTGCTTTTATATGATATGTCTGCATCAAAGTGTGGGCATCTCATGCATTTATAAGAGAAGTCAAGTGTGAAATATTGTGTGATCCCAAGCCACTAAATGGTAAACACTGTTCCAGTACCACATAGCCCCTCAAAGTTATTAATTCCCAAGCATGTGAGCTGAACAATTATACGTTTAAATAGTGTACTTTTAATATATCTTCAATATTTTCTAAACTGTCACTTTTGCACTTTTGAATTGCTCTTATGGAAATAAATGGGATATTATTATCCACATAAGTAACTTAGACCTATGATACATTTTTTGCATACTTCTATTTAACTCCCATAGCTCCTTGAGGTATTGTGACATTACTGAGGATTAATTCCCTTAAGTGAGTGACTTACCAATTAACAATACGCAGTATAAGAAAGGACATGGTATAAACAACAAGACACTAAGTTTCTTAATCTAGAATGTTCTGCAGTTGTGATAATGATCATGGTTTTTCACTTGCTAATCATATTTTCGTTTTATGCTCATAGTTTTATAATTAAGAGTGCTGCATATTACTAAGGGCATGCCATGACATGTAATGGTATGACACATAAACATATATTGTCACTGTCCATGTACATACACTATACTCAGGATATAACTAGTTGTTTTCTACTAATGATAAAGATATGCAATATTTACATATGTACATTAATATTTATCAGCTGAAACCTTAGTTAATGTTTAGGAAATCTGTCATTGATAAATACAATGTGAGTTTTACATCTTGAGAGATATTAACTGTTATTCATATTGTTAATTTTACAAATAAGCATAATAGTTTATATTTCTGTAATATGGAACCAAAGACAAGTAAAACATACAAATTCCACGGTAGTCCGAGCTACAATGAAGGCTGTCTTAACACCACGTCTAGAAGTTCAAAAAATAATTCCAAAGATGTCACAAAACATCTTTATTAACAAATGGATTTAGTGCTTTCATCTCCAGGAACTGGAGACCTCATCAGAATCAAATACCACCACACACTGAATGCCTTTTATACATTTTTTTGAAACCATTCACCAAAACAATAAGATAATTGATAATTGATCAAGTAATAGGATAATTGAACAATGTGCTAAAATGAAGTGAACTGGCTATCTTTCATAATATGAACAAAAGTATTCAACTCAATACATTATTGAACTTTTAAAACCATGTATCGTTTTACATTCACAACCCTTGCGAATTTGTGTATATATGTGTGTGTGTATGTCCATCAAAAAAAATATATATACACATGTTTGTATGTGTGTATATATATATATATATATATATATATATATATATATATATATATATATATACATATGTACAAATAATTCATTATATGGTCATTTAAAAAAACTGCTTGTATATATCAATCAAATACAAATACATATAAAAACATATAAAAAACTGCATGTCACCAAAAAACATAATCTATATAAATATATATATGCATCAATATATGTAAATATACATGAATAAGTAAAATAAAATAACTATAAAATTCATAGCAAGACTGAACTGTTATACATGGAATAATTAATTTGAAATATATAATATATACAAATTATGTATGTTTTTTATGTATGTTTTTTAGGGTCATTGGATAGTAGTTTAGGGAACAATAGATATGTGATCGTTCAGGCCCTTGCCACTACAGGCATCTAGCCTGAGCTGCCATATCATCTCCCTATATGCCAATTTAGTTTCCCAGTCAGGTCCACCACTCAAAATTTAAAATTGGCCTCATGTTAAAGAATGTCTGTATAAAGCATTGTTTTCATTCTTACGATTTATATCTCTCATATGCTCTTATATCTTTTTTCTCAAGTGGCGTTCCGTTTTGCCAATGTAAAACCCCCCCCCCCACAAGATTTACAATAAACTAAATAAACCAACCCCTTCATATAACAACTACTATATTTCTTAAACTTCAACGTAATGTTCAAACTAGGTAATGTTACTGTTTTTCCCCCGCTATGAATGGACACTGGGGGCATCTACCACATCTAAAAGTGCCTATTTTATTTTGAACAATTTCTCCTTGGGTATAACATTTCTTTTTTTCTAAAATGTTTTTTATATTGTAACCTCTACTATAACTGTAAGTCAATTTATTTTGAAAATAGACACTGTTTTAAACAAATCCCATGTCTCATTAATACATTTATGTAACCACCCGATATTCTGATGGTATGTAAGAATCAAGTAGGGTAACACATTTTTATTATTCTGTGATGATTTATCAATTCTTTCAATAGTTTTATTATTCATATGATTTAATAGAGGTATATATTTTTAATTATTGTTTCTTTTATAGGCTGTGTAATTTCCACTGGATAGTCTCTTTGATGAAACATATTTTGTACTTTGTCTATTTCTATAAGAAATTCATCCCTATCTGATGTCATACAGGCCACTCTAATCATCTGCCCCTTGATTATATTATGCTTAAGGTGATCTGGGTGATCACTATTAAAATGTAAATATGTATTGGAAAAATGTTCTTTTCTGTAGATAAAAGATTTGTATATATTGTACTGGTAGTCTTTTCGTAGCATTACATCAAGGTAGTTAATTTTGTGTGAATCTATGTGATGAGTAAAACATAAAAAGTTAGTACTCTGGTTAATGAAAGTAATAAATCTATCAATGGCTTCAACAGGGCCTTCCCATAAAATAAATATATTGTCAAGGAATTTTGATATGAGTAAAAAATTAAAACATATTGTCTTTCCCAGTGTAACATTACTTTTGGTGATAATAATAAAATATAAAGTTGTTTTTGAGTACCAACTCCATACACTCTAAGACTAGTTTAAATTCATTAGGTGTCAATAAATTATTTTCTATTAACATGTTCTCAAACCAGTCCATTCCAATGTTGTGAGGTATGACTGAAAATAAATCTTTAACATCGATAGTAATAAATTTCATATCCACACTATAAGGATACTTACTAATTTTTTGTAGGAAGTCCCAAGAGTCTACCAAAATGTGTGAATATTTCATGTAGTAATTCTTAAGTTTGCTATCTATGTATATGGCCAAGGGCTGGGTTTTTGAACCTTGTGATGAGACAATTGGTCTCATCGGGGGATTTTGAATATTCTTATGGGTCTTTAGTATACCAAAGATCATGGGGATGACTGGTTTGCGGACTTTCAAAAACTTCCATAGCTCAATGTCTATGAGCCCTTGAGATAAATTGTCCTCTATAATGTAATCTATTCTGTGATATGAAATATTGATTTCATTTTTAGAAACTGAACTGTAACACTTTTCATTATTTAATATCTCTAACATTCGGTTCTCATAGTCCCAACTATCCATAAGGACAACGCCACCACCTTTGTCTGGTTTCATAACCCGGATATTGTTGTTTTCACTAAGCTCATATAAAAGTTTCTTCTCTTCATCCGTTAAGTTACTGACATTTGTGTTCACGTTCTGTTGAAATTCCCTTCTAATTCTATTGTTAAGTATATTTTCAAAATTCTGAATATCTTGATGGAGGGGAGGATTGTAAACACTATGTCTACTTAGATTATTACTCGTATGGTGTGACTTGTCCTTTCCAAACATCTATAACAAGTTGAGCTTCCTAGTGAAAAGTCTTATATCCAACAGGATATTGTCTATACTGGGCTTAGTAACAGGTACAAAAGTAAATCCTTTGGTGAATAACTTGAAGTGCACATCATCTATTTTCAAATCTATGTAATTAAAAATAAAAAAATCGTTGTGTACATACATAGATACAGGTTTATATGTAGGTGTGACATCCCCAAATTCACCTAAAATAAACTGTTCTATCTGTAAGTTGTTCTTCTGTGAGGGTTGTAGTTGTTGGCCCCTGTAACTTGGGCATACCCTACTTGATTCTTACATACCATCAGAATATCGGGTGGTTACATAAATGCATTAATGAGACATGGGATTTGTTTAAAACAGTGTCTACGAGAACTACGATTTTTCAAAATAAATTGACTTACAGTTATAGGAGAGGTTACACTATAAAAAACATTTTAGAAAAAAAGAAATGTTATAACCAAGGAGAAATTGTTCAAAATAAAATAGGCACTTTTAGATGTGGTAGATGCCCCCAGTGTCCATTCATAGCGGGGGAAAAAACAGTAACATTACCTAGTTTGAACATTACGTTGAAGTCTAAGAAATATAGTAGTTGTTATACGAAGGGGCTGGTTTATTTAGTTTATTGTAAATCTTGTGGGGGGTTTTACATTGGCAAAATGAACGCCACTTGAGAAAAAGGATATATGAGCATATGAGAGATATAAATCGTAAGAATGAAAACAATGCTTTATACAGACATTCTTTAACATGTGATGAAGCCAATTTTAAATTTTGGGTGGTTGAGGTGGTGGACCAGTTAGATAGAGGGGGTGACTGGGAAACTAAATTGGCATATAGGGAGATGATATGGCAGCTCAGGCTAGATGCCTGTAGTGGCAAGGGCCTGAACGATCACATATCTATTGTTCCAGCCCTTAAACTACTATCCAATGACCCTAAAAAACATACATAATTTGTATATATTATATATTTCAAATTAATTATTCCATGTATAACAGTTCAGTCTTGCTATGAATTTTATAGTTATTTTATTTTACTTATTCATGTATATTTACATATATTGGTGCATATATATATTTATATAGATTATGGTTTTTGGTGACATGCAGTTTTTTTAAATGTTTTTATATGTATTTGTATTTGATATATACAAGCAGTTTTTAAATGACCATATAATGAATTATTTGTACATATGTATATATAAATATATATATATATATATATATATATATATATATATATATATATATATATACACACACATACAAACATGTGTATATTTTTGAACACACATATATATACAAATTCACATACATGGTTTTAAAAGTTTTTTAAAAGTTTTTAAAAGTTCAATAATGTATTGAGTTGAATACTTTTGTTCATATTATGAAAGATAGCCAGTTCACTTCATTTTAGCACATTGTTCAATTATCCTATTACTTGATCAATTATCAATTATCTTATTGTTTTGGTGAATGTTTTCAAAAAATGTATAAAAGGCATTCAGTGTGTGGTGGTATTTGATTCTGATGAGGTCTCTAGTTCCTGGAGATGAAAGCGCTAAATCCATTTGTTAATAAAGATGTTTTGTGACATCTTTGGAATTATTTTTTGAACTTCTGGACGTGGAGTTGGTGCAATGGTGTATTTATTTTGGAAGACAGCCTTCATTGTAGCTCGGACTACCGTGGAATTTGTATATTTCTGTAATATCACGATAAACAATCACTCAGAAAGGTATCATATAACAGTTCAAGTATGCTCTGAAACTGTATGTCTACGATATAGAATTTCCAAGATATAAACCATGTTAAAACATATGACCAAAATACAATCTTGGATTTGTGTTTATTATAAAATATTTCAGTACTGATGTAGTGAAGCCACTGACTGTTATTTATTTATTTAGTTATTGTTTGCCTTTGTTTACAGGGAAGTTCGACGTGGGCAATAAAATCCCTTTTCAATGGATGCCTGGTGACAAAAGGTCCACATATGAACTTTAATACAATTGCATTTCAATACTGTAATAGAGATTATGACAATAAAAGCAAACTTATAGAAGGCATAACTTTTTGCATACAGCATGGTCACTAAAACAGAAACAGTTGTGGGTATGCATATTAAGTTAAGGAAAGGGGAAAAAATTGAGATGTATGGAAGGAAAACAATGTATATAGTAACAAATTGTTGAAAGTAATATATTTCTGTGAATTACTATCTCTAGTGATGGAAAAACATGGTTAGAGGAAGATGAATGGATGGCCTAATATTAAGTATTTTATGATGCATTTACTGTGCTATCTGTGTACGCTACCTTGGAAAGGAGCATTGACAGAGCCATTTGTCTGTCAAGTAAGATTTTAGCTGTATTTTGAAGGAGGTTTGAGTGTGAGTTTGCCTGAAGGAGTAAGAAATGATATTTCAAATTTTGGAGATGTAGTTAGAGAAACGAGAGTCACCTGCCAGCCTATTTAATTTGGAGGTATGCAGAAGGAGTTTGTCAATAGATCAAAGTGATATAGATGGAGTGTATAGCTGAACGAGTTTGACAAGGGATTGGCATTTGTCTGGTTTATAGATGAGATTATGGGTTAGGAGGAGCTGGGAGTATGTAACATAGTTCTTTGAGAGCTGTACAGTGGTGGGTCCTATAGGGAAAGTTAGTAGTAAACTGACCAGTTTTGCTGTAACATTGGTCTATCTTATTAAATAGGAAGGACTGTACATTAGTAAGGACAGGAGCAGAGTAAAACAGAACAGAAGCCTGAATGAGGAGGTTAAAAGCTAGAATTTACAGCCAACTGGCACAAAGTGTTTGGGGTAGTGCGTGACAGAAGAATGCCAAAGAAGCTGAAAAGTAAGGTGTACAAAACAGTGGTGTGATCAGTACTACTGTATGGTGCAGAAGTCTGGGCAGTAAAGGCAAGAGCAGCTGAGGAAGCTAGAGGTAATGGAGATGAAGTGCCTGAGAAGGGTGGTAGGATGCATGCTGTGTGACAGATGAAGGAACAAAGACATAAGAGCAGAAGCCAAAGCAGCACCAATTACAGAGAGAGTCAAAGAGAACAGATTATGGTGGTTCAGGCACATGTGTAGAAAAGCAGAAGACAATCTGGTGCAGAAGATTTGGGGGAGACAGGAGGAAAGTAAGAAGAAACAAGGGCATCTAGGAAATCCAGGTCCCTTTGGAAAATGAGCATGGTGGCTGTATTTCCTTTCTTCGGTCTTTAGTGCTGGGTAGTACTTGTATGGCAATTCAGCAGAAAATAGCACAGGCTTAGAGCTGTTAATCTACTATTGTAATATTGTTATAATAATTTTATGTC
The DNA here is from genome assembly GCF_019279795.1 of Protopterus annectens. Lineage (NCBI taxonomy): Eukaryota > Metazoa > Chordata > Ceratodontiformes > Protopteridae > Protopterus > Protopterus annectens. Next base: position 911,528,704 of record NC_056727.1, on the reverse strand, counting down.
AGTAAGTTATAAAGTCTGTGGAAGTGAAATGCTATTAATTACTGATGGTGCTGCTGACTTTGTCTTGACTAGAATCATTGGTTCTGGCATTGCTTTTTGACTAGGATGGTCAGATTACACACATGCAGTGTCAGGTTTTGCTGCTAAATGAGTTTGCTTTAGGGCAGATATTTGGGGATGGTTGTATAATGCAACAGAGGATGAACTAGCTAATGTGGTCTCACACTTCCTAACTTTAACCATGTTTGCAGATGGAAGCATACATATGTTTTCTAACTTGACGGATTGCTAGCTGTGTACAAAGGAAATTAGGATACTAAAAAGAAAAGCAATACAACTGCTGATGTAGGAAGTTACACCTTTTATGGTCATAAAAGCACAGATGTGTTTCTATGCATTATGCACTTTCCCAGATAAAACAGAATTCAAGGGCGGCCACAGCGGTGTAGCGGTTAGCGTTGTCGCCTCACAGCAAGAAGTTCCCTGGTTCGATCCTCGGCTGGGGTGCCTTCTGTACAGAGTCTGCATGTCCTCCCTGTGGTCACGTGGGATTCCTCCCACATCCCAAAGATATGCTGTAGGTGGACTGGACACTCTAAAATTGGCCCTAGGTGTGAGTGCACGTGTGTGCCTTCTGTGGAAGGTTGGGCACTGGGCTGGCAACTCGACATCGTAAAACTCCACTGCCAATCATGAGCAGACAGGTGATCCGCTGTGGTGACCCCTAACCGGGAAAAGCCAAAAGAAGAAGATTAGCCATATAAAACAGTTATGTTAAAATTAACTGCATAACTAAGTAACATTCAAGATGCAGCTTTGCTGATTTTTGAATGCATTTGTTATTATATGGAATAAATGTTGGGTTTATAGCTGATGATTTTGATGTTTTGCTACAAAATGTGCATTGGTTTAGATATTACTGCGAAGTGCTTCTTGCATTTCTTTACTGAACAGAGGAGTCCTGCATGAGCAGTATGACGGACCTGTGCCTCTAATGTCCGGAGCACTGCTTCTCCTCCTAAGGTGAGACTCAGCTGGGCAAGCAGTGCTGACAGCAACAGACAATTGACAAGGCACAGAATTCAAGGTCAGCTGAGACAGTACACCACAACAAGCATGGAAAGATGAAAACAACTGTGCCTGAACATTTTGTGGGGACATATAAAACAGATTAGATAAGAAATTGTTTCAAAAAATATAATTCTTTCCAAAAGGAGCTATATTATACAGCTAGACATCACAAATGATATATTCTACCCCTTCATAATTAGAAGCTAATGGCACAGCTGTAACACAGAATATAATGAGCAGGTACCAAAGGAGACAGCTCTGATGTATTCTTGGCAAGTGAATGCAAAAGTACTGTTTATGAAAAAGGTATGAAAGGGGTTGTTTTGTTTTATTTATTTGTTTATTCTTCTTCAGAGACTCAAAAGGCTGCATTTTTATGTCCTATTGCACCTCCATTCACCACAGATCTGTAGATAAAATGCTTACATCCTGTGTATTACTGATGTATGCATGTAATCATGAAGTGTTTCATTATCATACTCAGATGCCTGCTTAAACAGAAAGCCTACAATTCAGCAGATAACCCAGTCCCATAGTCATAATAAGGTTTCACTCTCCATCAAGATTTCTACAACATTTTCACAGTGAAATGAATACATTAACAGGTGAAAGATAAAGGAAAATACAAGTATAGTTTTGCTGATAGTTAACTGCAGGAGACTTGCTTGTTGTAATATATAATTCCTTTCAAAACTTGTAAGAAGGATCACTTTAGGCTATAATCTTTTAAGTTTGAAAAGTTATAGAATAAAACAAAAATATCAGGTGTTTAGAAATAAGTTGCTACATCTAAATGCTATTTCTTAATTTTGAATCAGGTTATCCTAGCTATCCAATGTACAGATAAATGTATGTGGTGTAAAACTGAATATAAAATGAAGAAACCAGCTAGGGTCATCAGTGTGGATGAGCAAAGACTTCTGTATAAACAGAGGTTTTACAATTCTTTTCCAGAATGCTCCTGTAAAAGTGTTTATGTAATTTTATATGAAATAATGAATTATTAGCCTGTATTAGATTTTTTAATATAATTGCTGTTATTGTTCATAATTTATAAGCATTGCACTCCGCTAAGTAAAGCAAAAAGAGAAAAAAATACAAGCAAATGTGGGTCAGTTATACTTGGCTCAGTTATACTCCTTTGATTAAGTACTGAAGATAAGGTTGATTTGTTCTAGTCTGCAGTGTATTTACTAATGCACTAACAAGCTGTGATTAGTTCTGCACCATGGCACTGTCACAACAGAAGTAGGTTAAACACTGATTGCAGTTGCTTCCCAGATAAATACAATGTTGTTCATATGCAGTGATTCAGTCAGAATACTTGGCTGCTTGCTGTGTGGCATGCCAACTCTTCAGGGTTATTCACAGGGCACAACACACAGGAGATATTCTACATGCTGCTGATGTGTTATTTTTCTGTTCCAGCTGCATAAGCATTTGATTCTGTGGGCTGAAGAATATGTCAGCTCACAAATTTAGTAGAAAGAGCAAAAGAATTACTGAAGAAAATAAATCTGGTAATAGATAACATTTATGGTTAAAAGGAGGGCTGGTACCTAACAAATAGGTGGCTTTTTGGTCCTTGTGCAGTTCATTCAGAGGTATGACTATAAGTATTTACATTTGTGGCCCTTTTGAAGAATGAGTAATTAAGAAGGGCCATATGAGATGAACTAATGCACAGGTCAATTCAGCTGAATAAATGCTAAGAAGAATGTAACAAAAATGCGATAATTACTGTTGCTTCCTGATGTTTACACGTAAGTGTTAAAGGTGTGACAATGTCAGAGAAAGGGTTCTCTTTCACAATGAATGTGCTTTTAGGCAGGGTTATCACTAACAAATGACAAACTGAATGCTGATGTTTCGGTATGCACTTTGCCGCCGGCATGTCATGTCGCTGGCAGTAAAGTGCATACAGACTTCAACTGTCAGGGTTGCTGTCTGACTTACTACAATTGCCTTGAGAGGGCATGACTAAGAGTAAAAATATATACATGTCCACACTCTGGCAAAAAAACATAATACAATAAAATAAAATACATAAATACATCAATAAATAAATAAACAAATAAGAGAAGAGAGGGAGCAGCTACGGCAGCAGTGATCATTCAAGCATCTAGTGTTATAGTAAGTTTACTTGCACAACTGTACTATGCACATCATATTGAACACTGCTGCAGTACCTTAGCTATATGGGTAGATTACCCTAGCTTTCAACATTTGGGGAGGTTGAAGGGGAATAATCCAGGAGCCCCTGGAGAATGATCCTAACAAAACCTGATTTAGGCCTCGAGAAGGAATCAAGCTTGTTGTGCTTCAGAAAAGTATGTACAGAAGACAGAGTTGCTGCTTCCAACCCTTTCCAAAAAGCCATAGATGAAGTCAAGGCCCTGGTAGAGTGGGCGTTGCCCCTGCTTGGAATCGTTTTGTTGTAGTGAGAATAACAAAATGTAATAGCCTGAGACAGCCATTTGGAAATGGTGTGGTCTGTTTTGACACAGGTTGTCCCTTCTTCTTACCTTCACAGGAAATGAACAACTGATTTGAAATTAAGAAAGATAGTGCCTGAGTTCTCTATGGACATCCAAGGTATGGAGTATCCTTTGCACACATTTTGGGGTTCAAGAAAGAAACACAGAGATGGATAGTTTGGCTTAAAGTAAACTGGGATATCACTTTAGTCATAAAAAAGGATTAGTTCTCAATGAAACCCTATCTCTGTGGAAAATGAGATAGGTTGTCCCACCATAAGAGCTTGCAACTCAGATGCTCTTCGTGCAAAGCTCAGTACTATCAGCAAAACTATTTTCTATGTTATTTACCTCAAGTTGGCCAGATGTGTTGAATCAAACAGAGCAAGTGTTAGCTTCTGTAACACAAAATTAAGATCCCAAGGAGGAGCCACTGGTTTCCCTTGGAGCCCTTTTATGGAAACCCCTTTCAAAAACATTTTCACATGAGAAGGCATTGAAAGAATGTGATCCATGGGCAGACAAGCTGAAATGGCTGATAAATGAACCTTGATAGAGGAGTATGATTTAGGCCTGCTCCTCATAGATCACTTCATCCTGCGTGTGCTGGCTGAGATCTGGAGTTGCATAAAGCACCCTATGTATGATCTCTCTACTAGCAATTATAATTTACCATCATTTTCTAGTAATGAGGTGGGCCAGGATGTTCTCCCTGAGATACCTGTCAGTGACTGGGTTCAAACAGTGGGACTTAAAGAAGTGCATAAAGTCATGCTCCTCTCCCAGGCAATACAAACTGTGTTAGAGAAGATGTTGCCTTAATATCTGGTGGTTAAATAGACACTTTGTGACTTCAAATATATGTATCTACCATGGGGAACATTTCACTGACATATCATGATTGAAATCTAAACTGTGTGAACGGCAGTAAAGAACATGTGAGCTCAGGGACTAGACATAGTCTATAGAACTGGTTCATGAGGTCACTGCATGGGGTGAAATTGGACAGAAACACCTCCAAGCATGTGAGCCTCACTGAAAAATACCAACTTGTGACTGATGGTGAGAATAAACTCAGCTGTAACATCCATAAAGAAGGGTCTCCTGTGCTGGATCTGTAGTTAGCATTTCTGAGCCATGGATAAGAGGCAGTGAAGATAAAACAACCATAATAAATCAAGAATATATTACTTTCAGATAAGAAAGAGTTATGGACTGCACTGTGGACAGAACATTGTTCCTGATTCAAAATCTGCCAGCTGTTCCTTGGTTTCTACTTCCTAGTGCTCTGCAGATGCTGAAACTAGATGGGTAAATTCAGAATATTATAGGTGGTCAAAAAAAGTCTGTTGCCATTTATTCTTACAACTATAGTAGATTGATAAATCTCAGGAAAAACAAAACTGAATGAGGTAGCCAAACACGACCATAGGAAGCTGACCATTTATTAGTTGTAAGGTAATAAAAAGAATCCAAGTAAGAAGAACAGTTTCCAGTGCTTTGTCATTTTCTCTTTGTTTGTTCGCTTTTATTACCTTACAACTATGGTCGTGTCAGCTGGCTCCTCATTTTACTATAGTAGAAAATATGCATTTTAGCTCAGCCAGCTTTGTAGAAGACAATCTGACTGCTTTCAGAACATTACTGAGATAATGAAGACCCATCTTTAATTTCACTAAAATCAATGCACTTAGTTGGATGCTAGCTATTCATTCACATCTCTGTCCAACATTCAGATGTTAGAACTGGCCATAAATAATAAACCATGACACTACACATTTCCGTTGCTCCAGGGTAAATTAACAGTTCCATAACACATAGGCAATCAATTGTCAACTGGCTATCTTCTACTAAAAAGAGTGGTGTCATCTATGCTTTAGCCTTCCTTCTCTGTGTACTATTCACATAGTAAGAAACAGACCTTCCCTTTTGAACCAGGAAGATACAAGACAATTAATGGCCTTGGTTAACTAGAAACTTTAAGGTAGTAGCTAAGATACAAAAAGCAAATTTGGATCCATCTGCACAATTTTTCTCTGTCTCTTTGTTTACCAGCTTTACATAATGGCTAGAAACCACTCCTAAAAATAAATCAGAGCTATGAAAGTAGATCATTCCAGGCATATGCTATGTGCCATGCTTGGTAATTCAAGATAATTCTGGAACAGATGAGAAAGTTAGGTGGCAGAAAAAAAATCATTGACAACATAAACTGTACTATAAGAGGCAGCTCTTAATATGACCCTTCCTCATTTTAATATATTACAAACCTCACTCCATCATCTGGAACTGTTTCTGAACTTTGGAAGCCAGTCACATATATCCCACCAGACAGACAGTGCACCCATTCCAGCATTGACAAGCATTGAATAGTTTCTTCGCAGTCTTCCATTATCAAAATAATTGAAAAAACAGTACATTTCCAAATAGTCCTGCACCTTTATAGTTAGGGATTGTTATGTGATGAGCAGCATGGCTTTAAGCTATATTAAAGCACTTCCAGTGTTACAATCACTCACTGTTATTATTGTACCATTATGGTGCAGACCTAATAATGCTAGCCATACCTCTCAACCTCTTAGAGCAAGAAATCTGGACAAAGCCATAAATAAAAGTGGGACAAAGGCCCCAAAATAGGGACAATTTTTAAATATTGCTCTTACAAACTTATAAAGTTGATAGAATAACAAGATTTGCATTAGCATGAATTTTCTGAAGGGTATGAAGTTTGAAACTCAAATGTCTGTCATTATTTTTTAACTTCAGTCTTCAATGATTTGCCACTAATTTGCCAGAAAACCACATTTTAATGAAAAATTGACCAAAATATGAGGCAGAAAGCTGGATATTCCGCAAAAATCTGTACAGTTGAGAAAACAGTCACTTTAATATCTCATCCATAGCTTGTTCAGTAATTTACCAAATATGTCTTTGGCTTCACCAGAAGGAGCAGTTTTCAGAGCTGCAAGTGCAACAGATCTTTCAAAATTTTTGCCTGTTACAAGCTATACTCTGCTGCTTCTATCACCCTTGGTGTTTACAGGGCTCTCTTCTAGGCCCTCTTTCAGAACAGCTTGACTCATTTATGCTGAAATGTGTACGTCTAAATCTAAATACTGTTTTTTAGACATTTAAGTCGACCATTCTTGCTTGCCACTTCCATGATGACAACCTGATATACTGTGTTTGCAATGTGTGTGTATGTGCTTATATAAGTATGTGTTTGTGTTTGTTAAGGTGGCATGGGTATACAATACAATCACTGTGGCACTGACAGTAGTGGTAGCTGTGGTTCCACTCCATCCCCATGGGCTTTGTCCTATTAGTGCCTCTATATAACTGCATTGTAATTCCCTATCGGATCTGCATTAATATGATTCATGCTGTGAAGTCACTCTGGTTATATACCCTGTACTAGCCACCCACTTGGAGTGTAGTAAGATGTCAGCTCTGCAGTTGTCTCTGAACTGTGAAATTACATTTTCCACATTTTAACCACACTAGTCACATACAATGTTTAATGCATCTGCAAAACTCATCTTTCAACATCCATCCATCCACATCCTTTTTTTGCACATGTGGTTGGGGTGTCACTTCAACAGTGACAATCATCTGGATCCAAGGTTTACACTACCGGCTGGCTAGCAATGCTGCAGTAGTTTTTCCACACCACACACATACACCTATGGCTAATTTAAAGTGTCCAATACAATCTTAAAAACACAAATTGTCATAGTTTTAAAAAGCTCCTAAAGGAGTACTTTACTCAACAATGGCTATGCTCCTGTAATACTCCTGGTTACTTTCTCATGTCTTTGATCAAATGTTTTCTATTCTGCGTTCTTCTTGTCTTACCTCTACCAAATGAAAATACCATAATGGTTTTTAGTTATATATCTAATGAGTTTCATATTACTGTCTGTAATAAGGCTTAAGAAATGTAATGTTTTCTGTTTTACATTCACCTTTTTGTAAATTGTGATTGCTGGAAACTGTCAAACTTTTTTGTATATTGTTTGCAAATCTTTTAAAAATGTTTGTAATCTTTTTGTACTATTGTTATGGAGCTTATCTCCCCGGGTCTCCGCTGAAAACAGGCTACTTGCCCAGCCGCAGCCGAACTCTACCCGGTTAACAAAGATAAAATAAATAAATAAATAAATACACCTACTGCATGTCTTTGGAATATGGGTGGAAACTGGAGCACTTGGAGGAAACCCACGTGAACATAGGGAGGACATACAGACTCCGCACACAAGGCACCCCAGCCAAGAATCAAACTGGGGAACCTCTTGCTGTGAGATGACAACACTAATCACTGTGCCACTGTGCCATCCCATTACAAAGGAACAGCTTCAAGTAGTTGAGAGGCTAGCAATGGGATAGCACCCTGGAGTCGCATAATGGCAGAGCCATAGGAATTTTTGGTGCCCCTGCAGGGGAACAGTCAGTTCTGAGATCATCAGTGGGAAAATGGACACTGGTTTGAGGATGGACTCATCCCCATGCATCTCTGTGGTTTCAGTAGATTAGTAACACATTCAGCAAATTTATATATGGCAGTACTGTCATGTTAGAATGAAGGTTGACCAAAGTGTACATGTTGTTTATATGTTGTTATAGGAACACTGGGTATCTCCCTATATCAGATTGGTAGCAGGGTTAGGTTGGGATTGTATGGTACAACATGAGGGACATAGGGGTATGGTTTGCTACAGGTACTGAGCCATACTTTCGTATGTCTTTTATTGTGTGCTCACAGGATAGAGTTCTGCTACAGTGATGTCTGTAAAGGCTAGGACAGGAAAACAGGCTGATGTTGGCACATATGCAAGGGCTAATTATAATGAAGAGACACAGATATCTGAGTCACAGCCTGATGACACAGTAACACCTTTTGTCTCCACTTTGAATGGGCATCCACCCACAATATACACTGAAGGTATGGCCTCACCTACAAATGAAACTGAAGCTGCACAGACTTAGTGCTTAACATCTCCTGTAAGAAAGGGGTCCATTGTTGTTCCAGCTACCAGTGAATCACCCATGCAACTGAAGCAAACTTGAAAAAACAAAATTCAAGGTGTGTGTGTGTGTGTGTGTGTGTGTGTGTGTGTGTGTGTGTGTGTGTGTGTGTGTGTGTAGTGTCATACTGATGTTTCTCCACACTCTGTGGGCTTTGTATAGGTGTCATAAGCCAGGGAACCTAGTACTTCAGGAAGGAGGGATATGTCATAGAAGACACATGGTATTAGCTCTGTCCTGTGATGTGCTAGAAAACCATATAGATTTTCCTACATGTAAAAGTATTATATAAAGGAACATGTGTATTTGTGTATTCTAGAGGTGGAGGTTTGTGAAACAGCCAGTGTAACCACAGCCGGTCTCTGAAGAGTTTATTTAGTTGAAGTAGAAAGACTTATACCTATCATGGTCTCCACAGGTATGGGGTGGTCATGCATTCCTAGCAGTTCCTTGTGTGAGTGGCACATGCCAGCTAAGGACAGTACAATGTCATGATCTATTCTAAAGTGACCGATGATCTCTTGATCTGTGCAATTATGTTAGGTCACCTGCTGACAGTAGTTGTTCCACTGGTGCTGCCTACCACCATGTGCATAGTGGCAGCAGCCAGCTCTGCTAAAAGCTGCAGTATGTTGCTGACCATTGGTGCTGTACAGTATGTTGGTTGCTGACCATTGGTGCTGTACAGTATGTTGCTGACCATTGGTGCTGCTCCAAGTATTCTTCCTACCTGCAGTTCTGATATTTCTGGTGTGTTTTGACCATTTATATTCAGGTACACATTGGTATACCATCTCCTATAAATATGGCTATGAATCATAACTATAGTCATCTGGCATACCTTTGCCTCATTTTCCTACCATGTTTTAACTGCACGTCATTTTGCCATCATTCATATGTGCCTTATTTATGCTGCTCACTTGGGCTCACTGATCTGAAGCAGATCATGGGGCTATGAATCACTATGAATTGTTACAGTCTGCAGATGGCTGACTCTGGCACAAATGCATGCTGCTTACTGTGCAGACTGTGAATCCCAGCCCTGATATGCACTGAAGGGGCATGCATTTTCAGGTCTAATTGCTTTTAATGTTTACATTGTGCATGGTCTGCTCACTGTTATTACTTTGGGCATTAATTAGGGGAGAGTATAACAAAATGTGAGGGTAGTTAGATTTAGATGTGCAACAACAAGTTTCTATAACAAAAAAGTATTTTTTTCAAATGATGACACTACCCTTCTAATGCATACAAGGACATCTTGCACTGTAATGGTTGCTCTTTCATTATTATGCGAGCTCACTGAGAAAGTCAATGAGACTGTGTTCTAAAATCTGCAGGTATACTCATGGCACTCAGATAATAAATCTTCACTAAAATTGCTTCTGAGGTAGAGTTTGGCCAGTCATAAAGAAGCACATATAGAATCTCCTTGGTGTTAATGAGTTAGTGGATGTACGTTTTGTGATTAACTGCGCTGGCCTGGTACTAATTAGCTTTTGTAACCAAGTCAGGATTTTCAATGTGCCATGAAATACCAAGTTTAATATATTGCTTAAATACCTAATATTCCATAAAACAAGTTTCTCCTCATCCCTTTTTTTGCAAAAGGCAACAATTAATAGTTAATTAGCAGACTTCAACTAAATTTATAACTTAAACTTTCCATTTGTCAAATGAAACTTGCAGTTTTTCATTTTTGTATTTGATTATCAGCTCCATTTATCAACCCAGTCTGTTTGTTGATGTATACAGGGTTATAGAATTTAAGTCCCACAAAATTTCCACCAGATACGTCAGGGACAGGGGTTAAGAGACTTGCATCCCATATTGCTGCCACTGTTTATATCAGAGAAATGAGTTATGGCCTTAAATCTCAAACAGATGCTACCAATTACGTATGTAATGGGTGATTGGCCTTAATAACATACTGCATATATGCAATGCTGCTTCAAGCTGTGAAAAACAACTGCTATGCCTAAATAAGCTTTACAATGTAGAGTTATGAAACACAGTTAATAGTAAATGCCTCCCCAGGATTTCATCCATATCACCCTGAGCTCAGTGCCTTTTAATGCAATTGTACTAACAGTAACTGAGACTTAATTGAACTCTCTCTCTCTCTTTTTCTCTGTTACACACACACACACACACACACACACACACACACACACACACACACACACACACACACACACACACACACACACATGATAGAGTACCCCTTTTTGCATTCACACCAGCAACCAGATCAATCCGGTGGCAAGATATCTCAGGTGCTGAACTTTCTTTCAGTGAGAAAATTAATTCATTAAATTAAATAGCTTATAAAAAGTCTTTCTTATAAAAATGTGGATGCCAGCAATCATTCCAATGCTGTGAAGATACCCTTATAAACTAATTAACATGAGACCAGCCACAAGCTTTTATAAATACATAAATAAAAGCAAGCTACTTAAGAGAAAATCAGGTAAAATATCTAAAAAAGGCAAATTAAATATCCAAGTCAGTAAACGATTGCACAGAGAAAAACTAAAGAAAATATTTTAAACACAGCATTGGCAATAGAGTAACTTTAATTGCATCTGAATTATCTGGTTCGTACCCCTTTCTAGTTTATGCTGTATTCTAACTTCCAGTAAATCCTTAAAAATATTCAGTAGCTACAGATGACATAAAGGAAAATTATCAATGTTTTAGCTTATTATCTCTCTCTTCTATAGTACTTTCCTGCTTCAGTTTTGAATACAGTTCACCAGGTCAGTAAAACAGAAATTCGCTGTGTAACCACTGAGAGAGCCAAGTGGCTTCCCATGGAAGCCAGGGCACAGTTCCTGCTGAATATACTTAACTTTAAAAGTATGAATGCTCATTACTGTCAGACTTTAAAATATGTTTTATTTATTAGACACACACTCCCTATGCTTTAAGAAGACTGGATAGGTCACAACTTCAAAGAGATACCAATACCCTGGCCATTACCAACAAAGCCTCCTGCAAAACAGAATTCCTTCCCTGACACTGTTCAAAAAGTAAATCAGCTAACATCACTGCACAACTAGCTGAAATAACAACTGGCTGAAAAAGTTAGGTGTGCATGTTTTGATGATGCAGGTTAAAACTCTCTGCTATCAATACTTATCATGCTGCTATGCTTGGCTAAAGACTTGCCTGTAATTGTTTGATTGCACCACTTTAGTAACCACACTTATTGCACTGCAATTTGCATGACTTATTTTTTTCTCTTTCATCTTCATATTGAAATTTTATTTTACACACCTCTATAACATTTTAAGTGCATGCCACTCTGTGATATACATTTCTGTCTAATGCTTTGCATCAGCTTTGCACTGCTGTCTAGTGTGTTTTATTTTAAAGTTACCTTTGATGTAAGCAATTATAAATAACTTATTAATGCTTTAACTATTTTAGTTTATTTTATGTCATTATATGTGTATTAATACCATTATTATGAAGTTGTTGTCTTCTGTCTTGGATCATAACTGAAAATGGTCCTTGGATTAGTTCACCTACCTGATTAAGAAATGTAATGAATGAATGAATGAATGAATGAATAAGTAAGTAAGTAAATAAATAAATAAATATGTCCATGGTCCATAACAAAGAGGAAATACAGGACTCCTGATTTACTTCTCTATTTAAGGTAGAGGTTTTCTAAATCCAAACCATACCTCTCAACCTCTTAGATCACAAAATCTGGACAAAGCCTGACAAAATAGGGGGACGAATGCCCAAAAATAGGGACAGATTTTAAATATTGCTCTTATAAACTTAAAAATTTGCTAGAATAACAGGAGTTGTCTAGGCATACATTTTTCTGAAGAATATGAAGTCTGAAACACAAATGTATATCATTACATAGTGACTTCAATCCTCAGGTCATCCCAGTGATCAGAAAATCATAAATTTTGTGAGGAACAGGCCAACAATATGAGGCAAAAATATGGGCATTCTGTGAAAATCTGTACAGCTGAGAGGTAAGATTCAAACAGCCATCCATACTGAAAGGAATGAGCAACAGATCTGGTTTAGTACTTCTATGAGGCTAGTATGGTTTTAAAAACAAAATATTTTTTTCTCTCTTTAAACTAAGCTGTTTATAAACACTGAGAGCTTCATTCCAACATGAGTTACTGCAGCTTTTGATAGGAAGCAGTGAGTGTGAAAATGGGTAAAAAGTTCCATTATACAATGATCCCCCCCATTAATATTCCAAAACGTGCATGCTGATTGGTCAGCGTGCACGTTGTAAATCAAAGACTTATACTAATTAAAAAAGGTCCGGACGCCCAGACTTTTTCCATTAGTTGTTGTTGTGTCTTTCGGCTTTTAGGGGTCGCCACAGTGGAACTCCGGTCCGCTAATGATTGGCAGTAGATTTTTACGTGCTGAGTTGCCAGCCCTGACGCACAACCTTCAACAAAGGTACGCCCATTCACTCATGTCTCCACACAGAAGACGCTCTAGCCGAGAATCGAACAGGACAACATCTTACTGTGAGGTGACAACGCTACTGCAGCACCACCTCTTTTTTGGACAGCAACGGAGAACGGAAGAGCTCCATTGCTGTTATCTTGCAATGTTAAATGAGTTTAAAAGAGCGAGATATCTTTAAAAAAAGCTTTTTTAAAAGCTGTCTCGCTATATTAAACCATTTAACATAGCGATACAGCTTTAAAAAAAACAACAGAGAAAGGAAAATCTCTGTTGCTTTTTTTTTTAAGATATCTCGCAATGTTAAACTCTTTTAACATAGTGAGACAAGTATTTAAAAGCAACGGAAATCTTCCTTTCTTCGTTGTTTCCACGCACACAATTCTGATGTACTGCGTAACCATATGCATGTAGTACATCAGAACTGCCGCAGAATACTGGACAGCTGTGGAAGGGCAGCAAGGAGGCATTATACAATGCCATTATTTAAGAAAATTAAGTTTTTTTTTTCTTAAATAATGCCATTGTATAAAAACAATAACCCACTTCTGGGTGTGGGTAATGCTGGATTTATCCACGGTTGTCTTTGTTTGTCCACTCGGGCTTCGCCCTCGTGACCAAACCACACCAACTGTGGGTAAATCCAGCATTACCCACACCCAGGCATGGGTTATTGCTTAATTCTGCTATACATAGCTGAATTGTGACTGAAAAGAACATTTACAAATGTTGTACATCTAATAAAATCTACAGCTATCATACAACAAATGTATAACTATTGACAGTTCTATAGCTAAGAAACTATACCATTATTAACATACATTATGAGATATGCTAACAACTGTTTTTCATAGTTTTCAGAATTTTGTGGTACAGAGGGATAATGACTTTTATACAGTCCAGTGAACCTCTGAAGTATGTCTTCTACATTGAGTAATCTATACAAAATAAAAAAAATCTGTTCTTACTGTAAATTTAGTTTCAGGTGTCTTGTTTTGTATATTAATAAAATCATCTGCACTTTACCATTCGCAGCCTCAGAAGGTGTTCACGTTTTTCTTTCCTCTTTGGAGATGAAGACATATTAAATGTTTAGCATGCTTGTCTTTGCTTTGGTTTTGAAGATGAATTAGTTACACTCACACTTTGAAAAGTTAATACTTTAAACACACTGCATAACAGATGAATGGGGAGGAACCTAGGAAGGTAGTCACTTCAAATTTGACTCCTTTCGATGTCTCTCTTTCTTCTTTGCAATGTTTATGAAACTTACTTTCAAAAGCACAAATAAGAGGTTTATAATACTGCATCCATGCCAGCTTTTAAGTGTCAGCTAAACCATTTAACCTGTTTCAGTAGCAGCAGTGCTTTTCATTTGGTGCCCATAAAAGGAAAACTTTAGCTTACAGGCTGTTTAAGTTTCCAGGAACAGATTGTATTCCTGTGGAAGTTTGCGAAGAGGAGATGTCATAGAGTGGGATGAGGCCAAGCACATGTCTGGACTGTGGGTTGGAGACTGCCTTCCCTCCCTGGGAGTGATAACAGAGTGTAAGTAAAGAGGAAGGGAATAGTGCATATTACCAGAAAGACCAGCTCAGGCTGACTTTATATTTGAGTCTAAAACAAGCTGCAGTTGAAAAAGGGATAATTAGTAGGGTATATAAAAGAATGAATGATAACTATTATAATCGATCAGAAAAGGTTAGGAAGGACTGAGAAATGGGAGTGGAAAGGCAATATACAAAGAAACAATAGGAAGATATTTGTATGGTTTGCAAGTATGCAACATATTCTAGAAGGTTTAGGAGGTCTGCATGGAAGGCTTTGCTTAGGTATTCTTATACCCCAAGTAAGGTTCAGAGAATTTTTCCACAGGTAGACAGCAATTATTTGAGATATAATAAGAAAGACAGGGCTACTTGAGAATATGTTTTTTTTTTTGGGAATGTAACAAGGTAGTAGATTTTAAAAATTCCCTGCAGTGTATTTTGTCAGAACTGTTGGGGGAGCAAATTACTGCAATCAAGGAAATGTTCATTTTGAGCTGGGATATAGAAACTGGATTGCCAAGACATAGTAAGGCCCTATTAAGTTTAATGCTTTTGGCTGCCAAAAAAGTAATTATTTGCAAATGTAAATCAAAATATAAACTGGCTGTAGCATACTTATTGAATGTTTTAAAAGAGATAACAGAATTGGAGGTGGAATCTTTAGAAAAGGGAAGGAGCAAACTAGACCGACATAAATAGAATCTGTGGAAATGATTCAAGCAGAATAATGTTAAGGTGGGGTAGGGTAGCATTAATTGTGTATAATATTAACTGTATATAACACATGTATGTATTGCATTTTGTCATTCACACTGTATGGAATGTCATGTATTGATTGTGTTTACTCCAGGCTGAGACTGAAATAGGTCTAATGAGGTCAGTGTACTACTCTAGTTAACAAATTCAAAACAAAATAAAATATAAATAAAAGTCCAGGGAAGGCAAGACTTCAACAATCTCAGTAATATTAAACTGAATAATAACTGTTAAGAAATAAACCATATATGTAAAATGCATGCAAAAGAAAAGTCTATGCAAAGGCTTGCTTGCTTTTTATAATTGCATATGCACCCATGTCACTGTGTAATATGTGAAGTTAAAGTGTTTGAAAAAATTCTTACTGTACAGCCCTTGAATTTCTATGGCTATAGTGCCTTGAGTACTTATTAAAGAGAAATACTAAGTAAAAACATTAACTCAGGGCAACGTTTGACATAAAATTCAGCAGCTTTGAAAGACCGTACTACATATTTTACATATTATCCTATCACACTTAATTTTCTGAAATTTCCATATATTTTAGAGATAACCTGTATGTCAGACCTGCAAATTAAATCTTTTAAATACTACTTGACAACCCTCAAATTATCATAAACAGACACAGAAACAGGCTCACTATAAGTTGTTATAGGCACTTGAAAAGAACTTTTAAAATTAGCAACTTAAAAACAAAGTTTGCAATTATAGCCTAAATGTTCACAAATGTAGCCAAATTTCTCAGAAAATAAATATGCACATCTCTTCAGGCATCTGCATCTAAAAACTCTATCTGGAATTACTAGAATGGTTTAAGGTCAGAGTTCGTGGTTTAATGTGCTACAACGTGTGAAAAGAAAGCAGGATTTGATCTGGTGACAGATTAATTTTATTTTGCATAGAAACCAAAAGCTATGTGATGTGTTAGTCAAAAGCTGAAGTAACACTGATACACTCGCCTTTAAATATTTTTGCTGGTTTAAAAGAAATTGCACATTCAACTGTCTGAAAAAGAACTGTACTGCTTTTCATAATAACAGCAAATGTAACAAATTGACTATATTTCTATTGCTGTAATGCAGATTCTAGGTGATTTATTTAACCACCACAAACCTTAGCTAGACCATTGACACAGCGGAAATGTATCCTGAACTTCAGAAGAAAACAAACAGTGTGACTTTAACGTAACTTAACTCATTACCATCAGTCAAATAATAAAGTTTGACAGCCCTGACTTCTAGCAGACTGGACTATAACTGGATGGAGTTCTGAGGCTGAAAGAAAATTACATATGACAAAATCTTTTCATCAGAAGAAGGAAAAGCAGGTTTTTGCATTTTTTTGTTCATCTGAAGTGATTTTTTCACATTAAATGTGTTTAACTGGTACTGAATACTGAAAATTCAGTATCACAGTTTAGCTACAGAGAGACAAAAGCATTGTGGGTGATCTGCCTTTCTAGAGCTGTTGGATTGAATGGGACAAAGCAGGCCACAGAACTAATGTTACCAGCATTAGTAATCCCACAGCATGATCAGTGCTGTTGGCATTAATGAATTCAGCATAAACCGGAAATAAAATTATGTTGAAGACCCTTGATTTAGAACAATCTTTAGAATAGATGAAACCTGGCTTCATAACTGGGACTGGAATCTAGATTCCTTATCTAATAGCAACAGAATGGTTTTAAATATTACAACCTCTTTTGTTACTTACTGAGTGAAACATCCCCATGGATTCAGAAAGGCTTTCTTCAATGCAAAATCCTTATCTCTGAAAATGTCTGCATCACAGTAAACCTTTCTGTTTCACAGACTATACTACCACCATTGCTTTTCCCTCACGGGGTCTGTGGCACAGAGAGCAGTCTCACTGTGGAAGCTGCATGTAAGTGTAGAAGTTTGTGGGGGTGGGTGGCTAAAGCTAATTAGCTACGCGCCCTCTTCTGGAAATGGCAGCAGCTTACAACTTGCTTGGTAGAGCTATTCCAGGAATCAGTGTGTTGAGTTAAATTGTGTAGGAAGACAACGTGAGCAGTGTGTTTTGATTCCATTCTCCTCTTCTCTCCTGTTCTCTTATACGGGAGTACTCACAGTGCAGGTACGTATAGCCAAGCCGTGGGTACATGTATCTGTGTGTTGATGTGTGTGCATGTTTGTAGGTGCATAATAACCGTACCTGAAATATTTGTATGCTTGTATAAATGTGGCTGAATGGATGTGTGTGTGTGTGTGTGTGTGTGTGTGTGTGTGTGTGTGTGTGTGTGTGTGTGTGTGTGTGTGTGTGTGTGTATCTGTATCTGTCTGTCTGTGTGGTCACATTGTTGGAGGTAGGTAGGGGCTGCCGACTCTGTGTGTGTGTGTGTGTGTGTGTGTGTGTGTGTGTGTGTGTGTGTATGTGTGTGTATCTGTCTGTCTGGGTTATCACATTGTTGGAGGTAGGTAGGGGCTGCCGACTGTGTGTGTGTGCGTGTGTGTGTGTGTGTGTGTATCTGTCTGTCTGTGTGGTCACATTGTTGGAGGTAGGTAGGGGCTCCCGACTCTGTGTGTGTGTGTGTGTGTGTGTGTGTGTGTGTGTGTGTGTGTGTGTGTGTGTGTATGTGTGTGTGTGTGTCACTGTGAGTGCATATGCATGTGTATATGGTTGTTGGCATTTCTGTGCTCATGTATGGGTTGCCTACTGTAACAAAGTGTACGGACTACTAGTGAAAACACCTGTACAATCTGGATTGATGGCAAAATGTTTGATTTAGATACATGGTAATGAGCTGTTAATGAGGTGTTTCTTTGCATAGCTTTACAATGTCTCTGGAATCAGGCATTGTCTCTATTAAGCTAATTGACCAACCCACATTGGTCAATTACTGCAGATGGAGAAAATCTCTCTGAAAGCCAGCTATCGGGTCTAAAATTTTAATCACAGCTGAAGTGCAGCAGGGCAGTGGTGCAGCAGTTTGCGTTGTTGCCTTACAACAAGAGGTTCTCCAGTTTCATTCTCGGTTTGTGTGCCTTCATTGCAGAGTCTGCATGTCCTCCCTGCATTCATGTGGGTTTCCTCCCGTATTACAAAGACGTGTCTGTAGCATTTCTCCCTGGGCCTCTTCTGAAAATTGACTCATTCCAAGTCAGACTTTCCTGGTAAACAAATGTTAAATGAGTGAAGTGCATGTAGTTTGGCTGCCTGACAGTACTCAGCTACTTTTATTAAGTAATGTTAACCCATTAGTGTCATGCATCTATTAAAAAATTACAATTTTGAACCTACTCTCTTCTAAAAATTTCATTTCAGGAAACAAATCAATTTAGGATGCATCAGTTAATACTTGGTAATTGCATTTTTTCCTCATAAATAATTCCCTAAGGAAATAATAAGTAGGTACAGAATCTCTTGCATTTCAAAACAATACAATTAAGAAGCAATACATTTTATCTGCTTATGCAGCTCTAAGGACCTTTTTAGCTAATTCAGTCTTCCAATAAATATCAATATATGTTTGATTTAAAAGTATGTCTTTTCTAAAAGGCTTTATGAAACCCTCCCTTTTCAAATTGCATTAGGCTCTCCTCATGCAATGCCATTTTACAGTGCACTAAACTCTTAACAGTCTTTTCACTCATACATAAACACTAGCTGGATAAATGTACTTTCACATTAATTTGCTACATTGTTGTAGCTAACAAATTTGGGCCCCTGTGTTATTTGTGGATCTGATGCCTCACTCAACTTAAAAAGAAGAAAAAAAAAGTCCTTTCATACTTAGAGGACTCAAAAAAAGGTCATCAAATTTATATTCTATATTCCTTGAAAGTAAACTCTTTTTTTCTTGTTAAACTGAACCAAACTGCTTGCTATATTTGTAGCAACAGCTTCTACACTTTATACCACATGAAAAGCATATAAGCACTTTGGTCCTTACCAAAAATACCATGCTGGTATTCACTTCTGAATACAGGTAGTACAATAAAGACAGGACAACATGTGCCAAACACAACTCCAGCAGTTTACACCCTGGGTGCCTGCTCCCTTTAGCCCACACTAGCTAAGCCTCTGATTTGCTATGGCCACTTCAGCCTCACCCCAGTTCTTCTTTCCCACCTTTTTTGCAAAATTACTTTCATAGCTTGGGACTATGCATGAGCAGAGTAAAGCAAACATTTTGACCTCCCACAGACACATATGCAAGCTCATATAAAACCTTTACACAGAAACAAAAGACCTTTTTTCAAGATGTTTTACACAATGTTAAGCATAGACCTCAGAGATTCCTAACTAAAAAGATCAATGGTCTCAAGTCCTTCAGTTATCTGGAAAGACTGGAATTCTTCTCTCTGAACTTAGACTTTTATTTATTTATTTATTTGTTTTATTGCTTTTATTTCCTGGGAAAGACTGGCTGGGTTTACTATAGCCACTTTTCAAACATGTCTGGGGAGAAATATTCCAAGACGTTACTGTATACATACAATAGAAGGTGCGTTGCTTTGACTCTGATGCAGAGGGTCCTGGGTTTAATACTTGTTAGGGGGATATTTGAACCCAGCTCTGTTAGAAATGCTACATCTAAAGACATCCCAAACCCTCCACATCACACGTTCTAGAGACTTCAACCTCATTACCACAATCAACAGAACATGCTGGAGGGACAGGGTCCTCACCCAGAGACTATTCATGCTCTGGAATAGACTTCCCATACATGTCCCTTTTCAGGAGAAATCTTGATGAGTGGATGGGTAATAGAAAGTTCACCCTGGGGATCACTCCAGTGGCTGTGCTTGATAGAGGCACTCGGACCTAATGTCGGGCGGCACAATGTCAGGACACTTCTATGGGCTAGGCTTGTAAAGGCTCCTGGGCCATTAGCCTAGTACACACCTATGAATCTATGAACCTATAAAAATCAGTAACCATTTTGGTACAGGATATAACAGAGTACACAATGTTAGTATTTTGGAGCATTAGAGTTTGCATATATACAGTGGTGTGGAGTTTACATACCTGCAATGAGGATGGTACATGTATAGTCAACAAACAGGTCAGCTCAAGATATAATAATGTTTGTCTAGGCAGTAAGCATTTTGGGGCTAGACTTAAACATTATAGTAATGATTAAGAATATAGTAAGACATTGTGATAACTATAGAATGCAACTGTATGCATGTATTTACATCTGAAGAAAATCTGCTTTAGCTAGACAGCTTTTTACACAGATGAGGGGGCTAACATTAGTGTTGTCTTTTATAGGCACATTTATCCCTGTTATAAGTAAAGCTCATGGCAAAGTGTATTTTAGAATTCTTCAGGTAAGGACTTGCTGAGAAGTGTTTGTGTAGATGTACATCAGTACAGATATAGTTTGTAAACATGAAGGGAGGAGGAGACAAGATAGACTGAAAGGTATGTCCAGAGGTGCTGCAGTTTTCTGAGAGGGAGTTGTGATGCAGAAGCTATTACCTTTATGAGTAGTGCAAAAGGAAGGACTTATTATGGAGAAATAGTATATAAGTTGTATAGCAGATAATAGTCATATGTGTAGCGCACAAGGAAGGAGTGATAGTGGAAAAATATACAGGTTATATGGAAGCATGCTATATTGGAAGGCAATGCCTAGAGATTAGAGGAGAAGGTAAGTAACTACAAAGTAAAAGTTAGGAAGTGAGGATCAGAGAAGTATTTGATGTAAGAGCCATAGATGTGGGGAGAGCAAAGACCATGGTTTGGGGAGGTTTGGTTTCAATAGTGATTTGAAGGTGAGCAGGCAAAATTTTTTTCTTGTGGTGGTTGGAATATAATTCCAGGTTTTGGACACACAATTGGAGAATAGAGATTGACCATCTGAGTTGTGGGTTTTAGTTACAATTAGGAGAAGTTGATTTGTGGATCTCTTATAGACTGCAGTAGTGATCTGTGTCTAACCTTCTGTGCTGTGAAAAATCCAACTCTCTTTGATCTCCTGTGATTCCTCAAATACCCTGCTAAAGGACCTAAAAATTCATGGACAGATAAATGAGGCATGTTGGCATGATAGATTCATATTCAAATATATATATATATATATATATATATCATGCACACACATGCATGTGTTAATACACACACACACACACACACACACACACACACACACACACACACACACACACACACACACACAGAGAGAGAGAGAGAGAGAGAGAGAGAGACAGAGAGAGAGACAGAGAGAAAAAAAAGAACTAGGTAGATACTGATCTAGATATATATAAAATACATGTTGGTATTGATAATCATGGCCTTTATTGTCTACTGTGATAATTTTGTAAAGCATTTATCCAGTTAGGATCAATATTTTGGTAATGTGCTGCTTTAAAGGGGACTGAGATGGGAATAACATAGATGAACCCCTGTCCAACTTTTGTAATAACATTAAAACCTCCTTAGGTCCATAAAGGTAAGAAAGTTTAAATGCTATTGTATATGTAGGAAAGGTAGCTTTCTTAAAACAGCAGTGCTCTGGGTTCTGAGGTCAGGAGATATGTAATACTTTGCAGTGTAAAGGTAAATTACGTGTCACATTATTTTTGCAAACAGGCAGTTTGGCAGAAATATTCTTTACACTTGAAATAATAGATGGAGAATGACTATGATAATAAAAGATTTAGCTAACTGACTTCTCTTTCACCACAGGCTTAACTGGCCCTTTGGGGGTAAAAACAGCGAAGCATATGAGATGCTTGATTTATTATTCATTCGATCTACTTAGTGAAATTACTTTGCAACTTAAAATATTTCTCTATACTGTCTTAACAGAATACGTATTCTGCAGAATTTTGTTTAAAGGTCCATTGCAACTGCTTTGTATTCTGAATGCATTGCATGCATGATTGTACCTGAAATATGTAATTTGTAACATATAATTCATATAGATTATAATTTTTAGTGGTTGTAACTGAAAATGGCCCACTCAGATAAAGTTGCTTACCTACTCATCAACAAACAGGTTACATCCATTTCCTGTCTGATCCAGTCCTTTCCAACTCTTTTTATCACAGTCTGGTACATGAAGCAACTGCAGGCTTTCAGGTAACTGGGTGAAAAGTAGGCAGTTACTACTGAATATCTAATACAGTTATCTTAATTTTCTAAATTATTCTGAGGAATAATCCAGTGATAGGGTTGTGTTTATATAGTCAAGAAGGTCACTTTGTAATAATTAGAAGTATGATGATTTATATTAGAAATTATACAGTAACTACTCATCACTTTTCAAAAAATAGCATGCTGATTGACAGCCCAGCCAGTGTACCAGCTGTAAATTGAGCAAATACTAATAGAAAATAGTCTGGCTGGTGAAGTACCATTAAGGTGCGAAACTTTCTATTGGTATATGCTGAGGGACAGAGGAAAATACCAGAGAAATCAGGCACATTCTGCAAAACTAAGGCATCATAAAAGCCTGATTTTTCTTGAATTTCTACACTGTCCCTTGCAAAATCTTGGCAGCATACCTCTCAGATGTCCAGATTTTTGCCTTATAGTTTTGGTCTGTTCCTCTTAAAAATTGTAATTTTCTGGGAAGCCACTGGGGATTGATGTTATTATATAATGAAAGACATTTCAGGTTCAGGCTTCCTATCATTCTAAAAATACACTCTTAACATCCAGACACTGTTGAGTTTATAAAAACAATATTCAAAATCTGTCCCTATTTTTGGACCTTTCTCCTTCTATCATCTTGGGCTTTGTCCAGATTCTTCCATTAGGAGTATGTCATCAAAAAAAAAAAAAAAACAGCAACAGGGATTCTCTTTTCTTCAGTGCTTCTCCTGCTTTGCACTGATATACTGTGCAAGCAAGGGAATGTAAGTCCCATATGCATGCGAAGTACATCAGCAAACAAGGAAGAACTCAGAGAAACACAACAGTGCGATTATACAAGCAATCTCTTTCATAAGTAATGTCATTATATGATATCAGTAACCCACTCCTGGATGTGGGTAGCACAGAATTAACCCATAGAATGCTTTGTTTAATCACTTGGGTGTCACCCTCATGATCAAACTACATCAGTTGTGGGTAAATCCTGTGATAACCATACCCAGTCATGGGTTATTGCTAAATTAGAGCATTAATGAAGATGCAAGCTGGGTGCAAGCTAACACAAAGAACTAAAGTTATGAGCTACTTCCTTTGCTTAGGGTACAGGGTTTGATCCCTTCTACCTTCATTTGCTTAAGATATGACTGTGAATAAGTATGTTAACCAGATAGTTCCTCTGAAAATCGATAGTTGTGCCCAGTGGCTTACCTTGCCAACTAACAGAAGAAATACGTAAAACCAGCAGGAGAACTTTGCTGATGGTACTTTGGAGGTGGTTTTGCATGTATAAATACCTAGGATCTGCTTTACAATTGTTTGAATATAAAAAAAAAAAACTTTGCATTGCTTTGCTTCAGCAGTAATTCATCTTGTTTTCCTTTACATGCAACAGATTTTCTGAACTGTGGATAAAAGCGGGACATACTCAGAACCCCCCCAAAACCTAAAGGACCTATTAAAAGGTACTGTCAGGAAGGCAATCACAGCTCAAACAACCTAATGCATAAAAAGTATCTTACATGGAAACAACAGAAGATAAACAAACACAGCAGCGGCTACAAAAAGTAATTTTCCAACACTGTACCAAGTGAAGTAAAACAAACAAAAAACGATTGACATGGCCAGGAGCATAGCAAATTTAATAGGAATCTTTCATTAAAACATATGAAGTAAAATACCAGAAGAGTGCTTTCACGGTACTAAATAACGCTTCATCAACTCCTTGGAAATAGGTTGCAGAGTCTTGTTTGACAGGTGTGTAATTTATGTGTCTTTGCTTTTTGTTTTGTTGTTCTATTTTTGGCAGCTACTCTTGGTGATCGTCAAACTTTCCCCTCCATCTCACCTACTTGACCCATTTGTTCTCCTGGGAGATGAGAACTATGTGGTCCATTTACTCCTCCTAGGGGTGAGCATTGATTTTAGGAGATTATGCTGTCACCCATCTAACAAAAAGGAAAGTATGTGTATTATGCCCTAACCTCACTGTAAATGTGTATTCTGGAAAGTTGGCTTTATTGGCCTGATTCTGTCCATAAAGACTTAAAAATGAAAAAGTAAAAAGTCCTGGACATTCAAAAACCATGTAGCTGAAACACTTGATGTCCTTCAGGGGTCAACTGCATATATCTCATGGGCCTCTATTACAGGAGGTTTAAAGTATCACACAGTGAAAACTGTAGCTTGGCTGGGATTTTCTTGTAGTGTTTACTAGCTGGGAAGTATATACAAAAGTTGAGCCTTGTATACAAAACTGTATCATAAGGATCATTGTTACAGTTCATAGGATTATAGGAAGTTACTAGGCTAATGGCCTTGGGGCCCTTACAAGCCTAACCAAGAGTTTATCCCCAAAAAAGAAACCTTAGTAAGCATCTGTCACCCCTGTCAATGAGGGGAAAAAGGTGGAACCCCTTGGACAAATGTATGGTTTCCCATCCACTCATCAAGATTGCATTTGAAGAGGACCAATGAGGTACTCTGACATGTATGGGAAGTCTATTCCAGAGATGGGGCAGCCTCTGGGAGACAGACCTGTCTCTCCAGCAGGTTTTGTTGATGTTGCATATTGGATTTAGGCCTATCAAGCGGGTAATGTGTGAGGAGTTAGACATATGGATATGGAGCATCTCTAGTAGGGCTGGGTCCGAAACTGCCTTGTAGGTGAGACACAGATCACCTCTGAGCAATCTATATGAGACAGAGTAGAGTGATAGTGATTTAAGCCTGTCCGCATAGGATAGGTGTTGGAGGCCATGGATTCTTTTTGTGAGGTATTTCTGTGGCCTTTCCAGTTGGTGCAGGTGTTTGGAGAGGTACATACCAAACAGGGCATTATACTCAATTATAGGTCTAATAATGGAGGAGTACAGAGAAGTAATAACCTCCTTTTTTCTGGATGCAATCCCTTTACTTATAAGATGAACCACATGATGGTCGAATGTGAGATTGTTGTCAACCTGAGTACCCAGGTCTCTCACCACAGGTTGTGTGCTTAGGGGTTTGCCATTGATGTGGTAATCAGCAGGGGCTGTGTTTTTGCTGAATGGTATGATAATGCATTTTTTTTGTGTTTAACTTAAGGCCATGACTTTGGCACCAGTTATTTGTAGCTGTGAGACCCTCTTGCAGTTTGTTAACATCAATTGGGGAGTCAATGACAGCACTCAGCTTAGAGTCATCTGCAAACTTGATCAGCCACAGGTCCTTTGTCTTTGCCTGGACCTCTGAGAAGTATATGCCAAACAGTAGGGGTCCCAGGACAGATCCCTGGGGAATACCACTGGTGACAGGTCTGCTGTCAGAAGTGGCAGCACCTATTTTCATCTGTGGGTCCTATCTGTGAGCCAGTTGGCCACCCATCTGACTAGACAAGAATTAACAGCAAGTTGTGTTAGCTTTTTGATGATGCCTGAGTGGGAGATTGTGTCAAAGGCCTTGCGCCAGGTCAAGGTAAGCTATATGCACTGACTTTCCCTCATCCAGGGCCTTGGTAACAGTCTCAAAGAAGTTATCTAGGTACAATAGGCAAGATCTTCCCCTGACAAATCTGAATTGGGTGGGGTCAAGTGCTTGGAGATCGCTTATGTCCTTGTTTATGAGATCCATAATAATATGTTCTATGACTTTACAGATCAGACTTGTCAAGCTGATGGGGAGATAGTTTCCCAGGTCAGTAGTGGCGCCACCTTTGTGCAAAGGGATGATGATGGTTGCCATAGCTATATGGGTTATATCCTGCTAAGGATATAGTAGCCAGCCAGCTTCCAAAGCTTCAGGACACCTTTTGCTTGCCCAAACAGATAGTCGACTCGAGATAGGCTGACTAAAAGCCAAGTTTGGGCACCAAGCCCTCTAGAGCTTTTCTGCTGTCTTAGAGTGCTCCTCTTACAGGCTTTCAAGGATCAATGGTCAGCTAATGCTGTTCCATTGCTGGGAAGATAAGTTCCTTTTGGAAGAAAACCCTTCCATTTTACTTTTTCTGACAGAAGTTGTACTGTTTCTGTAAAATATTTATTTTGAAGCTATGAAAATGTGTTTTTATTGACTGTCACATGACTTTTAATTACTTTTAAAAGGAAGTATCACTTTTTTGCTTTTGTGGTAAAAAGTTGTTAAAATGTATTTTAAACTACTTTTTCTGTTATAGAAATTGTGTTATTTTACTTTTGGAGTCTGTGGTAAGTATTTAAAGTGCTTTTTACTGGGATTTTACAAAAGGTCAATCAAAATCGCTTGAAGGGATTCAGAGAGGTTTTACAAAAAGTGCTCTGAAATACTGACCTTGGTCATGCCCAGCATTGTAGAGTATTAAATCTTTTTACAGTGCATTACCAATATTTCACAGGAAAGTTTATTTTAGCATACAAAGTATATTATGATGAAATGTTACAGCTAATTCTGCATATTGACTCTGAATCAGTAACAATCTCGCTTTGTAGTAATAGTCATAAACTATGGGCCGGATTCACGAAGGCTTGCACGGAGTCTAAGAGTAGTGTCAGACTCCATGCAGCCTTCGCGATCCAGGAACAGCCCAAAGTCCATGTAAGAGTCAAGCTAAAACGGCTCTTACACGGAGTGGGCGTGGATAAGCTAATCACCTCACTTGCAGCCGAATAGCATGCAAATGAGGATGATTAGCGATCCAGGAAGCCCAGAACAGCCCGTGTAAGAGCCGTGTTAGCTGCAGAAATGTACTCAGTTGACAACTGAGTACGTTTCTGCAAAAACTGCAATGGAGCCATGTCAGCTCCAAATAAAGGGTGCATATGTGTCAAGCAGCATGCCAATGGCCAAATATGTGGCCATTGGCAAGGTAACCTGATGCAAACATATTAAAAATATAATTTTTTTTTTCGGCGATTGCCGATGTTTAAACCCAGCGCAGCCCCACGCAAATGGGCTGCGCTGCATAGAACATAAAAACGAAGGTTTTAAACCCACAAATGTAGGTTTTATGCAATACATGGAATGTCAATGCAGGGACCAGCAGACCAAAACCAACATGGCCACCGTGTAGTGGTTGCTAAGGGGGGAAGCTGAGTCTAAGAGATGTAACTAAGCATTAGTAGGCAATCTGATGCAAATGAGTGTAAGGATACTGAATTCCACTGTCACATAGCAAATGAGCACATTCTGAGTAGTGTAAGAGTTACATAAGGGGGAGGAACAGAGTAGGAGATAGGTGACATCACAGGGGGGAATGGTAGAAAGAAATGCAGTTCATTGGAGGTTAGAGTTACATGACAGATGTCAGACAGATATCATGGAAAGAGGTGTGCCACTAAGTAAGCATGAGAAAGTCAAGAAATGGAAGGTGTACACTGTTGCCTACACCAAAGTTTCTTGCTGGGCGTGCATGCACACGTGTGCGCGCCATGAAGCGCAAGTAAGGCAGTGTACGCGCGTGTAAGGCAGACTGAGCATGTGGGAGCGTGTTGGAGGATGTTTAACACTGTTTGCGTGGGTGTGCACGTGTTTAAAACTGAATAAGCAGATTCTGAACTGTGTAAGTATGTGTGCGCGCGTGTAAGCCACTGTGAGTGTGTTTCTCCTGCTTTGCACACGGCTCCTCCCTGAGGAAACAGAAAGGAAAAAGGAAGCAACAGATTTAGTAGGAAGTTAGCAGGGAATACTGCTGGAGCTAGCAGGTGAAAATAATTAGATGCAGGCAATTACACAGGCAGAATAGTAGCCCAGCCCAGCACTTAAAACTCTGCAAACAGCAGTGCAGAATGTTTCTCTCAAGAGACACTGCAAGACAGGAGTTAAGTTATCAGAAGTGAAAACTGAAAAAGCTGAACTCAGAGCAGAAATGTTAGGGGCTGCCATAGCTGTCATAATGAGACATAGGCAACTTGCTGAGGGTGGTGACAATGCAGATGGTGCCAGACAACCCACAGTGAGGAGACGGAGAAGAGTGTACAGGCCCGGGGTCACCTACCATGGGTTACATGAGCTGGAGATAGTAGAGCTATAGAGTGGACAGAGACCTCCTGCAGCAAATAGTGGAGCTGTGCAGGCCACGCCTCACACACAGAACCAACAGAGGGGAACCCATCCCAGTGGAAACCAAGGTATGTGTTGGCCTAAGAATACTAGCAACAGGTACCTTCCAGAGACCAACTGGTGATATGATGGGGATATCACAGGCATCAGCCTCCAGGGTACTGCACCAGTTCCTGGATGCCATGTCAGCACATGTCGGTGATCATGTATATTTCCCCAATGCCCGTGAGGTATTGGCCAGCAATATGCGTCTCTTCCAGCAAATAGCGGAATACCCTGAGGTACTGGGTGCAATAGACTGCACGCACATATGCATCAAAGCACCAGCCGGTGAGCGGGGTAGGGCATACATCAACCGCAAGGGCTTCCCCTCCATCAACTGCCAGGTCATGTGTGATGCCCAGGGCATAATAATGAATGTGTGTGCTGGCTGTCCTGGGAGCTACCACGATTCCCACATCTGGCATTTGACGCAGCTGTACCAGACATTTGCCAATGGGGACATCCCGCATGGACACCTAGTGGGGGATGCAGGATATGCACTGGAGCCGTGGCTAATGACACCCATCAGAAACGCACACACACCTGAACAGGAACGCCATAATGAGGCACACGCACAAACACGTAATGTAATAGAGCGTGTGTTTGGGCTGCTCAAGTCACGGTTCCGGTGTCTGGACACATCTGGTGGAGCCTTGCAGTACACACCAACTACATGTACCCAAATTGTCATGGTATGTGCTATGCTACATAATATGATCTTGCGAAAACAGCTGCAGCAGGACCAGCATAGGGCCCGGCCAAACAGCCCCCCACCATTGCCAAGGCCATCACAGGCAGAGCGTGACTCGGAGGAGGAACAACCTGAGCCTGCCCCAGTAGGCAGAAGGAGGCGTGCCCAGTATGCCCTGGCCTTGGCAAAGAGGCAACGCATAGCACATACACTGGCTCAGTAGGAACCCTGGGAATGATACCTCTCTGACTCACTCATATAGTAACAGGGATGCCTAACATGACACAACCTGCTCTCAAACATGGACAGGGAAGTGTAATATGCGCATCCGACAGAGACAGCCCTGCAGCACCACCTGAGGCATGAATGCTATGTGTTAAGTAATGTAACACCATGTACTATATGCACACCTGAGGACCCTGACTAACATCCTACCCTCACCAAGCATCATGCCACAACATGACAATGAGATGATCAAGTGCAACAATTGACTGAAGTATCGCAGTTAGTCAAAGGGGATCCAATGTGTGCCAGTCTGGGATGACATGCTGAGCATGACATGATGCACCACCTGCTAGGACTGGCGTGCACCTATCAGTGCAGGCCGTATGGATACTGGCAAAGGCTGTTGTCACCCACAGTGTGCCCTGAATAGGTAAGGCTCAAAACACAAACCTATCTCCATAGGTATCAGAAGGGATAAGAATAAGATAAGGGATAAGTTGAAACAGCAAGATGCATGCAGTCTAAACTCACCCAGTATGGAGAATGTTGATATCTGCGCTGTAACAGAAAACTGAGCCAAGGCTCACAACAGCACCCTTACACTACCAGGTTACACCTCATACTGTGCTGTACAGCCTCAAAACCTGGAACAAGCTACAAAAGGAGGGTGACTAGCAAGAATTGTCAAGGATAACCACACCCCCATGTTGGTACCACAACAAAAAGCAGCATGGACTAGCCATGCTCAAGTAACAGTGGCTAAAACTGCCCCCCGGTTTATAGCCTGCTACAGACTACTGTCCCAACACCAGGAACTGCACCCGGCCTATGCTGGAATACATGAATATATCAAGTCCTCCAAACCACATTATATTGGGTGACTGCAAATACCCAGACATAGACTGGGAGCATTATACTAGCTCCAACAGTGTAGGACAAAAGTTCATAGAATCCATAAACCAAAAGGCCCAGGAACAACGTACCACTCCCACAAGAGGGGTAAGCATACTGGATGTGATAATCAGCAACATGGGTACTGGATGGCAAGATGAGAAGTGTATCCCTCACTGGTAAGACCAGACCATAGAGTAATCACACCGGATATACACATCCTGACCACAGTCCCTGGCCAGAAAACCACAGTGGAAAACATGTGTTAAGCAATATTTGCACTCCTCCAAACTGATGTGGAATGCATTAAAGGTCCCGTGCAGGTGCAAAATATGGGCCACACCTCAGAACCTGTAATACAGCCATTCCATGAACACTGCCAGGAATGCTTGGATTATGCAGTCCTAAATTAAAACAAGACACAATGCCATACATGCAGAAATCTGGCATGGTGGACACCAGCCATAACCAAACCATGCAAGAGAATGAGGAAGCTACTACATGATAGAGCAAACATAAACAATGAAGTAATCACTGATCAGTAGTATGGCAATAAAATCTGTCCACACATACAATCCACTAAGGCCAGCCACAACAATTGGAATCTGTGAATCCTGAGGCAATGTTACACCTGCCCCAAGTACACAGACAACCCCCAACTCCACCCAAGAAATACAAATATATGTGAGAGATGCAACCATCTATCCAAACTGGAGGCTGAGCTCCCTCAACTCAGTACTCCCAAAACAAGTCAGGAGGAGAAGGTAACCACACACACCACAAACACAGTCCCACATAGACCTATCACAACTGCAAACCAAACACATCAACACAGAAAAACATTCCCGGAGGCACAAATTACAAACACAGCACACCAACAGAGGCCTCTAAAGCAGACACCCAATCAAACAACCTCCAAACATAGCACATGCAACACATAGTACACAAAGCTGGTGTGCCAAACAGTCACAGGCCAGAAGGAGAAACAACATGCCTGATACAGTTGTAATAGGTGACTCCTTAGTCAGACACACTGCTGTCCCGCACACCAGACTGAACAAGGGAAAGGGTACAGTAAGCTGCCTGTAGGCTGCCACAATATGCCACATAACAGAAGTATGTAGGTCACTCCAAAGCAAGTAGAAATATGATGCAGTCATAGTCCATGCTGGTGAGAATGACCTGAGATGTACCGCCCTAGACTATATGAAAAGAGACATAGATGAGCTATCTGATTATGTAGTCCAGGCTGGTATGACACTCACCGTTTGCAGCATCCTACCCTTACCAAGAATAATGCCACAGTACAAACACGGAATGATCAGTCATAGCAAGTGGCACACTTACTGGTGTCATTCCAAGGGGATCCAATGTCTGTCTGCTTGGGATGTCATGCTTGACAAGCCACGCAGCTGTTCTTGGGATGGCCTGCACCTGTTACCCCTGGGCGTCTGAATATTGGATAAGGCCTTTGCCACCTCCATAGAGCCTTTTGTAGGCAAGGCTGAAAAGACTGACCCACCACCCTAGAAAACATAAGTGGGAAGAAACATAAGGGAAATGCTGACCAATGCCAGATGTGTACACCCCAATATGCATGCTCCCAAGGCCATCCCCAGTATGGAGAACATCGATGTCTGTGCAGTGACAGAAACCTGCTGCAAGCCTCCTGACAGCACACCAGCACTACCAGGTTATACCACGTATCATGTGTCATGGCCCCAAAACCTGGAACAAAACATAAAAGGAGGGTGAGTATCCATAGTCAGCACAGACACCCATACATCCAGGTAACTGACAATGCACAAGGCATTGGAGTTCACCCATGTGCAACTAACTGTAGGCAAGACTGCTGTACAGTCTGTAGCATGCTACAGACCGCACTCTCACACACAATAACCCCACCCAGCCGTCCTGAAGACACTGGACAGTATGAATGTCCCACCAAATACCAAATAAGGTACCACAAATTACCACATAGGTGGTAAACCATTATGTATGGAAGGAGTAACCAGGGACCTAGGGACACAAGTGGACAGTAACCTGTTATGTGACACCCACATTGCCAATGTGGCTAGGAAGACTGTCTACATTTGACACCGTATCAGGAAAGGATTCACATCTACGTCAACAGAGGTCATTGTGCCCCTATACTTTCTCTAATCACACCCATAATCTAGTACAATGCCTCATATGGGATGTACCTTACCTGACACCTGCAGCAGTTAGAAAGACCTCAAAGGTACCTCACCAAGAGGATAAAGGGTCTCAAATATATGTCATATGCTGCCTGGCTGTAGACACCCCAGCTGAATGCAGTCACATACTGCCTACACAGAGGCATTGCATGCCTGTTGTAGGAGGCCATGCCCAACACAGGAGTAATGGACATGCTCCACCCCAGAAAACTCAAATCCATCGGAGCTGTGAGAGTGAGAGATGCCAACCTCAACAAATAATGAAATAGGATGTGCTGGTGGGACAGATACATAATCCAGAGGCTCCCCACACCCTGGACCAGAATCCCACTCCATGTTAGGCAGAGCCCCTCACTGACACTCTTCAACAGGAATCCTGCCAAGTGGATGGATGATTGTAGAGTTACACTAGGGGTCTTCACTGTGTCATGTCCAGACAGAGGCACAGCAAAGCAAATCATAAATGGCCATAATATTCACATAGCAAGGGGTGGCAAAAACCACACACACTCTGGCTAGGCTAACAAATGCCCTAGGGTGGATAGCCTAGTATGAACCTATGAACCTATGAAGATACAAATTGTACAGGACACTAAGGATAATCCCAAGGCTTTCACAACTGATGGTAGGAACCATGTTGGGAATTCACAGATATGCCCTGAATCACACAAATATCACAAACACACACACATATTGCCAACATACATCCTGACAGGTGCAGTGCAAACCCCCCAATGCAGAATATCTATCCCAGCAGACTGCTGGCCCCCTGACATTGCAGATGCTGAGGTAACAGCCAACATCTACAAAGCAAAACACACAGCAGCAATGGTATGAGATGGTGTCCTGGGCTTAGTGCAACATGGACTCCAAGATGAATGGAATGCCAAACCACACTACTGCTCAATGTCAGCCTTACCACAGAATATGTACCCAAAGAGCAGTGTACAACAACAGTGGTCCTTCTCAACAAAGGTGTTGCCTGAATGGATACTGAAAACTACTACCCCAGAATCCTGAGAAGCTCGGTTTGCACAGCTATGGAAAGGATCAGCATGTACCACAGACATAAAGATATTAGGGACCTACTGACACCAGACCCAACCCAGTGTGGCTTTCTCAAGTGCAGATCCTGCCCCTAAACATGTTTGACTCAATTGAAACAGTCATTAAGGTCATTGATGAGGGCAATGTGGTCCACACAGTGTAGCTGGACCTTGCAAAGGCTTCTATACAATACCCTACGTGTTCATTATAGATAGGCTCACCAGCTCAAATATAAACCCACATGTCAGTAGAGGGGTTGCAAACCAGACCAAGGACAGAACAGACATGGTCAGACATGCTGCAGCCATGTCAGACTACAAACCAGATATAACTGGCATCCCACAAGGCTTGGTCCTTGGATCTCCCTCGTCTGGTATATATGTCCCATAGGTACAGGCAAACATGGAAGGACTGTGTCCGAACATGTTTGCAGAGGACTACAAACTGCTCACCACATATGATCCACCAGCTGACACAAGCATCCCACAAAAGGGCCACATAGAAACAGACAACTGGTGCCATAGCCATGTCAGCAAGCTAATTGCAGAAACGTGTATAGTCAACCCGCGTGGATATACAGTAAGTGCCCACCAATTACCACATAGGTGTTAACCCATTATGTAGTTAACATGTAATGAGAGACCTGGGGACACAAGGTGATAGATATCCTGCATTGGACAAACATGTGCTGTAGTGTTTACAGAAACATACCATATACCCACCTAATCATGAAGGTTGTCAGATCTAGATAAGGGAGGTCATTGTGGCTCTGCAGTCATCCTTCATCAGCGGTACAATTGACTACAATAGCCCCTGTGGGATGTACCTCAGCAGACACCTCCATCAACCGTAAAGTCCCCAACAGTACCTCATCAGGAGTATCAAAGAGCTTGCACAGATGCCATGTGTTGCCTGTGTTGCTGGCATCAATAAACATGCTGCACCTTGTACAATCTGAATGGCAGTGAGCTATGCACATGAGAGACCTGAACCCCAGCACTGACTTACATAGGACAAGCTGTACTGCGTGATCCATAACACAGAAGCCACCCCCACCCATGAGTGAACCCCCAGTACAGGCTACCCATAAAGTCACTTATCAATCTTCCTCAATAGGAATCTTGATGAGTGGATGGGAGATGGTAGATTTATCCTGGGTATCACTGTCATGTCACAGGTAGACAGAGGCACAGTATACTAACCATGACGTATGTCATGGCAAACTCCACTTACAATGTGTGTTGAAGGACAAACACACTCTCCAGCTAACATTAG
This sequence comes from Protopterus annectens, assembly GCF_019279795.1. Taxonomy (NCBI): domain Eukaryota; kingdom Metazoa; phylum Chordata; order Ceratodontiformes; family Protopteridae; genus Protopterus; species Protopterus annectens. The sequence goes on along the minus strand of NC_056727.1, from coordinate 911,493,918 downwards.
ACATGGACTAGGGCACATCGCTAGTGTTTGCAAATGTACACCTATGTTGTGGAATACACTACCAATGTTGGACAAGCCTGGTTTAAGTAGTTCATATCTGAACAGAATGCAACATGGTCAGATGTACACAACTGGCCCCTAACCAGGCTGTTGTGCCCACTATCGAAATGTAAAGCAGTGATAGCAGTAAAGCCCAGGATACTGTCCACCACATTCAAAGTACTACCAGTACACTATACAGTACTACAGTGTTAGGTCAGTGTGAAAGGATGTTGACAACTGTATGCAAAGTATCCCATGCAAACACTGCAGGCACTGTATAATCCTGTTGTGTTCACACACAAAGCAGTTGTACAGTAACCACACAACATGACACACAACACACAACCATAAACGGGTGATATCTGTTGAAGTTCACACTCATCCACAAATGTGGTGGGCTGCAGAGTCCAACATATGGAATGCTCACACTGGGCATGCTCACACACTTTGATAAATGAGACATATGTCAGACAACATGCCATGGGAAGGCTGAACTGGGCATGCTCACACACTTAGGCCAAACCTCGGTTTAGCAGTTGGACACACATATCTGGTATTTTTATGTGTTATTCCAGGAACCAACCACATTACAGCAGTCTGCCCAGTGCACACAGTTAAATGACTACAGAGACATACGTGATATAGTGGATCCCTCCCATATGCAAACATCTTCCACAGATGCACAAGTTGTTCATACAAACAGGGAATGCTATGGCAATAAAGATGTGCAAACAGTCTATCAGCAACAAATAATGTGCATTTGACAATTAAACATATGGGTGTAGAGGTCAACACTAGGCTGTTTGCCCTAGGGAATGACAGCTTAGCCAGAGTGTGCTTGGTGTCTGCCTCCCCACAGGATGCACATTCCCCTTTCTAAACACAGATGATGTCAGCATCCTATAAGTACAGCAGGAGAAAAGAAACTTCCCAGTAATGCGAATAGCGTGCTCTGCTAATGCGTCTGTCTCAAGTGTCATAACATAGTTAAGTAGGGGTTTCAAATCCTGTAAAAGCTCAGTGTGAGTGGGGTTGGTGTGTGTGTAAGTCTGTGGGAGAGAAATGTCCCTTTTGGCAACTAGGAAAACACACTACAGGATGCACATTCCCTTTCTAAACATAGTTAGGTAGGGGTTTGAATCTTGCGAATGGCAAGTGTGTGTGTCTGTCTGAGGGGGGTTAGTGTGTGTGAGGGAAATGTCCCTTTTGGCAACTAGGTGAACAGACTACAGGATGCTCATTCCCCTTTCTAAACACTGATGATGTCAGCACTCTATAAGTATAGCAGGAGAAGGGAAAACTCCCAGTAATGCGAATAGTGCGCTCTGCTAATGCGTCCGTCTCAAGTGTCAAAACATAATTAGGTAGGGGTTTGAATCCTGTGAATGGCAAGTGTGTGTGTTTGTCTGAGGGGGGTTAGTGTGTGTGAGGGGAATGTCCCTTTTGGCAACTAGGTGAACAGACTACAGGATGCTCATTCCCCTTTCTAAACACCGATGATGTCAGCACCCTATAAGTACAGCAGGAGAAATGAAACCTCCCAGTAATGTAAATAGCGCGCTCTGCTAATGCGTCCGTCTCAAGTGTCATAATCTAATTAGGTAGGGGTCTGAATCCTGTGAATGGCAAGTGTGTGTGTCTGTCTGAGGGGGGTAAGTGTGTGTGAGGGAAATGTCCCTTTTGGCAACTAGGTGAACAGACTACAGGATGCTCATTCCCCTTTCTAAACACTGATGATGTCAGCACTCTATAAGTATAGCAGGAGAAGGGAAAACTCCCAGTAATGCGAATAGCGCGCTCTGCTAATGCGTCCGTCTCAAGTGTCATAACATAGTTAGGTAGGGGTTTGAACCCTGTAAATGGCAAGTGTGTGTGTTTCTCTGAGGGGGATTAGTGTGTGTGAGGGGAATGTCCCTTTTGGCAACTAGGTGAACAGACTACAGGATGCTCATTTCCCTTTCTAAACACTGATGATGTCAGCACTCTATAAGTATAGCAGGAGAAGAGACAACTCCCAGTAATGCGAATAGCACACTCTGCTAATGCGTCCGTCTCAAGTGTCATAACATAGTCCGATAGGGGTTTGAATCCTGCAATTGGCAAGTGTGTGTTTTTGGCTGAGGGGGGTTAGTGTGTGTGAGGACAATGTCCCTTTTGGCAACTAGGTGAACAGACTACAGGATGCACATTCCCCTTTCTAAACACTGTTCAGCGGAAGGCCATGGCTCTGGCACAAGTTGTCTGTTGCTATGATGCCCCTTTGGAAGATGCTTGTGTCAGCTGGAGAGTCGATTATGGTGGCCAGTTTGCAGTCATCTGCATATTTGGACAGCCACAGTCCGTCCGTGTTGGCCTGTACCTCCAATAAATATATACCAAACAAGAGAGGTCCCAGGACTGAGCCTTGTGGGACACAACTCATAACTGGTGTGGGGTCTGGCATGGCTTCAGCAATGCTAACCATGTGGGTTCTGTCCTTGAGCCACTGTGCAATCCATCTAGTGACATAGGGGCTTATATTTAAGCTGGTGAGCTTCTCTAGAATGCCCAAGTGGGGTATTGTTGTGAAGGCTTTTGCAAGGTCCAGGTAGGCTGTGTGAACCACCTTCCCCTCGTCAATGGCCTTGGTGACTGTTTCAAAGAAATCAACCGGGTTAAACCTGGTAGTGCTGGTGTGCTCTCAGTAGCCCTGAACCAGGCATCTGTTACTGCACAGATATCGATGTTTTCCATGCCAAGGAGTGTTTTGGGTGCATGCATCTGGAGGTTTAGACTTCTGGCGTTGGGTAGCATTGCTCTTAGTTTCTTATCCCTTGTGATACCTATGAAGGTGGGTTTGTCATTTGAGCCCTGCCTAACATAGGCACTATGGGGTAGCAAGAGCCTTTGCCAATATCTGAAAGCCCAGGGTGACAGGTGCAGGCCGTCCCTAGCAAAGCAGGTAGTTCAACAGAAGATGAATGTGTGAAGGTGTAGTGCCTGTGATTAGTTAGCAGTAGCATATATGACTGCTCACGTGGACACATGCCAGGTAAGTCATATGCACTGTGTCACAGGCAATGTACATGTGAACAGGACAAACAGTGACATCCTGTCAAGTGGGACATGGACATACATATAGTAGGCTATGCAGATGGCACTAGGAGTCCACAGAAGCTCTATAACTATGCATTGCAGGTGTGATCAGTATTCCAGGGTAATTGCAAGCAAACATGCATGCAAACAAAGCTACAGTAAACAGGGCTGCATGTAGTCCATTGTACAACAAACAAGCTGTACCAGTTCCAGTAGGTAACACTGCAAATATGCAGGCACTATGCACATGTACATGGAAATACACGGGTCAGATGGCTAGGGTCTCAGTGCACACAAGTGTACAGACCATGTACTGTCAGGATGTACAATAACTGGATAGAAACCCATGTGCTCATACCTGCAGTAATACACATGTCAAATAACAGACACTGAGCCTTCACTCAGTGGTTCCATACTTAGTAGGATGTATGCTCCCTGGCCTGCCACCACAGTATCCCTGACATATATGGGGACTCTCCCTCCTGTGACAGTTAGTTATGTGTGTTGGGGCTGTCTAGCATGGTATGAGATGTGAGCATGCAGTGCTAGGGTGCTCCTGTGTGTCCTGTACCAGTCGTGTAGTACTGCACACATATCAACATCCTCAAACATCTGCATTGCAGAGTCTAGTGTGGGCAACATGCCACTTGCAATTTACATGTCCATCATTGTGTATTACTACATTCATTACCCTATCCCCTGTGCTACCTATGTATGTAGCCTTCTGTTGACATCATTACCACCAGTATGCCAACATGTGCAGATGATACACTATGGTACTTACCATGGTTGTAGACAACAGGACATGACAATTACATACTTACTGCATCAGGCATGCTGTGATATACCCACAATTAATTCAGCACACAGTACTGTTAACAACATGATACTATTACTACACATCTATGTGGTCACCCTGTGCATCAGCAACATGTTAACCTGTACCTGCACAGTTGTTACAGATTGCAGGAGGGGGCACAGTTTCATCATATGCACAGGGTGTGAACTTGGTATGCCTGAGTCAGCCACCGATACCACCAATTGACATGTATGTGTATGTGTGTTGGTGAGGGACAGCAGTAGAAGGTGGGGCAATGTTGATGCAGTGTGTGCGTGTATGCGGTAGCCCTAGGTGTTGTCAATTCGCATGTGTGTATGGATGCACACAGTTCCACCTCATGGCTGCCATATACTGGTGTTTGTGGACAGCCACAGACTGTACCTGCCAGGTCATACAGATCTCTGGCCACGGACACGGTACCTGTGCCTTGCAGGGGTGCTACGGACCGTATCCAGTACCAACCCAGACTGGGTACTGTCATCAGAAGCAGGTGTTCGTTGACTGGACACAGATCCCTGTCGGGCCTGGCCAGAGCCATGTGCACGTGGTCTCCTGGGGCGGTCTGATGACAGCACAGACCCAGCATTGCTGGGGCTGCTGCTGGCACTACGGGGGCGGCCGTGGCCCTGTTGTCATCCACGACGACTGCCAGCTGCTGCTGTTGCTAGCATACGGCCACGTTGACGCCTCAACCACCCACCATCGCCCTGGCTCATGGACATGTAGTTGTGGAACCGGTCTAATATGTCCCCACAATGTCTGTCTATGACATCGGTGAAATCACGGATGGCAGCCGCAATGTCACGCATACTTTCAGAGATGGCTGTGCGACATGCTGTCAGCTCCCTCAGACCCTGTCTGGTGTACCGTTCCATACGTGACTGTGCCTGCATGACAGTCCGAAACATAGCTGAGGTTGTAAGACCTCTGTGGGCACGTCTGACAGGGGCAGTATGCCCATGGATGCTCCCACGAGAACCCCTGGACATCTGTCTGTGTGGTAACATCTCTGGGCCATGCCCATGGCTGCTGTGTGGGGAGGCATGTGCCACAGATACCACATTACCCTGGTCAATGCCCACTGTATGCTGTCCATCACCTAGGGACATTGGTGACAAAGGGTGTATTGGCAGGATAACTGTGCGCATTGATGGGGTCGACAGCTGTGTACTGTCAATCGGCTGACCAATGGTGGACCCTGGCATACCTTCCTGTGCCATTACACAGATGTCATCATTATCAGTACCCACGGCACTTGACTCAGGTTCCCTGCTACATGACACCAGAGCAGCAACAGAACCTGTGGGAGGGAAACAGGAAACACAGTTTACAATGTCTACACATTACCAGCGATGCACACATGCACAGGTGCACACATGCACACATGCACAGGTGCACACATGCACACATGCACACATGCACAGGTGCACACATGCACACATGCACACGTGCACACATGCACACATGCACACATGCACACGTGCACATGTGCACATGTGCACAGGTGCACACATGCACACATGCACACATGCACAGGTGCACACATGCACACATGCACACATGCACACATGCACAGGTGCACACATGCACACATGCACACATGCACACAGTTTCAAACAATTGTACAGTACTCAGTATGCGTGATATCAACACACAGACACAGACACACCTACATGCATACAAAGAGCACTACTAAGTGAGCCAAACAGTACTATTACTATCAACACTATTACAGGAATTGTTAATACACACTCACCAGCATGGATAGGCTGCATTGCTGTTATACCAGAGGGTCCTGCAGACGTGAAGAAACTTGTAACTTACAACTAGGAAGTTCCACAGACCGAGTATACTGCAGCAAAAGCACGTACTTCCTCGTTAGGTAAAAATGTTCACACTGTTTTCAAAAATCCACGCTGAAAGATGTACCAAGTTGAATCCACAGCAATAATGGAATTTAATCATGAAACAGACAATTAATACAGCCAACAAACGCCAAGGAAGTAATCCAACAGTTTACCCGGGTTTCGTCCGCCAAGACGAACTTCTTCAGAATGATCTAATCATAGATTACCTCCCCCTTCAAGCTTTCTTCATCTTGTCCAAGGTACAGAGTCCGTTCTGGCAATGTCAGTCCATCTTGGTCAACTTCACTTCCTGAAAATCATCATAGTGTGCAGTTAGGGAATATGTCTTCTCCATGCTGGCTTTCTCCAGGGGCCTTGTTGAATCTGAACGGCCACGTATGACCTTATCCCCTCTCTTCACTGAAAAAACAGTTCAGTGAAGAGAGGGGATAAGGTCATACGTGGCCGTTCAGATTCAACAAGGCCCCTGGAGAAAGCCAGCATGGAGAAGACATATTCCCTAACTGCACACTATGATGATTTTCAGGAAGTGAAGTTGACCAAGATGGACTGACATTGCCAGAACGGACTCTGTACCTTGGACAAGATGAAGAAAGCTTGAAGGGGGAGGTAATCTATGATTAGATCATTCTGAAGAAGTTCGTCTTGGCGGACGAAACCCGGGTAAACTGTTGGATTACTTCCTTGGCGTTTGTTGGCTGTATTAATTGTCTGTTTCATGATTAAATTCCATTATTGCTGTGGATTCAACTTGGTACATCTTTCAGCGTGGATTTTTGAAAACAGTGTGCTTTTGCTGCAGTATACTCGGTCTGTGGAACTTCCTAGTTGTAAGTTACAAGTTTGTGCTTTTTTACGTAGACGTGAAGAAACTAATGTCAGTGGGCACAACTGTGCCATTGTTACTGAGTATGATACAGGTCAGTAGTACAACAGTCGCCTTTCACAGGTCAGCAGCTAATATTGAGGATATCACACTTGCACATTAAATACTATGGTGACAGCTACAAACCAAGGACACACCTCACACATGCATTAACTACCAGTGTACACAACAGTCAACTATACATATGGCATATTACCTGCACGTTCACTGTCTTGCTGCTGTGTGGCTCCAGCCTCCATCATAATGCACGTCTGCTGCTGTTGTTGTTGCTGGCAGACTGGAGCCACTACACTCATGAGTAGTCCCTCCAGTCTGGTGAGTGGGGGATGTGTAGCCACCCCACCACCTGTGGCGACCTGTTGCCTGTGGATATCCGACACACGCTGATGGACATGTCTGATTAAATCACTGCAGTGATGTCGTACCTGCTCATATGTCCTATTATGCGTGCCTATGTCATTTACCCGACGGACAAGGTCTTGCCACAGTGCAGCCCTCTCCTGCTGATTCTGGCTGGTGCGGGAAAAGAGTATTGCATAATCCCGCACTAGGCTTTGGTGTATCTCCTCATCCTCAGCTGTGGAGTAGGTGGGATTCCGCGGGTGGGCCATGTACCTGAGAAAGAAACTAACCTGGTATCAGCAATATATGTCAGCAGAATTTGGCACACATACTACTCATGCTACTCGACTGTTATGATACAACATATCTCACATATGTAGCATCTGTCTGTCTATTGGTGGATACACATGTAGATGGCCAGGTATCAGTGCTCAGCCAGCAACTGTGCAACAGTACCTGGCAGACTCCATACGACATACTACCAAACCCCAGCAGTCAGAACACTGATTCAGGTCAAGAGCACCTCCTCACTCCTGGGGTTTGTATATAGGTACTGTATGGCCTACATCGTCAACTACTGTGAGCTGACCACACACTGATTGCCCTGGATATACATATCTCACCTCCACCACCAGCACAAACGACTATAGTGCATAACATTACAGATACAAACTTTACACTTTGTAACAGTGATATGGTATCCTTTCAGCCCACTGGGCCAGTGGCAGATACAACCCACAATGCTGACCCCTACACAATTGCTTTCTACAGACATCTCCGAGAATGCATGGATCATGCAATCCCATATATGACCAAGACACTCTCCACAAAGGGACAGCATCCTGTCTGGTGGACCCCAGCCATAGACAGATTGTATTACAGAAGATGGAAGCTACTGCAAGACAGAGCATAATTCCATAAAGGGAGGGCATGTCTGAGCAGCACTAGTAAGGATCTATTTTCCATCATACAAAATACATGGGCAACTTTGAGAGGGAAATCAAGAGTGACACTACAGATAACCAGAAGGCCTTCTTCAGTTATGTTAGCAACCTGTTCAGGAGCCATCCTCTATGCCCATAGGTAGTACACAACAACAAATATTTCACTGACACCACAGATATCGACAACATTGTGGCAGACAGGTTCAGTGCAGGTGTCACCCTGCCCTCTACCCCGAAATAAGGCATAGTTATCCCAGCTGACTGTAACCTCCCTGTCATCACAGATGTCCAGGTGAGAGACACCCGCAGGACAGCAGAATACACAACATGGATGGGACCTGATGGTATCCCCAGTTGCATGCTACATAAACTCTGACAGGAGCTAAACACACATATAGAAGTGCTATGTAACACTAGCCTGACTACAGGATATGTACCTGTACACTGGCGCACAGCAGCAGTGGTTCCACTCCACGAAGGAGGCACCTCAACATACCAATACAATACAACACAATACATTACATTACAATACAATACTATACAATATGCTATTGCCCCTGGGTCTACAGCAGCGTACTGTTCTGCTACCCTGACCATTGTGACACATGTGGTGTGATGGTACCTGCTGCTGTCACACAGTTACACAGGGTGACTCATATGGCATATTACCTATCTGACTAACATTCAGCAGGAGTATGTGTGACATGTACTCATGGGGAGTCTTGATTCTTAACACTGTGTGGTTTATTGCAGGGTATGTCTTATCTGTGGGTAGGAACTCTTACCTCCACATGTGCACTCTATTGCAGTGGCACAGACGACACACAGCAGACATTTAGGTTGTGGATGGTGTGAGGTGTTACTATGGTTGTTGGACATCTGTCATGGGTGTGACTTCCATATGTAAATCCGGGAGTGGTAACCTCTATGTGGGTAGCATATGTGTACTCTGTGGTGTTGTCAGTCACTGTGCATTGGTAATGTGTTTGAGTGCATTGTCACAGTGTTGTACATGTCACTGTGTCCTTCTCCATATCTGTAGCTGTCATGTGAGGTCCATACCATGGCATCCATTATGTGGTGTGGAGGGGTACACCGACCTACATGTCCATAGCTGACTCACCATGTCCGCTGACACATACCATGTGCAGGTATTCCAGAGATAGTGTGCCACTGTGAATATCATTGGGGCCACTATTGTACACATTTATGACCCTGTTCACCCCTGACACATGCAGTGGTGGGCAGCCAATCACATATCTGGTGGTTACTGGTGTAGGTGATCTGGAATGTGGTATGGTACTCCGGTTTTGACACTGGTGTTCACTCCATGCCTTTGTCACCAGGCACCTGTTGCAATACATCTGTACACATGTGCCTCACTCAGAATTTATATACATCTCTCTCTCTCTCTCTCTCTATATATATATATATATATATGTATATAGATATATCTATATGTATATATATATATATGTATATATATATATATATATATATATATATATATATATATTCGTATACATATACACATATATATATTGATGTACATATATTGCTATAGATGTGGGGGGGCACAGAGGGGTGTGAGTGACAGAGGGGTGGGACAGGCTGTGTTGCAGGTCGTCATATACAGTCATACCTGTAGGTAGTCAGATCAGTCTGTCTATGTATATGTATCTACATATATCTATATCTGTATGTGTGCATTACATAGATATGCTTGTACAATATTCTATCTACATCTGTCTATGTATTCCTACATCTCTCTCTCTATGTATGTATACATATATATATATATATATATATATATATATATATATATATATATATACATACACATATACACATACATATGTTGACATACATACGTATCCATATGTTAGACAGGTATATCAACATATTTGTCTACCATACTGTATACACACACTAACATACTGCTAAACATACATAACTGTGAAACCTACTTTGTACATGGCACTACAACCTACAATCAACAACATTGATATGTGCACATAGATGCTCTCATATACAAATGTATGTACAGCCTTCACTGATAGTTGCTGTATGTCCCCTGCCCTTTACACATCTTCATATACATATGGATACAGACCAATGACACATATGGAGGGTTCACAGTATGTAGACCTTTATAGTATTACTTTACATTACCTGTGTTTGTCACAGCTGCTTGTGTTGCTGTCTGGTTCTCTGTCCTGCTGCTCCACTTCCCAGTTGTCAGCTTTCAGGTAGCTGTTGCTGAACAATTTGCTTCTGTCTGCTTAATTGCAGTTTTCTCTGTCTCTGTCTCTGTCTCTCTCTCTCTCTGTCTGTCTCTCACGTCCTTCTCAGGGTGCAATGAAAGTATTGCATGTGTGGACATGGAGTACAGCATACTTTTGTAGGTATCTGCATATGCCCATGTGATGGCCTCTGCACCAATTGTTAGCCAGCATTTGCTAATTGCATGCAGCCAGTTGTGTACTGATTGCAGTTCTCACTGTGATTTCAGAACAGTGCTATAAAAAGGTATGTGAGATAGGCGTAGCCCTTTCAGATTTTAAGGGCAGGGACCATGCTGTTATGCTGTGGACAATGTTCTGTGAGTGTAAAGGTTGGTATCTCTCTCATATTTCCAGGTGTGTTGTAGATTAACATTCCTCCATTCATTTCTCCAGTTTACTGTACTAACTGTGTATGTACACTGACACCTACAACTACTACTACTGTTAATGTGTGTGTGTGTGTGTGTGTGTGTGCTTTCCTTTCACATTTGCTTGCACTTTGTTGCTAAGGCTTCAATAGTTGCCCTTTACAGTCACTACTTCTATGCCTGCTAGGTGTCCTGACTGTAGTGTGCTGCTGTAGCTTTCCTATTTTCCATGTACATTCACACCTTGGAATGCTTGCTATATCTGCTAGGGTGTTACAGCATGCAGTGTGGTCTGGCCATGGTGTGGGCCTTGACATCTATTAGGGTATTTGAGTATGCTGCTGAGCAGGCCCCAGAGACTTTCAGGTTCATCTGTTATGTGCCTCATGGAATGGTACATATCAGTGGGGTACACCCATTAAAATGTCTGGTATGCTGCAGTTGTGACTGTGGGTTAGCATGAGCATATGTATTAGTACACTTTTTCTGCCATTCAAGTGGTGAATACTTTCAGGACTCCATAGTTACCATTGCATGTGTTGCACCTTTCTGCCTACTGTTTGTACATTTCACATGGGGTCTGTGGGGCATCCCTGTAAGTCATTCACTGTTGCTATGTCTAGGCTCTTAACTATTCAAATATGGTGGTGTCGGACCCATCATGTGTACAGATATTTGCAGGTTGTCCACATTTCTGCCTCATATTTTGGTCAATATCTCATGCACACCTTTTTCTGGCAAGTCACTCTGGGCTCAAGTCAGAATATGGTGACAAACATTCAAGTTCAGACTGCATACCCTTCCAAACATCCCACAAAGTGCAGACCCTGTTACTTTCTGAACTGTCTGCGTTTGTTGTAACATTATTTGTAATGTGTCCCTGGTTTTGGGCCTTTGCTCCACATATTTTATTACTTGTTCCAGATGTGTTCCTGTAAGAGGTTGTGGGGTATGGGCAGTGCTTATCCTGCTGTGAGTATGTGTGTGTCTTGCAAGGTGCTATAGTGACATTATTACCTACTAGCTTCCAACTAGCATGGCTGTTTCTGTTCACACACTACTATTATGGAAATCCACTAGTTTTGATAGTAATTCTAAATGTCATGCTTTGTGTACTACACATCTATATTCCCTTTACATTCATTCCTACTATTACATGATATATTTACTTTAGCACAATGGTCTTGTATAAGAGTCATGGCTTAGTGGTAAATCATGCAGACTATAGTTGCCAAGGTCCTGGGTTCGGGACTCACAGTGGGATTTTATTTTGCTTTTGAACTGAGTACAGGACCTGTCAATCAAAGTGACTAAGGCACTTTTAAGCAGTTGTAACCGGGTTAGCGCTGGTTTGTGCGGAGCTCACGCATACGCACTGGCGGTTAGCTCCGTGCACACAAGCGCACACCAGATTACAACCACTTAAACGTTCTTACTCTTGTGCACACCTGCGCTATTTTCTTTGAAAGAAAAAAAAAATGGGGAGACAGGAAAGTGGTGAAAAAGGGGTCACAAAGAGGGTAAGACAGTAGGGAAACAAGCTTGGGATGTGCAGGAGGGATGTAGGTAATGCCCATAGCTGCCCATTTCTTCATCAGCAACAGCTGTGCATATGTATGGAATTTGGTGTGACATTTGAAACCTTCCACCCCTAAGAGAGGTGTCAGGACAACAATAATACATGTTGTACAGCCAATTGGAATTGATAGGTTCCATGTCCAGTAGACATGTGTGCGGAATGGGCAGCTATGTATGGGGCATAATGTTTTTGTGGGTACAGAGTGCCCTTTTTTTTTTTTATTTTTTCAGGTGAGAGTGGTATGTCAGGTGAAGGTAGTCGTACAGCCTGGGAGGTAGGTTGGGTAGGTAAACAGACAAGACAAACAAGACGCATACAGGGGCGGTGTATGACACATGTGGGGGGGTTACACAATTGACGGGGACGGAGGTTTGGATATCCAGAGCCCATGAGCCCACAGATGGCAACAGTGGAACTGATATCCCCACCCATAGGCAGTTGCCACTGTTCCTTCACTGCCCAGGACAGGGCTGTGCTGGGGGCTGTGTAGGCGGGGCAACAGGCATGCCCGTTAGTTGCGCCACCCGTGCCTCGAGCTGGCGTAGGGGCTCAAGGACAGAGTCCCGAATCTCCCTACGCACCACAGTCCGGATGCTACGGAGGGTGAGTGGTGGATCTCCTCCGGCCACACTTGCAGAGGGGGGGCGAGCCCCATACCCCTGCAGCGCTTCCACCCACAGGTGGCACAGGGCCACCGGAGGAGGGTCCAGACTCGGCACTAGTGCCAGGTGCACTCGCCAGCTGAGGTGGGAAGAGGTGGGTCCGCTGGAACCCGCCTTCCCTGTCGTACTATGTTTTGCATTATGTCATGACAGTTTGGGTTAGTGACATATAATACCATTCACAATTAGTTGTAACAGCATGCATTAGCATTCCCATTAACCAAACACCCAGATATTCACACCATTGAACAGCGTGCATAACACATGCATAATTTGAACAAAAATACACAGTCCAACAACATGCAGGGTTAATTGATGGCAACAGGCCATCAGGTGTGGATGTATGAACAGGGCAGATGCATCAACAGACATGCAAATATATATGACCCAACAGGACAAACGTCCAGGGGTGTTAATTGTGATTGCACATACCATTTTCACGTTGAATGGGTTATATGTAGTTATAGGGTGGGGTGAAGAAAGTAATATTAATACCTTCGAATAACAATACATATGCTGTACATTTCTAATAGCTACAGTTATATACACACTACTGTTCTAACTACAGTTTCCTATGTGATAACTATTTCAACTTGGTGATAGGACTGTTAATGCAACATCACTATACAGTTTATGGTTCTTCATACACATTCATATCTAGCTTTGTTCAGCTACATCAGGGCTACATTTGCTTTATATAGCTGTAGACAAATGTGGATGTTTGGTATATCAGACAAACATCCTATCTGCATATTGCAGACTGAGAGCAACATATCCTGAATTTGGGATACACATTCCAGATGCAGCAACACTTTGAACAGATTTTGCTGTTTGGTTTTGAATCTCACATGCATTTCATTCTGTCTTGACTGCAGTATACTTTATTCAGGGTTATTACTACTGTATTGCTGGATTCATGGCACTTTCTCACACTCTCTCACTTGCTTTCATTTTACTATTCAGGATGGTACTTCTAGGCTTTATTGACATGTTTTAACAGTAGTTATTACAATCCTTTCCAGCAGTCTCACTTCTGTCATGTTTCAGTATTTCCACAAGGATATATTTCACACATGTGATTTCATCATCTTCTGCAGCTATACTTTTCAGCCTGCTGCAGGTTGTGTACTATTTTCTTACAGGCAGGGCATTTTTATTTCAGAATATATGTCGGACAGTTTCATGTTTAGGTTAAACTTACAGGCTGAAAACTCTTGTAATCAAGCAATACTTGCATACACTTTCACACTGTTACTTGCAGATTTTATTCCTTACTGACTACACTGCACTCTTTTGCTGACTGTCATACTTTTATATTTCTTTACAGTTACTGGTAGTGGATTACTGACCTGCCTGGTGGCGCAACCGCACCAGCCTATCGCCATAGGCTCTGCGGTTCGCAGAACGGACACCTGCAGCTGTAATATAAATGAAGTAATATTGGAATACACATCTCCATAATATCAGCTAGTTTAATTTTTACATACATAATTAAATGTTACTTACTCAGTGGTGGGCGTTGGGTGTTTGCCAGGCCTCCTGGATCCAAAGGTTCAGTTGGTCCTGCTTGCGTCTCTTCAGGTCCGCATGGTGGTGACGGACCTGCTCACCAGTCCTTGGAATCCCTGTGGCACTGGTGAGATCATGAGCCAACTCGTCCCACGCCTCAGCCCTGTATGCTCCCCAGAGGACCTGGCCCTGCATGAGTTGGGCCTCATGATTGTGGACTAGGAGCCAGGCCATGTACCTGGACTCCTCAACACCCCACCTCTGTGCTCGAAAGCGACTACCCTCTCCTACTCCTGACATTCTGCCTGCAGGTCTGTTCTACAATCGTTTATGCTGTGTATTCCTGCCTATGGGGCTTATATAGTCCGTTTTTCCCACACATATCTGTGATTGGCCATTTTGGAATTGTATCAACTTCAGTAAACCTGCATTGTCATGCTGTAGTTTGTATTCATTCCTATATATTAGCTATTATTGCATTTACAGGTACTGCTGTCGTGGCTTAGTGGTTCTGTACCTTGACTATGGTGTATAGTATCCTGGGTTCGAACCTGGCCACTGCTTTTTATTTTTCATGACTGTCTAGACATGCTGAGGGGCGTGTCTGTGTAAAGGCAGTTTTGATACGGCTTGCTCAACGTTGCCCGTCGGTTAGCTCGTTTGTGCGGTGCGCAGCTCCGCGCAAACGGGGTACGCTGCTTTAAGCCTCATTTGGCTATCGGCACGCATATTACGCTCAGCTCAGTTAGGGGCACATAGATTTAGCATGTTAAACCACTGCTCAGCTACGGGCACTCATTTTGCACCAGTTAAACCACTGCTCATCTACGGGCAGATGCACTCACCCTGTTAAGCTGTAGCTCATCTATGGGCACATCTGGCATTTTTTATTCTTTTGTTACCTCACATTTCTTCAATATAAATGGGCAATTTCATTACATTTTACATATATTGGGGTTTTATGTGTACATATTTGTCAGGGACTTGTTTCCTGCTTATTTTGAAAAAAAAAAATGGTGTTGTGGGGGCTCGAACCATGAATGCCTGCTCTTCAGCCAACATCTCTACCGCTACGCTATTGCTTCCTGGCTTATTTTGCATATTTAGTTCTTATATGCTTTCCCACTGACTGCTAACTGTAGCTGCGCTACGGGCACGCCAGCATAAGCAGCGCACTCACGGTTAAACATCTTTACAATTTAAAAAAAATATAACATGTTCATTTATATATCTTTTATGTTTATAGTCTGTAGGGGCATGTGTTGTGTTGTGTTTATTCACATTTCCGTGGACTCTGTTGTGGGTGTTTACTTTGGGCACTTTTACACTTCTGGGGGCGTGTCCGCTTGCAGGGCTCGGCCTACGGACACGCCCCCTACTGTCTTACACGGACCGTGTTAGACTTAGGTGTGATTCAGCATGCTCTCATGAATATGCAAAGCATGCTGACATCACTCCGTTTAACTGCAGCCTCCGTGTAAGAGTTATAACTCTTACACGGAGGCTTCGTGAATCCTGGGGTATGTGTTAAAAAAATGTAGAACTCATAGCAGGTATAATTTCATAACAGTTAGGATACCAGTCTTGTGGAACAATTTGCCACTTAATGTTAGATGTTCCAAGAGTTTATCTGACTTTAAAAAGAATCCTAATTACTGGTTTAGTGACAGAGTCGGTGGACCCAGTGTTTCTAGAAGGTTTTAAATGCAAAACACTGTTTATCTCAAACTTATGAAATTTGTGAAAGTTACATTTTTACTAGTTGCCTGTTTTACCAACTACTGCTGCTAAACTTCCCCAGGAATCAGGCATCTTTTTTGGCTTAGCCATGGAGCAACCTGCTGGTTCCTTGGTGCTTCCTTCTTCCGGCCAAAAAAAAGAGAAAGACAATAACAAGACATCCTTTGCCACCCCAGCAGACTGTTAAAGTTTCAAAGCCTCAGATGGGTGACTCCATTGTGGCTATATCTGGTTTCTCAAACCATTCATCTTTTCCCTGGTTTAGTCCCCACAACTGCCATGGACAGGGGGTTAGACACATTTTCTGTATTTGGTACCTTTGTGGGCAAGAGAGAGCCACTCTCATCAATCCTGGGAGAAGGAGCAAAAATGCTACTCTGCCTAGCCAGAAAGCTATGCCTAACCATAAGGAGTTTTTTTTCTGACAAAAGTGGGTCTCCTTCTTCAGAAAATTTTGTCAAAAAGAGGAAAAAAACTTAAGACATATTTCTACTCCTGCCTCATGCTCTTTGGGCAGAAGTGACTTATTGGGCTTAGCTCAGGGTTTAGCTCAGGCTGTGGACCCTTTCAGTTTGGCTGTTTTTTTTTTTAAAGAAGAGGTTCAAGTTTTTGAACTACAAAGTTTTAGTGAAGGGACAGATTCAGATTATGAGAAGAGCGTGGCTTCTGACATTCTCTTTGAATGATTTTCTTTTCCCTGAAACTATTTTGTGTGGCACAGTGGTGCAGTGGTTAACATTATCACCTCACAACAAGAGGTTCTCCAGTTCAATTCTTGGCTGGGGTGCCTTTTATGTGGACTGCATGTCCTCCCTGCATTCTCTTGGGTTTCCTCCTGGTACTCCGGTTTCTTCCCACATTCCAAAGAGATGCAACATGCATGAAATACATTTCCAGAATGAATCAGCTGTTCCTGTGCATATACTGCACAGTCCCTAAAGACATATGATTTATTATAGCTGGAATTTCTAGAACCTACCCAAATTCCTCCTGTCCTTTCAGCATTGGAGGATATTTTTGCCAGACTGTTACTTGCCTGACAGTCAGTATGCTCTCTTTGAGAAAGCAGATAGATTATAAAGTTTCTCAAACTTAGCCGTTTCAGTGGGATAGAGGGATAAAGCCCTAACTACACCCCAGGTGATCAGGTGACTGGTGGAGTGACAGGGAGGGAGGGCATTTGTCGATGATGCTCTCTAAAGGGATATGTGGACCAAAGAGATGACTTGCCCTCAAGTGTTTGCCAATGAGCATTTGGGAAGAGGTGGGGAAAGTGGGTAAGTTGTATATAAACCTCCCAACCCCCCCTGGGTTGATTGGACAGAAGCCACCACCCACAAGGATGCCTTAGGTTCCTTATTGGTCTGGGTTTAAATTTGTACATTAGATGGGTGGATTGGAGTGCCAGTAGACCCAGAGTAGGACATGGGGCATTGAGACAGTCAGACTGACAGTAAAGGGGGGGGGCAAAATATGTTCCTCAGTCTTATAAGATTTTACATTCTCATCCCAGATCAGACAAAGCAGAAACTATTTTAGTGAACCAATCTGCTGCTAAACATTTGGTTAATACATATTCCTCTCCTTCTGACAAGAATGGGAAAGCTTTTGATAAATTTGGGAGAAAATATATTCTTCTGTAACACTTGTTTTTAAAATTTGTAATTCTGTAACACTTGTTTTTAGAATTCGTAACAGTCAGTCTCATATGTTAAAGCATATGTTTGCCTCCATTGAGAATATGTGGAATATTATAGCATATGTTTCTTTTCTGACGAAAAATCAGCTTTGTGTGATTCACTTGCTTCCATGTCTCAAGTGGCTGCTCACTGAAGTGTGCTGATGATTCTGCTTCTGCCACTTCCAGGGCTGCTGCCACTGGAACTGTTACAAGGGAGTTTGCTTGGTTGCTTTCTTAAAATCTTCCTGAAGATGTCAAAATGAAAGTTTGAATTCTCTTTTGAATGGAAATTAGTTTTTGGATCATCTGCTGCAGAATTTTTTTAAAAGTGTGATGACAGAGTTAAGCTGTTTGAAGGAATGTCTCAGAATTTTTTAGCCTTCCTCCTCCACTTTTGCCAAGGGATTAAATGCTACCACTGTAACCTACTTTAAAAAGGAACATAAACAAACCTAGCAAGTTGCTGGTAAGCAAATGTTTAAAAAAACAGTGTCAGAGAGGTTCCAAAAATGAAGTAGGAACCCCCAGAAAAAAGGAGAGGCTAATGAAGCTGAATAACTATATACTGGACTACTCTCACCCTCTCACTCTGGCAAAACCTTAATCCTAAGTCCAAATAAGGATGCACGAAAGACCACTGCACGGCACAGACACATGTAAATCCACACAATAGAAGCCAGCAGCTGTAGGTATCAGCAACAATAATTTAATACATGAAACCTGAGGGAAAAATCCCTCAGATAACAAATATACAGACCGGTTTCGGCTCAACAGAGCCTTCCTCAGTGACACAAATTTTTAATATAAAACATCAGCTCACAAAGCTTTCAAACAGAATAAATATCAGTGAAAAATAAATCACATTACATGATCAGCCTATCATAATTGCCAAATCACAATTGGTCATTAAGACCAGGTGGAAACATAGCCCCAAGTTTAATTATCCACTTCCTCTCTTTAGAAGTTAGCAGTTCATGCCATTTTATTTTGTCCTGACATTTACCCTTAATGTGGTCAATAATACAGAACATAAAGTTAGCTGTGGTATGTTTTAAACTGTGTTTAAACAATGCATTATTGCTACGCTTATTCTTGATGTCACTCAAGTGTTCACCAATTCTAAGACGGAATGCCCTAGATGTCTGGCCCACATAAAACGCAGAACAGGTGCAGGTCACTTAATATATAACCCACCCAGAACTGCAATTAGCCCAAAAATTAATCTCAAAAATATCAGGTGTATTCTGACTGCTAAATTCTCCAATACATGACACTTTATTACAAAATTTGCAGTGGCCACACGAAAAACATCCAACCACTGGAGCCCCTGTAAGAGTGGATTGAGTGTACACTTTAGGGTCAGACCAAGACCTCTTATAATGACTCAAATAGGACCCAATAGTACGTCCCCTTCTAAAAGAAAATGAACATCTATCCCCAAGAAAATTGTGCAATCTATTGTCATAGATTGAATTTAAGACTGCTGTTTGCTGATAGTGATGGTCATAGATCTGATGAGTTTAAATTTAAGAAATCGGCTTTTAATCCCCCTATGTCTCAATTGGTGGGTGTTTTTCAAAAGAATGTTTTATATGATCTACACTATCACTATAAGGATTTTCCTCTGTCTTATAACAATTTATCTAGGGATGAAATGTGTAGTCTGGATGAGTTAGCTAAAAATAAAAATGTGGTGATCACACAGTCAGACAAAGGTGGGGCGGTGGTGATTCAGAACAAGGATTCTTATGACCATGAGGCCATGAGACAGTTGGGGAATAGAGACCACTACATGGCCATGCCTTTGGACCCAACCTCCAATTTACAGCGTAAGATTGATGAATTTTTAACATCAGCAGTAGAGGAGGGTATTATCCAACAGGCTACTAAAGAACAACTGATGGTGTCATCCCTCAAAAACAATTTCTTTATATGCTCCCCAAAATACATAAAATGTTAGTAATCCCCTGGCCCGATTGTGTCTGGACATGGGTCCTTAGTGGAACCTTTATCGAATATCTGACATTTTATTTGAAACCTTTATTAGGATTTATTAGAGCTCGTATCCAGGATACCACACAGTTTTTGGAGATTATTGGTGACATCCAATTGGAGCCAGAATGGCTACTATGTACCCTTGATATTACGTCCCTTTATACCAACATTCCACATTGGGCAGGCCTACAAGCACTAGAATATTGGTTGGTGAGATCTGATTTATACAAACCAGGTTTTAATACCTTCCTGGTTTGTCTCACTGAATATGTGCTAACCAGTAACATCTTTTATTATCAGAATAAGTGCTTTTGGCAAACCAAAGGAACTGCTATGGGTGCTTCTTTCGCACCCATTTATGCAGATCTATTTATGGCGTATATTGAGGAGATCATTATTTATGATGCTAGTCATAACATCTACATGTGTGAAATGGATATGTGGCGTCGATATCTGGATGATTGTTGGTTGGTGTGGAGGGCTGATGAGCAGTATCTTATGGAATTTCTTGATTATCTTAATAATAACATATGGGGTATAGAATTTAAGATTAGTTTTGATAGGTCCAATATAGTTTTTTTGGATGTTGAAATTCATAGAAATGTGGATAACACTCTATCCACTACCCTATTCAGGAAATTTCCAGAGTACAATTCTTTATTGCATGCCACCAGCTTCCACCCACCACATATCATCCAGAATATTCCTAAGTCACAATTCCTACGAGCTAGGAGAATTTGTTCCAATCAAGGGTCTTATGTCAAGACCAGTGATGATTTGGTTGCCAGATTTAAGCATAGGGGATATCATTCAGGGACTATACACATGGCTAAACAGTGGGCTTCTAAATTTCAGAGAACTGATTTATTGCGCTACAAAGATCACAATCGTGATGGGTTACAACAACCACTGAGGCTAGTTACCTCTTATGGACGCAATACTCGAGGCTTTATGAAAATTGTTGATAGACATTGGAACATCCTTTTGGCTGACAATAGATT
Organism: Protopterus annectens; assembly: GCF_019279795.1. NCBI lineage: Eukaryota > Metazoa > Chordata > Ceratodontiformes > Protopteridae > Protopterus > Protopterus annectens. The sequence goes on along the minus strand of NC_056727.1, from coordinate 911,473,100 downwards.
GCACAATTTTCTTGGGGATAGATGTTCATTTTCTTTTAGAAGGGGACGTACTATTGGGTCCTATTTGAGTCATTATAAGAGGTCTTGGTCTGACCCTAAAGTGTACACTCAATCCACTCTTACAGGGGCTCCAGTGGTTGGATGTTTTTCGTGTGGCCACTGCAAATTTTGTAATAAAGTGTCATGTATTGGAGAATTTAGCAGTCAGAATACACCTGATATTTTTGAGATTAATTTTTGGGCTAATTGCAGTTCTGGGTGGGTTATATATTTAGTGACCTGCACCTGTTCTGCGTTTTATGTGGGCCAGACATCTAGGGCATTCCGTCTTAGAATTGGTGAACACTTGAGTGACATCAAGAATAAGCGTAGCAATAATGCATTGTTTAAACACAGTTTAAAACATACCACAGCTAACTTTATGTTCTGTATTATTGACCACATTAAGGGTAAATGTCAGGACAAAATAAAATGGCATGAACTGCTAACTTCTAAAGAGAGGAAGTGGATAATTAAACTTGGGGCTATGTTTCCACCTGGTCTTAATGACCAATTGTGATTTGGCAATTATGATAGGCTGATCATGTAATGTGATTGGTTTTTCACTGATATTTATTCTGTTTGAAAGCTTTGTGAGCTGATGTTTTATATTAAAAATTTGTGTCACTGAGGAAGGCCCTGTTGAGCCGAAACCGGTCTGTATATTTGTTATCTGAGGGATTTTTCCCTCAGGTTTCATGTATTAAATTATTGTTGCTGATACCTACAGCTGCTGGCTTCTATTGTGTGAAAACCTTAATCCTCCAAGAAAATAAGAAAGTCTGAACATCCCTTTCTTTCTTTGGCAATAGATAGTTTCAGACAGAAGGACTCTGAGAGTAATCCATCAAGGTTACAGATGCAGTGGGAGTCTCCTTCCTTTTTGAGGGATTCCTGCTCAATCAGTAGACCAAACTTTTCTTTTCCCTCATGTCATTTCACATATGCTCTCTTGGGGTGGTTGAAGCTACCCCTCTGCTGCAGTCAGGAGAAGAGTTTTATTCAAAAATGTTTCTGGTGCTAAAGAAAGAAGATTCATGTAAACCAGTTCTGGATCTTTCTTTTCTGAACCTGTTTGAGATACTGCTGAAGATCAAAATGTTATCCCTTCAAAGTTTGTTACCCCTTATTCCCCATCTGAGTGTTCTGGAGATCTTAGATTTAAAAGACGCATATCATCACATTCCTATATTTATTATTATTTATTTATTTATTTTACATTTGTTATATATATATATATATATATATATATATATATATATATATATATATATATCCAAAAGGAAATGCAAAAACACTCTCCTTCCTCCTCCAAATTATGAAACAACTCTGAAAAAAACACCGACTGTGGCATACAAAAGGCAAATAGCAAAGCAAGTTTGAGTTTTTATTCTAGCGCTTCGGTGTCTCCACCTTCAAGGAATATCAAACAGTAAAAAAATACACACATTTTTATACCACACAATTAATGACAGTTACTTACTAATTAAGCAATAAACCATCCCTTAAAGTAAACACTTCCAACTTAGTTCATTATTTAAACCATTAGGCACTAACGTTTTATATTTCAAAATATAAATACTTTCTTTATATTATAACTTATGTTTCAATATATTTTCATCATTATATAAACATTCCACAGTTTCTAAAATTGTGCCTTGTAATAAAGTAGAGTCACTATTATGTAACATTTTAAAATGTAAAGCAATTACTTTATCTTCCTTCATATTTCTGATATCTCTCATATGTTCCATGAATCTGATACGAAATTCACTTTTAGTCTCCCCTATATAGTATAATAGACATGGGCACCTTAGTGCATATACCACCCCTTTACTTCTTCACGAATAGGTGCCTCTGGGTTCAAATTTAACCCCACTCATACTACCAAACATATTTACAATATTTGCACACCCACTGCACCTATTACAGCGTAATGTTCCTCTAACTGAAGGTGTATTTGGTATACTCATGACCGGCATACAAAATCTGCCATGTACCACCATGTCTTTCAAATTTCTTCCCCTCTTATAGGAAAAGAAAGGTTTTCTAGGCAAAATATTTGCCAAAAACCTATCTTCCAACAAATACTTCCAATAATATTCTGTTGATGCTTTTATCTCCTCACTTTTAATGTTGTATACAGATACAGAGTAGATTGAATCTTTATCTCCTCACTTTTAATGCTGTATAGAGATACATAGTAGATTGAATCTTTATCTCCTCACTTTTAACGTTGTATACAGATACATAGTAGATTGAATCTTTATCTCCTCACTTCTAACGTTGTATACAGATACATAGTAGATTGAATGTTTATCTCCTCACTTCTAATGTTGCATACAGATACATAGTAGATTGAATCTTTATCTCCTCACTTTTAATGTTGCATACAGATACATAGTAGATTGAATCTTTATCTCCTCACTTTTAATGTTGCATACAGATACATAGTATATTGAATCTTTATCTCCTCACTTTTAATGTTGTATACAGATACATAGTAGATTGAATCTTTATCTCCTCACTTTTAATGTTGTATACAGATACATAGTAGATTGAATCTTTATCTCCTCACTTTTAATGCTGTATACAGATACATAGTAGATTGAATCTTTATCTCCTCACTTTTAATGCTGTATACAGATACATAGTAGATTGAATCTTTATCTCCTCAATTTTAATGTTGCATACAGATACATAGTATATTGAATCTTTATCTCCTCACTTTTAACGTTGTATACAGATACATAGTAGATTGAATCTTTATCTCCACACTTTTAATGTTGTATACAGATACATAGTAGATTGAATCTTTATCTCCTCACTTTTAACGTTGTATACAGATACATAGTAGATTGAATCTTTATCTCCTCACTTTTAACATTGTATACAGATACATAGTAGATTGAAAGTTTATCTCCTCACTTCTAATGTTGTATACAGATACATAGTAGATTGAATCTTTATCTCCTCACTTTTAATGCTGTATACAGATACATAGTAGATTGAATCTTTATCACCTCACTTTTAGTGTTTCATACAGATACATAGTAGATTGAATCTTTATCTCCTCACTTTTAATGTTGTATACAGATACATAGTAGATTGAATCTTTATCTCCTCACTTTTAATGTTGCATACAGATACATAGTAGATTGAATCTTTATCTCCTCACTTTTAATGTTGTATACAGATACATAGTAGATTGAATCTTTATCTCCTCACTTTTAATGTTGCATACAGATACATAGTAGATTGAATCTTTATCTCCTCACTTTTAATGTTGCATACAGATACATAGTAGATTGAATCTTTATCTCCTCACTTTTAATGTTGTATACAGATACATAGTAGATCGAATCTTTATCTCCTCACTTTTAATGTTGTATACAGATACATAGTAGATTGAATCTTTATCTCCTCACTTTTAATGTTGTATACAGATACATAGTAGATTGAATCTTTATCTCCTCACTTTTAACGTTGTATACAGATACATAGTAGATTGAATCTTTATCTCCACACTTTTAATGTTGTATACAGATACATAGTAGATTGAATCTTTATCTCCTCACTTTTAATGTTGTATACAGATACATAGTAGATTGAATCTTTATCTCCTCACTTTTAATGTTGTATACAGATACATAGTAGATTGAATCTTTATCTCCTCACTTTTAATGTTGTATACAGATACATAGTAGATTGAATCTTTATCTCCTCACTTTTAACGTTGTATACAGATACATAGTAGATTGAATCTTTATCTCCACACTTTTAACGTTGTATACAGATACATAGTAGATTGAATCTTTATCTCCTCACTTTTAACGTTGTATACAGATACATAGTAGATTGAATCTTTATCTCCTCACTTTTAACATTGTATACAGATACATAGTAGATTGACTCTACTTCATTTTTGTCTGTTGTTCTATGTCAATACACCTGACACATACCTCTTTCCTTACTCTATTCTTACTACTTCTTTCATTTCTATCTATATTTATCTCTTCCCATATTCTGGTTTGGGCTTCCTGCATAATGACTGGGTCATAACCCCTTCTTAGAAACATATGTCTAGTCTGTTCCATCTCTTTCACCAATAAACTCTTATCACTATACAATCTTGAAATACCTACCAACCCTCCATAGGGTAAAGCTTTCAAGACATGGGGTGGATGACGACTAGTGGCATGCAAATATTGGTTACCATCAACAAACTTCCTATGTATATTTGATGAAATAATTCCACTTTCCTTCCCTTCCAAAATAAGGTCTAAGTATACCACTTTATTCCCCTTCTGAAGTCCGTCAAATGACAGACCAAAAGGATTTCTGTGCATATCCAATATAAACTCATCTACTTCATCTATACCCCCTTCACACACAAATATTAAATCATCAATAAAACAGAAATAAAAATCAACATATTTCTTCATAAAATTCAAATTAAATAAAAACTTCATCTCAAAAAAAGACATAAAAAGGTTAGCATACATGGGGGCAAATGCTGCCCCCATTGCAGTACCCTGTTTCTGTCTATACAACACATCATTAAAATAAAAATAATTGTTCTTCAAACAAAAATTCACCATGTCAACTACAAAACTAGAGAAGGGACTATCTCCCAGGAAGTATGCAATCACCTCCAAACCATCATTATGTTTAATAGAGGTGTATAAGCTCTTGACATCAACCACCAACCAATATTTGTCCTTGTTCCAAACTAACGGGGAAACTTTACATAAAAAATCAAGACTATCCTGTATATAAGCTGGAGATTTCGAAACATAAGACAATAGTATTTTATGTAACACTAAACTTATATTATATAAAAAATATTTGCAAGCAGAAATAATAGGTCTACCAGGTGGTTTTTCCATACTTTTATGTACCTTAGGTAGACAAAAGAAAACAGCTATCTCGCTGTTATGGTTAAACAACCTGCCCCTGATATCTTCCTCAGTAAAATGACCTAACCTGACACTTCTGTCCAACATTTTTTTCATATTCAACTACTACTTGCTCATATTTATTCCTGTTACATTTTTCATACACATCAGCATTCTCCAAATGTTCCATGCACATATTATAATATTGTGATGTATTCATAATCACTATCTTATTCCCTTTGTCTGAAGGTTTTATTATTATATCCTTCCTATTTTTTAATACTTTTAAAGCTTGCCACTCTTTTAAAGTTAAATTATAAGATATCTCATATCTGTTCACCAATACACTATCACAAATATTTTCACCCCCAAATCCTATCATGGAGCCAAACTGTGAAATACGTGTATTTTCAAAGGGTGTCATAAACTTATTGAATGTTGGTATAGTTGATACATCAATCCCACAATATGCATTGAGACATACTGTCGTCATTGTTATTCTCATACATTTCCCCAGCTTCTTCAAAACAGGAAAAAAAACTATCATTAGATTCATTAGACAAAGAATTATTATTTACATTATCATTTCTTAAAACCTTTGCAAAATGATATTTCAAATATAATTTCCTTAAAAATCTAAACATTTCTTGCTTCACTATATGTCCTCTAGGTAACACAGTAGGCACAACTTTACGCTCTAAATTTAATACAGACACTTGCTCCTGTGTTAAACTACATTGAGACAAATTTAATAATAAACCTTGTTCAGTACATACCTTACCACCTGAACCTTTTTTTGTAATATTGTCCACTATTTTGTCCTTGTTTAAAATCTGTCCTGTAACCTCTCTCTGGGTTACCAGCATTTGTCCCAAAGTTTCTATTTCATTTCTGCCCCTGCCGATACTGTTGCTGGTGCTGCTGCTGTACTCCCTGGTTCTGAAAAGTCTGTTGATATTCTTCTGGTCATTGCGGTTGGGGTAACTCAGGAAATTCTTCACTTATATCTGTTTCATAACAGCTCTCTTCTCCAGATGAAACAAACGAAGTTGAAGCAATGCTTTTAAATTTCACGTGCTGACGTCTTCGGTTCCCAGCTTTCCGATTGGAAGAATATGAGAAAGCAAGCCCCGCCTCATATTCATTGATATCTCTCGTTAATTTGAACTTTTTTTGCTCAACAAGTTCAGCCTCCAATGAGGGTAACTTTTTATTAGTCCTTTCCAAAAAAACATTAATACTTTGTGCATTCATGGAGATACTGATTGTTTGTGATAAAACCGCCAGTTCCTGTCTTCATTTTTTATGTTTTATTTGGTCTCTCTCCAGAAAAATGTGTACCCATTCAATCACACATTTATGCGAAGCCTTAAACCACCATTCTTTGAACTGTTTGTCTACAGATCAGTTCAAATCAAAAGGAGTGCTAGGATTTTTGACAAATCTGAGTCCTTTAGGTGTAATATCAAGGTCGATGTACCTTTGCAGTCCCAAGATGTTAAAATAGGTTTTTGTCTCTTTCTCCAACAACTTCTCATACTTGTCACATAGCTCCCTCATGTCAGATGGTATAACATTCAGCATCTGCCCCACTGAATTGAAGGGGTTAGATACTCTTTTTGCTCTTTCTTTAACAAATGTTTCAAACAATGGACTCATACCTATATTGGCTTGTCGGTTCTCCGTGATTGATCCCAATACCTGTGCCGAACCATTCAAATAATGTTCCATAGTCCTCTGGGAACCCACCTGGGATCCCAAACCACCAACCGCTCCCAGTAGGGACACTGGTTCCTCACAAAATGCACGAGGAACATCCACATTCGGGTCAGAAGCCATACCCCAAAAGGAAATGTAAAAACACACTCCTTCCTCCTCCAGTGAACTAAGTTGGAAGTGTTTACTTTAAGGGATGGTTTATTGCTTAATTAGTAAGTAACTGTCATTAATTGTGTGTGGTATAAAAATGTGTGTATTTTTTTACTGTTTGATATTCCTTGAAGGTGGAGACACCGAAGCGCTAGAATAAAGACTCAAATTTGCTTTGCTATTTGCCTTTTGTGTGCCACAGTCTGTGTTTTTTTCTGGGTCAGAGTTGTTTCATAATATATATAGATCCAGACTTCAGATGTTTCTTAAGGTTTTCTGGGTTTGGATCACATTATCAGTTCTCTGCATTACCCTTTCATCTACCCAGTTCTCTAAGGGTATTCACAAAGTGTCTAGCTCCTGTGATAGCCTACGGATGACTGCAGGGAAGTCACATTTCCTTATTTAGACAGCTTGATTATCTTTGCTTTCAAAGTGTTAGGAATCTCTCACCTGGATAAGGCATCCCGTAAACAGACTGGGATTCCAGTTGAACATACAAAAATGTTGCTTGGCTCCTTCTGATAGGATCATTTTCCTGGGGTGTCCCCAGAAAACGTCAGTTCAAAGAGATTTTTGCCACATGAAAAAGTAGATTTGTATCTAGATCTATTCCTGATTTTTTTCCACTGAGACACTCAGCAATAGAATTTCTCAGGATTCTGGATTTCATGGTGTTTAAGATTCTCATGATCCCTCTTGCAAGACTCTACATGAGAAAAATTCAATGGTAACTGAAATCTGTATCTTTCAAACATCAGCATCCCCTGATATTCCAGATTCCATATTTTTGGGTTTTGTGAAAAGGGAGACTTTATTGCTGGAGACACCAAATTTGTCAGTGTCCAGATCTGCCATTCTCTCTCCCACCTCCAGCTTAGTCAATCTCAATGGACAGCTCAGTCTTTTCTTAGGGAACAGTGTTGAAAGGGATAAAAGTACTGGGTCTTTGGAACAGAAAGACAGACTAAAACACATAAACTTAACAAAGATGTTGGAACTTATAAATACTGTCAACTCTCTTGATCATTTATGGTCCCTGAGACCTCTACAGTTATTCACAGACAACACTACAGTGATGGGGTACACAAAAAAGCAAGGGTGAACCAGATCTTACCCTCTGTGCAGCTTGAAATAGTAGCCTGGTATATAGGTTTTCAGCACAATCTTATTCTACAGGCATCTTACATGCCATGTAGTCAGAGCAAAATTGTGTGCCAGACAAGCTGAGCTGGACCAGGATCTTCTAAGAATTGCACTAACTGTGGGGAACACCACAAATAGATTATTTTGCCCCAACTCACAACAATCAGTTGGCAAGATTCTGCACCAGGACTCCATGCAGGAAGGCCTAGAAGCCAAATGTTTTTTTCTTTTCCTTGGACTGAAATGTTCTGGCATGCTTTTCCACCCTTTGCACCAATATCAGGGGTCATTCTGAAGACTCATAAGCACAGTACTTCTCCCTTTTTTTGGAAACGGCTCGGGTCAATTTGTTCATGCTTCCTCACAGACTGGATCTACTCACACAAGATGAGGAGCGTTTGATACATCCTGATCCCCCCAAAAAGCTGCAAATCACTGCTTGGATGATAGAAGTTTAACAACTTTAGGCATCTTTTTTTTCTGATGACATGCAGCAGATATTAAAGGAGGCAAGAAAACCTATTACTAGAAAATCATATCTTAGTAAGTGGAAAAGGTTTTCTAGTTGGCGCCTAGAAAACAAAACAAAACAAAACAAAACAGCATGCATTCAGGGCTTGTGTTTCACTGGTTCTACATTATTTTTGTGAGCTGCTATCCTCTGGCCTAATGCTTCAAACAAGTTTAATTTGTCTACCATTTCAGCATGTCTGCCCATAGATCCCCCTCTTTCAATGCGGTCTCATATGAAAACATCTTTGAAATGGGTGTTGCATACCAAGCCTCCTTGAAAACAGGTAGCTCCTCTTTGGGATCTGGATTTAAGCAGGAACTAATGAGAAACCTAAGGACATCTTGGGGGAGTTGGTCTGCTATCCATCTTTCTCCAGCTGAAACAGCTCATCAGGCTAACATGAGGTTCTTAACTTGGAAAAGGGTGTTACTAATTGTGCTGACCTCTGCAAGAAGATCTGAGTTGCACTCTGTTATGTTAGGTCAACCTTGTCTCATTTTCCACAAAGATATGATTTCCTTATGAACTAATCCTTCATTTATGCCTAAAGTAGTATCCAAGTTTGCTTTGAGTCAAGTTATCCATCTCCCTTTCTTCTTTCAAATATCTAAAGATGAGGGAGAAACAATACTTCCCTACCTTGGACGTCCATAGATAACTCAGGTACTATCTTGACAGAACAATACATTTCAGAAACTGTGATCAGTTGTTGATTTCTTGTGAAGGTAAGAAAAAAGCTCAGTCTGTGTCAAAACTGACTATTTCCAAGTGGTTGTCTCATCCAGTTACATTTTGTTATACCCATTACAACAAGGCAATTCCAGACAGTGTCAAGACTCATTCTATCAGGGGTATGGCTTCATCTGTGGCTTTTTGGCAAGGTAGAAGTATTTGGTAAAAAGGAACTTATTCCTCTGGAAACACTTTTACAAAGCACTATAAACTAGATTCATTTTCCAGGTCTAAGACAAGCTTTGCTAGGACCATTCTTTAGGGACTTCTGGACCCTCATATTTCTTCCTTCCAGTCAGTCTAAGCCATGGTAATCTACCCATATAACTAAGGCTATTGCAACAGTGATCCTTATGATGAACATGGTACAGTTGTGTTAGTAAACCTATCATAACAGTAGATGCTTAAATCATCACTGCTGCAGTAGTCACTCCCTCCCTCCATTCATCCCCCCTTATTTTTGTAAGTTTTTGTTGCCATGGTGAGAAGCTTTATTTTCCTTTTCCTGGCATTGTCCTTTTTAGGGTTTTAGCCTTCCTCTCACTGTTGTCATGAAAGCTTTGAAGGGCTTGGCGTCTAAAGCTGGCGTTTTAGAGATGTGGAAGGTGTCCTGACGCTTTGGAAACCAGATGGCTGTTATATCCTTGGTAGGATATAACCCATATACCTAAGGCTACTGCAGTAGTAATCATTTGAACATCTGCTGTTATTGTAAGATTACTTGTACAACTGTACTTTCATTAAATGTTTTTTTTTCAATAGTTATACCCTTGCGCCTGGACTACTGCAATTTTTAATTTTTTTTTAATGTTTATTTTTAATTAAAACACTAGATGGCACTCTTGAATGGTATACTTTACATAGTTTTGCCCTAATTGTGAACATGGGATTAAGATTTTATTTAATTCATATTATTTGATTAACAATGAGAGTTAGCTAAGGTAAGGGAGATTATTGGATTTTGTTTGCTGGTTTTCATTTATTATTATTTGTGTCTGATCACATGACTGAAGTACAAGAGATGTCATGCCTGATAATAGTGTTTTGTAACAATATGATATACTTCATATTAGATAGTACTGATTAAATGCTGAAATCCGTGTATTACCTTTTTCGTCTCTGGAGATTTGGAATTGTATTAAATGTTGTTAAAGAATGGAACTTTTTTTGTCTGTGGTACTGCACTGAATTGTACCATTTGTATATGCCTATTTTTAGGGCAATGCGTGTATCTTGCTTGACCGTATTAGGTACACAGACTTCCTGGCTACAACACTGCTTGGTTATATAGCTGTCAACTTCTTCTTGTTGGTGGCAGGTTGTACTTCTCTGGCAACAACATTTCTGATGAACAGTCTGCTTCTTTGGCCATAATCAATATACATAACATTGAGGTCTGCATTAGTTTTCCTCAGCAGCACCTTCATAAATTATTTCAAGAGAATGGTACCATGGTTATAGCTGCCTCGTCCACTCCAGAGAGTATGTTTTGTTTATTGAGCTCTTTCCTGAATTCTTAATAGACACTCTATTGGTTAGGGCATGTGACAGCTATTCAGTGGCACTTAATGAAAGTCCCAATAATGTGAAATGATTATGCTGGAAACCACTTTTAGGGTAACTTAACTTTACAATTTTTGCCCATTGTTGTGTGACCATGGAGTTCGTATTATATCTTACTGGGAATGAGGTTCCTCAGTGGAGTAGTAAGGGGCTTGTTCTTCCTACAAAAAGCTTTGTTTATAGTTCACTGAAAGTGGTTTTCATTATAGTTGATTTGAGTTACTGGAATTCTAACTGCACTTGAAGTGTCAACATGAATCCACTGAGTCCTTCAGTTTGTAATAAATTGCTCCCTCAATTATACACATGCACCTAGCTGGGGTGCACATTTCCATATAGCTCATGCACATTAATCACATGTATATGTTACTTAGCAGGCTGTTGAATACCCCATGCTGAAAATTATTAAGCTTACTCTTTTCTGTGTAGGTTGTCAAGGCATTGGTTGGAATGGCTGAAAAAATATGTAAGCCATCAATGCGAATAAACTGGTAGATTATAAATCCCATTTTTTCTCTCACTGTCAATATGTATTTCAGGAAAACATATATACTATCCCAATAGGGTTGGGTCAAACATATAAACATTATCATTTTCTAAGAAGAAATGAATAATGATCAGATCCACGTTGTTTGATTCAGGTCAGACCTATCATGCATTTCCTATCCTTCAAAGAACATCAGTGTCAGTGGCTTAACAGGTAGCACATGCTGATTTTGTGCTGTAAGCTAAACACTCAGAAGGTTATTGATTCTATTACCATGCAGGCTGATTGGATTTTTGTTTCCATGATAATGCAGTGCAATATTAGGCAGTGCTACACTCCTGAATGTGCCATCCTTCGGATAAGATTTTAAACTGAGGTTCTCTGTCTGAATTGGTGGAAGCTCAGGTGGATAAAAAGGTACCCTTGGCACTTACTGAAAAGAGTAGGATTATTTTTTTTCTGGTGCTAAGGTTAGATTTCACCATCTGTGGGGATTTGCTGTTTTGCAGTCTGCCGGTAGAGCCTTCTGGTAACTTATTACTTATTATTTAAATATTAAAATATTTAAATACAGAGGAAACCTAATTTCTCAGCTGTATAGTGACTCACAAGTAAGTAGTAATGTTGTGAGCACAGCCTAGGAAAACTAGGCCTGTGCACGTCATGGGCATCCTGATGAACAGGATACTTGTGCAGTACAATGATTCAAAGATACTTATAACAGCAACTTCCCTGAAGTGTGCATGCAGTTAGTTAGTTTGCCTCACTTACCTGTGCAGCTGAGCTCTACATACCTTCAGCCTACTCAGTGGAATATCTGCCAGCAGTTACTCAAACTGCATGGTAGGCAATTCATAGAGTTTCACAGGAGGGTTTAGTGGGATTCAGAGGCTTGCTAATTATGCATGTCTCTATATAGTGTTATAGCCAAGCAGCACAACTCTGTGAAACAGAGCAGTCATAAATCATCTTTATCAATACCACCTTTATTCTAATAATTGTGAGGGGATAGTAACATAGTCTTCTGTGTTCCATTTAAAGTGAGTCCTCTAATTCTTAGCATATTTTTTATTAAATTCAAACCTGCTTCTACAAAGCAGCAGCTCTATGCATCACTGATTAGTACTGACTAATGGTGTAGATAAGACATATCTGTAGATCTGGCTGTTAAGAGTTAACAAAACCACATTCATTACTGATGCTAACAGGGCTACCTGGGTAATCATTTGCTGCAAACCTATGATTTCCATAACATAGCTAATTAAATCCCCTTCCTTTTGGGCCTTTGTATCTGAAAATGTGGGTCCATACAAATCAAGAAAGTACTCTTTCCTACAAAAGAAAAATAAACTTCTAGAAAGAAGGTCAACCCCATCCCCCCAAGATTACTCTGTAGGGCAGCATACAGATCCATCACAAAAATTCCTCAGAAAAAATGCCTAATCTAATTAGTGCAGCTTGGATAAAAGGGGTTACCTGAATTGCCCACTTTCCCATTTAACAAACAAGTGAATGAATAAACATAATGAAACTGCTGTATAGTCTGGGGTGTATTTTATACAATCTTATATTCCTTACCATTTAGCAGATAGGTAAATACATACATAAATAAATAATACAAGGTTAAAAATGTGAAACTGCTGTCTTGTAAGGTGTGTATTTTGTAAAAATCATACATTGTGCAAATTCTGCTTAGTTTGGACACAACATATTTTTGATGAATATGACCATGTGTAGATGTGCGTCAGCAATGTCAGGCACGATCTGAGTAGAATATAGCTAAAAAGAATGAACAGACTTGATGTAAATTCATTTCATTGGAAAATGACATATAAAGATTAAAATTATTGTACAAATTATTGTTGAAGCTAGGTGGCTACAAGAAGATGGAACATGGTCTGAGCATCACACTGCAGTTGTTGTTGTTTGCCTTTTCGGCTTTTCGTGGTTAGGGGGTCACCATAGCAGAACTCCGGTCTGCTAATGATTGGTAGTAGATTTTTATGGTGCCGAGTTGCCAGCCCGACGCCCAACCTTCAGTGAAGGCATACCCATTCACGCATGTCTTTCGAAGGCCACTCGACCACGGGAAGGACATGCAGACTCCACACAGAAGGCACTCCGATGAATCAAACAGGAGAACCTCTTGCTGTGAGGCAACAACGCAATACAAAATATGTTAGTGCATATGACAAAGTTACAGGAAAGCACTTTTTGCCAAAAAATGCTGCTCTGTAAAACTGACTTGGATTATGTAAGTACAACTAAAGAAAGCATTTGTGACATATACCAAAACAAATTACAAATTTCCTTTTTCTATAATAGGAGACTATTTGTGAACATATATAAACGGTATGTATATTAACATATTGTTGGAGTATACTATTTACAATTTCTAGATTTTTTATCATATCAAAGGATATATTCGGCATGTAGTTAATGGAGACATCTTTCAGAAATAATTTTATTAAAAGAATTACTAATTGTATAGCAATAACTGCACTGGTGGTGCTGCGGTAGTGTTGTTGCCTCACAGTAAGACATTGTCCTGTTCGATTCTCAGCTAGAGCGTCCTCTGTGTGGAGACATGCGTGAATGGGCATACCTTCGTTGAAGGTTGTGAGTCAGGGCTAGCAACTCAGCACATAAAAATCTACTGCCAATCATTAGTGGACCGGAGTTCCACTGTGGCGACCCCTAACCGGGAAAAGCCGAAAGACACAACAACAACTAATTGTATAGCAATGACGGTAGATTGTTTTATTATAACTGAATGTGATATTTGGGAATGCAAGAAAGTGATACTAACACAAACAGAAACATATACATTCTGAAAAATCTGCTAACATTATCTGGGTGTAGCACTTACCTCACTTGTAAAGCACTGGATTATGTTGGTTGTGTGGATGCTTTTAGTGCTTGTGTTGAAGATTGGTCAGCATATGTAGGAAAGACTGCAGTTGTAAGTGCTTGTAAACAAGTGTTTAGTGAAACTGTGATTGTGCAGCAGTACACATCATTTTGGGATTATTACTCGCAGGCAAAAAAACTCATTAGTTTGAATGCTGGAGTAAATATGTTGGTACAGTAACAGTTGTCACATCACCTTAGTTCTCCTGTGAATTCTGTCAGTGGGTTATCATGACATTAACTTCTGAGAATGAAGTTTATGTAATCAAATGCAAGAAATGTCCAGAGACAGGTTGTACAGTGGAAAGATCACATTTGTTTTGCTGCGATTTCTATTAGTGGATTATCATTCCATTAACTTCTGAGAATGCAGTTTATCTAATCAAATGCAAGATATGTCCAGAAATAGGTTATACAGTGGAAAGATGGCCAGACAGTCAGACCCAGGATGATGACCCCATAGATGCAAAGTTACATGCAGAATGACTGATATGCACAGACATTTTCTGAGCCTAATCATTTTATGTTCAGTTATGATTCTTCCAGGACACTTTTATACACCTCTGAGAAGAAAGACAGTTTAATTTTTACTAATTTTTTAATTTATTTATTTTTATTTATCTTTTGTTGACCCGGTTAGTTCCAATAGGCTTGTAGCCTCTTTCCATGGTAGACTGAAGGTGGCATTTTTACTATTAGGTGAAATTTGTTCATGGCATTGGAGAACTTACCTTACTCTTGGCAGTAGGGGGAACAGTTTGTGTGTGACACAAATCACTTCCTGCTTCCGGTCCAGGCATGGAGACAGCCCAGAGAAACAGAGAGAAAACATGGAGGCTGTAAGCCAAAGTGAAATGATGTTGAAAAGTATCAACAATGAAGGAGAAATGGTAAAATTGCTACCAGAGGTGTTCACAAATGATTTGGAAGCAGAGAAAACATTGTTTTCAGATGAAGAGGAGGTCAAGAAGGAAATGGAGGTGAATGCAGATTTGGAAATGGATTTGGAGCAAAATACCCCCCCCCCCCAAAAAAAAAAAAAAAAAAAAAAAACAGAGTGAGACAGAGAGTGGAGCAGCAGTATCCTGGAGTGAGATTATGGAAAAAATAGAAGAAGATGTGCCAGAGAAGGTTCAAGAGAAGAAGTCTTATGCTGAAACAGTGGGAGAAGTGGCCAAAGAGGAGATGGGAATAAAGGAAACAAAGAATACATTTTTTGTTCAGGTGAGCAGTAAAAAGGAAGAAGGTTTGGACAGATGTGAGGTATGGGATAACGTTATAGTACCGGGGTGTTAAAGTGGAAGAGGTAAGAGCCTTTATTTTAATTAACAAAGAAACATTTTGTGACTTGACATTTGAAACTGGTCAGGCTATGCACATTTTTTGTGGGGTTTATGAAAAAAAGAAAACAGACTTTTCAAGGTCAGAATATGTTCTACAACCCTTTTTTTAGACAAACAAAAAAGGGTTGTGATTCAGTTTAGAACTGAAGTGGAAGCAAAAGAACTGAAAGAACATTTGCTGACAATATGTAAATAAGTGATGGACACTACTAAAACATATGATGAAAAAAGACTATGGACTGGGGGATGGGAATGTGGAGTAATTTTAAAAATGGAAAATGACAATGTGATACCTATGCCTAATATTATTAATGCTCATGGCAATAACGGGTTTGTAAAATATAGAGGACAACCTAAAACCTGTTATTCTTGTGGAAAGAATGATCATTTAATTAATGAATGTGATAAAAAAGATGGTATTTATGTGGTCAGACAGGTCATAATGCAAAAAAAAAATGCGAATTAAAGTGTAAAAAATGTGGCAATGCAGGACAGTCATAGAGTATGAGATAGAGACACAAGAAAATGAAAATAAAAAAAGAAACTGTAAATGAAGTTATACAAGAAAAATACACAGAAGTGGATGTTGTACAGGAAGTTGCACCACAACTGAAAAATGTAGAAGTTGCTTTTAAAATTAAAGAGAACAATAAAAAAAGAAAAATAAATAGATGAGCAAGTGAAGAAGAGACAGAGTAGCATATAGTAAAAGGCAAGAAAAATTCAATAGGGAAGAGAGTTAGGGAGAGAAAAAGAAAGTTTAAAAATATAAGAGAAAATAAGAAAGGTAAGGGATAAAATATCTTTTATACAACTGTTCTATAAAGCTGAAATTTTTAGCTTTAAATGTGAACAGCATGAAAAATATTAAAAGAAGAGTTAATATTATATATTGATGTGTCGCTGTAGATGGTCAAATCATAGTGTCAGAAGACATTGGAAGAAAAAAGGTTGCAAACAGAAAGGCGTTGGAATGGTACTGTTATTTAGAATATAGGTAAAGAAACATGTTCAGGTATATGTATAATATGTAAAAAAATGATCAATATATTAGACATAACAGTAATAGAACTAGAGAGAATAACTGTAGCCGATGTGAGATGGAAAAACATGTATATAGGGTTATAGCCTTATAGGCATATGTGACAAAAAAAGAGACAGAATCAGTGTTTAAAAGTATACTTAATTATGTTTGGGTGAATATAGATATAATAATGGCAGGTGACTTTAATTGTAACCTAAGGAACAAAAAGAAAGACTGTGATATTAAAATAGTTACAGAAATTATGAGGAGACAATTAAAAATATGTGAAAATAAACACTGGACCTATAAAAGGAATGAAATTAAGACAGAAATTAATTACTTCTTAATATCAGAAAACTTAAAAATTACTCAAAAAGGAATAAAATATACTGGATTTTCTGATCATGTGGCTATTTGTATAAAAATTCATGAAACTGAGGAATATATTAAAATAGGAAAAGGAATAAAAAGAATTAGTGAAAAAGAATTAGATATAAGAGAGAGAATAGTGCTTATAGAATTATGGAAACAACATATTAGTATGAGACCCTTCTGTGAAAACTGGACTTTTTGGTGGCAGAAGTTTAAAAAGAAATATATCAAAGTATTTTTTAAATGTGTAGAAGAAAAGAGGAAAATGGAATATAGAGTATTAAGTAAAGAAATTTTAATGGTTTGATAGAAAAGGATAGAATATTATATGAAAAAGAAGAAAAATGTATAAAAGAAATCAAGAAAAAAAGTAATAACTTGTTATACAAGCAAAATATTGCTTACAAGAGAAAAAAGAGGAAGTTGCACCATATTTATGGAAATAATGAAAGAAAGAAAAATAATAGATTTAAAAATAAAGAAGGGAAACAAGTTGAGAAGCAAGAAGGAATATATGAAATAATTAAGAGTTATGTACTATATTTATATGGTAAAAGAGAAGTCTGCATAAAACAAATTTATAATGGTGAGAGGTTTATTAAAGAAGACAATGAATATTTACACAAAAAATAAATATAAATGAGTTGAATGAAATTATGAAAGACACTGGCCGGGATTCACTAATACTCCGTGTAAGACTAACTAAGTCTTACTCGGAAACTGCAGTCTAAGAGTATGATGTTAGCGCGTCATGCATATTCATGAGGGTGCACTGACTCAACTCTAAGGCTAACACAGAGCGTGCACGAGTGCAGGGGGCGTCAGACTGCCGAGCAGTCCAAATATCCACGCCCCTGCAAGTGCCTAAACTGCAAATGTCAACTGAAATGAGCGAGTCCGCTCAAATGTCGACATAACCAACACTACACTCCCCCACATTCTAAATCCCTGTACAAGTTTAAAATGTAAAGCTTTCCTTTTTTTTATTATTCCCGATATAGCTGCCCGCATTTGCGCGTGTATGCGTGGGTTTGCCCATTGCTTAGCTACAGTTAGCAGTGTAGACATCGAAGAGGATAATAAACTAACTTATATGCAAATTAAGCCAAATAGCAATAGCGTAGTGGTAGAGCCCTCGCACAAAGAGGAGGCATTCCCGGTTCGAGTCCTGCCACTCCCCTTCCTATTTTCTGTAGGAAATGTGTGCATAAAAAGAATTCCTGACATTTACCTTTTAGATTTTAGTAAAATGCATTGAAATGGCCTATGTGGTAGTGAATCTTATTTTATACATATATAAGAAGGTGGAATGGTCATGCATACTGATAAATGCATAAGTAATGTATCTTAAGCAATGTGAAGCACTGCTAAGCAAAGTTTACTAGTATTAAGCACAGTTAAGTATAATTGCTCATAGCTTAGCACTGCTTTAACTAGCGCAATGGCTTTGCATGGAGCTGCGCATCGTGCCAACTAGCGCAAACAAAACATGTTTGCGCAGAGCTGTGCACTGTGCTAACTAGCGCAACGTTGGGCAACGTCAGGCAACATTGGGCAACATAGATCAACGTAGAGCAATGTCGAGCAACATTGGGCAAAGTTGAGCAAAATCGGCTAAACACACCCACACCTCCTAGCCGGTCTGGCCAGTAGTAAAACAAAAAGTAATGACAGGCCTCGAACCCAGGATACCGTGCACCATAATCACAGTACTAAACCACTAAGCCATGACAGCTTTAAATATGGATGCATTTCCAACACACTCATATATATCAATGGATGTTTACCCATTGCTAAGCAGGTTTGCTTTTAGCTGAGATTTTTCAAAACCAGCCAATCACAAATAAGTGCGGGAAATGAGGCATATTTAAGCTCCATAGGCGGGAATAATTGCCATAACTGGTTGTAGCTCCCATCTGCAGACAGTATGGCTAGTGTTGGAGAGGGCTCTCATTTTCGAGTGCAATGGTGGGGATTGAGGAGTCAAAAGTAATGGTTTGGTTCCTCATCCATCATCATGATGCAAGACTCCTGCAGGGCCAGTTTCAGGGCACTGAGTACAAAGTGGAAGCCTGGAACCATCTAGCACATGATCTCACCATTGCCACAGGCATCCCTCGGACTGTTGAGCAGGTCAGACACCACTACTCAGACCTAAAGAGATGCAAGGAGGACCGACTGAACCAGTGGATACAGGAGGCTCGTGAAATGGAAAATACCACACTACTGCGTATATAGCCATGGAATGAAGTATGTAAGAATTCCTATTGTAGTCTATATTATGGATAGGTATGTCTCAATATCCCTTCATTTACTTCACAGCTGCAGGTGTCCATGCTACGAATCAGCAAGCCTATGCAGATAGGCTGCTAAGGCTGCGCCACCAGGCAGGTTAGTAATTATTCTGCATGTGTTGTCATATAAAAAAAGTGAGAGAACCTGAAAAAGAGTGTTGTAACCCATTAATAAAGGTATAATAAGTGTTGAATAACTTCTCTGTATGTACTGTTATAGAAAATAAGTGAGACAGCGTGAAAAGGTGGTGTAACCCATTAATAAAGGTATAATATGTCTTGAATAAAAGACCTCTGCATGCACTGATATATCAAATAAATGAGAGAGCCACTAGAAAAGTGTGTAATGTAATTAACAAAGGTATAATTCCTGGAGTGTGTCCGTGTCACTTTCTTTGATATGTTGTTGTACCCTTGCATTATAGAAATAGTACTGTTGTATTAAGCGCAGTCAACCCACACATGGGTAGGCCCATATAAAGTGGTTGAAGGGAGTGCCAGTAGCTATTAAGCATATATACAGTCCTCAACTGTTGGTTCATGGCCAGCATGTACAGGTTAATCTGGCACATGAGTAGCTTGTTATTGTGTTCCCCAGAAATGTCAGTGTGCTGCTAGAAATGTAGGGGGCTGTTAACATATACCTGATAATGTCACCTGAACACATCCAGATATGTAGATATAGAAATATAAATGAAATATATAAATATGTAGCAGTAACATCTGCATCCAGGACAGTTTGTATGTCAGATACAGGTCAGGTATATCAAGAAGTAGCAAAACACATTTCACAATTTAACAGACATTGCCTACTGTAATAATACATGTAGGGGATATATAACTGCAGTCAATAGGAATGTAGTGTAAACTATAAGTGTATATAAGTTGTTAATGGAGGTATCTTTTTACACCCTACTGTATGTGCATAAACAATGCAATTCCACACCTCAATGGGTATGTCTAATCTCATAACATTTGTTGGGACACATGTCCTATTGGTTTAAAAAAATCTGCATTTACTTTGATGCATGTGCCCTGTTCACATACCACAATCTTGGTGGCCTGTTGTCACCAATCAATCCTGCATGCTGTTGGAATGTCCACTGTTGTTCTATATATGCATGTGTTATGCTTGCTGTTCAACTGTTGGAACTCTGGTGTGCTGGGTTAATGGGAATACTACTGTATGTTGTTACAACTAAATTGGAATGATGTTGGCTATTACTAACCGATATTGTCATTAAATCCTCCTAAACATAGAACATATGGGAAGGCCGGTCCCAGCTGACCCACCTGTCCCACCTCAGCTGGTGATGGCACCTGGCACCAACAAGTCTGGTGCCCAGCCCGGGACCTCCTCCTCCATTGGTCCTGTGCCACCTTCAGGTGGAAGCGCTGCAGAGGATGGGGCTCAGACCCCCGTGTAAGCGTGGCCGGAGGAGGGCCACCTATCACTCTCCAAATAGTCTGGGCTGTGGTGCGTAGGGAGATCGAGCGTTCAGTCGCTGATCCTCTATGCCAGCTCGAGGCAAGAGTGGCGTGACTCATGGGTGAGCCTGCCCCTCCTACTCAGCCCCCAGCACAGCCACCCTCCGGGCTGTGAAGGTGCAGTGGTGACTGCCCATGGGTGGGGATCTCAGATCCACTGTTGCCATCTGTGCGCTCATGGGCTTGCGATTTCCAAACATCCTTCACCATCAATGGTGTTCACCCACCCCATGTGTCATATTCTGCCCCTGTAAGTTTCTTGTTTGTCTTGTCTGTTTACCTCCCCAACCTACCTCTCAAAATATACCTACCTCCCCTACCCTACATTCCACTCTCACCTGAAAAAAAAAATGGGCAATCTGCACCCACAAAAAAATTATGCCCCATACATAGCTGCCCATTTTGCACACATGTCCGATGGACACATAAACTGAACTTTTATTGGCAGTACAACATACTTAGTTGTCCTCAACCCTCTCTCAGGGGTGGAAGGGTTCAAATTTCCCTCCAAATTACTAGTATATGCACAGCTGTTGCTGTTAAAGAAATGGGCAGCTATGGACCTTCCCTACACCCGCCCTGCACATCCCGAGCTGTTTTCCCTACTGTCTTTCCCTCTTTGTGCCTCTTTTTCACCACTTTCCTATCTCCCCATTTTCTTTTCATTCAAAGAAATGAGTGCGGGGGTTAGCGGGAGTAAGCACTTTCAAGCAGTAGTTAGCAGGTTTGCGCGAGTGTGCGCTTGTGTGTGCTTAGCTAAATATTGCTAAGCGTCATGCAAACCAGCTTACAACTGCTTAAAAGTGCCTTAGTCACCCTGCATGTGAGGGCCCTTGTTCTGCTCAGCAGCAAAATAAAACACCACTGTCAGTCTCGAACCCTGGACCTTGGACACACAAGACTGCATGAAGTACCACTAAGCCACAGTAGATATACAGCAGGTTGTTTCTGAAATATATATATCATGCATCAGAATGAGTGAATGTAAAGGAAAGATAGGAATGCCATAACACAAAACCTGTTCTGTGGAACTTTACTAGCAGTTGTTGTGGAATTGCATTACATGACTGTGATAACAGAACCAGACATTCTAGCAGTAAATAATGTTACAGCAGCACTTTACAACCCCCCACACAGTATCATAGCAGGACAATCCCCACCCAAATGTACAAAATACCTGTGTGTTCAAGGTCCAGCAAGGAAGTAGATAGGCATACTCAGTACTGGAATTGTCCAGTTTTCATGAGCATCCTGTGATAATGTAAACAAAAGACAAAGCACAAACTGTGCAGAAGTGGGTACATTAATATCCACAGTATAGCAGTTCCCAAACAGTTCATGTGCCAAATCAAAACATCTCAATAACTATGTATGTATGGCAGCTAATTGTATAAGTAGAAAAGAAACTACATACTCCCATGTATCTTGTGTTAGCATTTGTAGGGGTGAGTACAATTCTACACAGTCAACTGTGTACTGGAAGTGGCAACATTCAGGTCTGAGTACAACATTCAAATCACTGGCTACACCCCTAGCATCAGTTATAAGAAGTATACCAACCTTCTGACTTACACAACGGTGTCCACAGCAAACAAGCATGGTCCCCACTTTGGAAAGCTGAAAGGGCTATGCCTGCCTGACTTAGCAATTTATAGCATTGGGTTGCTATGACAGTGAGTACTGCAAGTACCACACAGCAAGCTGCATGCAATTGCCAAAAGGTGGCCACCAATTGGTGCAGAGGCCATCACATGCACATGTGCAGATACCTATAAAAGCAGGCTGTACTTGCTGTCCACACATGCAATCATTTCATTGCAGGTACAGAGGGAGAGAGAGAGAGAGATGGACGCAGACAACAGCAGCAGAAAAAAAGAAAAAAGATAAAAAAATATATATATCGAAAGAAAAAGTAATATATTGAAAAAAATAAAAAATAAAAGAATATATTAAAAAAAATAATATATTGAAAAAAATATATTGAAAAAATATATATTGAAAAATAAATAATATATTGAAAAAAATTATATTGAAAAAAGATATATCTCAAAAAAAATAAGCTATAAAAAAGAAATGTATTACAAAACACACGGAACCGACAAATACGAACACATACAAAGGAAAGGTATGTAACAGCTATGTATTTACTGGCATGTAGTAGATGTTTATGAAGAGTACTCTACATAGTTTGAATCATCCATATGTGGCAGCAGTATGTATCTATGCACAGATGCCCTGCATAACTACTGGCATGGAGAAATCAGTGTGTAGCTGTGTGCAGTGGGATATGACTGTGACATATGTAGTTCAGCATTAAATTTCAAACATCTGATCCATGTTATCTGTGTTCTTTACAGTAGTGTGTACAGTGTCTGTTTGGGGGAGTAGCGCATATGGTTATATTAACATGGATGTGACAGAGTAACAAATGCATGATAGTCATATTAATGTGTAGCTTAGCATTGGCAACAGCTGTACCAGGCTAGTATGCTAATCTAGCATTTAATCTAGCATTTGCAGCTATATATACACCCTCTAATATTACTGTGTGCTCACATGTGACACCTGTTCATGTTGCAGCAAGACCCAACAGGTCAGCCGTGAGGTACACAAACTTACAACAGTGTGGACCTTGTGTGTGTATGGCACACACATATGGAGAGATCTGTCTGTGTCAGATATATTAGCATCTGTTCATGTGCATAGAGCAAGGGACATACTGCAACTGTTTGTGAAGGGTGGACATATATATGTTGTTGAAGGTGGTTATGTGCATATTTCTATGTAGGTTGTAGTGTGTGGTAAACAAGACAGCATACAGTGCTGGTATATCACATGTGGTGGTTAAATGCTGTGGGTATGATTCGTCAGGTTTGCAGTGTTGCAGCCAGTGAGGCTTGCTAAAGCTACATGGGCTGAGAACACCTTCAATGCATTCCGCACAACACTGTGCAATATTATGACATAACTGTATACCTCACAACCTTCACATAATTGATATCCCCACCATGAAAGGTGGACTGTATATGTGCCTGTATGTATATCTATATGTACACCAATGGATGTTTATATGTATGTGTGTGTATATATATATATATATATATATATATATATATATATATATATATATATATATATATATATATATATATATATATATATATATATATACAGAGAGAGAGAGAGAGAGACAGGGTCATATTTACTGCAACAGATGCCTGGTGAAAAAGCCATGGACTCAAGCTCAATGTTGACACTGCATTGGCATCCCTTCTTGCAAAAACTCTGTACCCATTAACTACTACATAGGTGGTAGTCTACTTAACACCGAACTTGTGATAAGAGACCATGGGACACAGGTGGACAGTAGTCTCCCCTTTGATAATCACAGTGCCACACTAGTCATGTCATCTGTCTACGTGGCACACGTCATCACAAAAGGTGTGTCATCCATGGAAATATAGGTCAGTGTTCCCCTCTACTCATCACACATAAAGCCCATTATAGAGTACAATGCCCCATGTGGTATGTACCTCACAAGACATCTATAGCAACTGGAAATGACACAGACATACCTCACAAAGAGTAATACCGGCCTCATACAGATGCCCTATGCAGACCGTCTCACAAACCCACAGCTAAACTGTGTCGCATACCGCCTACCCAGAGGTGACCTCTGCCTAACATACTAAGCTATGTCAAACCCAGAGCTGTTGGACATGCTCCACATAAACAGATCACAATCCCTACGAGCTACACGCTCTAGGGACCTAAACCTTGTGATCTCAATAAACAGTACATGCTGGAGGGATAGATTCCTATCTCAGAGACATCCCATACTCTGGAACAAACCACCTATCAATAGCAAACAAAGCTCCTAATTAGCAGTCATCATAAATAATCCTGATGATTGTATGGGAGATAGGAAATACACCCTGGGAATCACCTCTGTGGATCTGCTTGACAGGGCCACGTGAAACGTAATTACCTGTGTGTCAAAGGCCAGGGTAGTGTATGGCTAGACTTCTATAGGCCCTAGGGCCAATAGCCTACTACCTACCTATGAAGCAATACATGCCCATATGTACTTGTTGCAATAATTGCTATGTGACGTTGGCTGAGTGTGATGGTGAATGTGTTGGTGAATGTGTCAGAGTTCTGTATATGAGTGATAGCTTAGTGGGAAACTTTCTGTCATGGTATTATGTGTCCTAGCTGTGATCCCAGCAAAAGATGTGTATGCAATTGCTAGGCAGAAAAAGGAGTATGCCATACGGTCTGTCGTAGTCCCTTGGTGTTGACTGGGGTGTCCCATTGTAGGCTAAAGCAGTACATGTATGCTTATTGAGTGTTACTGCTGGTGAATCCAACACCTGTATGAACTGTAGTACTACCTGAAGCTGTATGCCTAAACAGCACAGTATGGTGTATGTCCACATTTCTTGGAACTACTGTTTTGTGTGTTCCCTGTAGTCCTCACAGATTACATACCTCAGGCATAAGATTTTGTAACTACTGACACACATTACTGTATGGTACACAGGTAAAGGACATCTGGGTTGCCATACCTTTGTGTCTGGTATGTATGTCTGATGTGTGTGTGGGTATACCTGTACCATGGCCTCGGTCATATGTGTGTTACATATGTGTGTGTATCTAGCAACATGTATAGTCTAGTACAGCAGTATGCCACCTATATTAATGAATGTGCACATATGTTAGGCAGGGGTTTGCCATCAACGACTAGTGTGGTATACTGGTAATACTGTAACTGGACTTTACAATCATTGCAATGGATTACATAGTTCTTGATGCATTAGCTTAATATATATACCTCCTGCGGCTAGGTGGTGCATTATGTCGCATACAGTGTGCCATGCACTGTTGTATAGTCTTACATACTGGTTTATCTTTGTTACTGTGCAAAACATGGTTTGATATATAGAGTGTGCCAGGCACTGTCGGGCAGTTGTGGGCTGAGCACTGATATGTGGTATTGAAAGTGTGTATCGTCTGACAGCCAATAGGTTGCTATATATGGCAGTTAATTGATATCTGTACTTTAGAATGTTAAGTGTGCCACATGACTTGCTCACACATATCATTTCATTGTCTTCCAGGGTCATGGCCCACCATCGTAACCCCACCTATAGCCCGGCAGAGGAGTAACAGATAATGACAAGCCTGGTGCAGCACTATGCCCTGCTGTTCTCCAGAACCAGCCAGGACTAGCATGAGCGGACTGCACTGTGGCAAGATCTTGTCTGTAGCGTAAATGACATAGGCATGCATAACCGGACATATGAGCAGGTACACCATCACTGCAGTGATTTAATTAGACATGTCTGGCAGCGTGCGTCTGATATCCATAGACAACAGCTTGCCACAGGTGGTGGGGTAGCCATCCATACCCCCTCACCAGAGTGGAGGAGCTGCTCCTGAGCCAGTTGGCTCCTGGCCAACAACAACAACAAGTAACATGTATCATTATGGAGGCCGGAGCCACCCAGCAAGTTGACACGGAGCATGCAGGTAACATGGCATAGCTGTAGACTACTGTTACCTCTATTGGTAGAGCATGCTTATGTGAGATGTGTACTGTGTCGTTAGAAGATGTGGTGCCTAGTGTTGTGCAATACTAATAATTAGGAATATAAACTGTAGGCCTGTGACTGTCAACCATTGTACTACTGTAACATTGCAAACACACAGTAGCAATGCCACAGTTGTTGCCACTGACAAACTGTCTCCTATCCTTGTAGGTCCCTCTGGTGTGACAGCAAGGCAGCAGACCCATGCTGGTGAGTGTGTTCTAAATTTAATATTGCTAATTATATGTGCATGTCATAGGTGAGGTGTAGGCCATATACACGTATCACACCTATGCATAATGCATGCTGTGCATGTTTGCTGTGAGACTATGCACATCCCAGTAATGTGGGTAGCTGCCTAAAACACATACAATACACAGAGCATCCCACACAATTGTGGCAACACTGCAGTGGACATTGGATAGGCAGAGTTGATACACATGCACACAACATACACAACTTTGTCATACGCAGTACACGTTAACATGCTACACATGGTGTATTCAGATACCCGCTGTAAGGTCACACTCCAGTATCCCAAATGTCATCCACACAGCACACATAATATAGCTGAGAGGTAGATGCCTCTCATGTGGCTATGTGACACTCTTCAACACATAACACATTCATGTTAGGCAATGCCCCCTATTGGGCACCATACAAACCCATGTAACAACTGGCTGTGAAATGGTGAATGTAGCCATGGTACTGCAGTTCTGGTACAGCATGGTATGTGCCGGTCTGGCACACATTAGTAGCCTTGAGTGACCACATGATGCTGCATGATGATGGCTCATGGTACTACACCCCATCCAGTTACATTGACCACAGTACTACACATATCATTAACTGCTATGCACCTCAATGTTGTGTGTGTGCAAACATATGCACTGATACACAATATGCATAGCAATCACCATTTGTACAAAGTGACGCATATATGTTTTGTAATGCTATTGAGTGTATAGGTCACATGACACACACTGTGAATGTGTGATGTTTAATGTTGCAGTTGTGTTGTAGCATGCCATGTCATGGCTGGCACTGGCATGTCCACAATATGTCCTACACTCACCATAACCACTGTACAATGGCTATGTTGAACAATGGTATTCCATCAGGTATACATGCACCACTCATCCTGTGTGTATACATAGCATGCATGTGCTAAACCTGTGTCCACAATTATCTGCTAAAGACACAGACCCTCTAATCAGAAATGGATATCTATGTGACACACAGATACACATCCAGCCATGGTATGTATACCTGTGAGTGATGGTGCACAGGACATTGCATAGCTTTTAATACTTGCACAGCAATGTTGTGTCCATGTACACATTGCGTTCCAGGTT
This sequence comes from Protopterus annectens, assembly GCF_019279795.1. Classification (NCBI taxonomy): domain Eukaryota; kingdom Metazoa; phylum Chordata; order Ceratodontiformes; family Protopteridae; genus Protopterus; species Protopterus annectens. The sequence continues at coordinate 911,445,475 of NC_056727.1, read as the reverse complement.
GAGGCCAATCACTGAACAACAACACACATGCATCAAAGCCATGTATACTGTTATTAGCAAGGGCTGTCTACACCCGCACTGCATGCTGTTGAGCAACACACGTCCTGCATGCTGACACGTGTGATATAACTGTTTGCCTTGTGATACTGTACCCCACCATCACCCGCTATTGAGTATGTTCTGGATTGCTGGTGGTGTGTGTGTGTGTGTGTGTGTGTCTGTTTTAGTGAGGAGTGCATTTGTGTGCATGTGGGCATGTGTGCATGTGTTCATGTGTGCATGTGTTCATGTGTGCATGTGTTCATGTGTGCATGTGTGCATGTGTTCATGTGCGCATGTGTTCCTGTGTGCATGTGTGCATGTGTTCATGTGTGCATGTGTTCATGTGTGCATGTGTGCATGTGTTCATGTGTGCCAACATCATGTACAGGCCGTAAAGTGTATTTCCTGTCTTCCTCTCACAAGTGCTGACTTTGGGCTATTTCACTGCAGCAGGGAAACTAATGTCAATGAGCAAAATAGTGATAATGATAGGTGTGTTGAGGCACAGGCATGTTTGGCAGGGTCTGTCGTTGGGCCACCAATCAACAGTACACAAATGTCCACCCCATCCATGCACACAGTCATACTGCCAATACATCCATCACCAATGCCCTTAGCTGAGGGACAGCGTACAGTCAGTATTAGCCAGGACAGTGTGGTATCCATGGCACATGCATCCTAACACAGCAGCCATACCCAGATGTCTGGAAGGGTACCACATAGGCAGATGTTCAGGGGTCCTCGTCGGAGCACTGCTGCTCATCATGTCACTGGCAGACGTGCCACAGGTCTTACAACCTCACACATGTTCCACGCTGTCATGGAGGCACAGGCATGTATGGAATGGTACACCAGACAGGGACTAAGGACACAGAGGGCACATACCACCATAATTGACAGTATCCGTGACCTAGCAGGTGCCATCTGTAATTACACTGTGGTCACTGATAGACATTGGGGAGAGACATTAGATGTCCTCTGCAATGTCATGTCCATGTGTCAGGACAGTGCGGGACGGTTGAGTCATCGACGTGGACATATGCCAGCAATATCAGCAGCTGGCAGTCATCGTGGATGTCCCTCAAGTTACAGCCGCTCCCGTAGTGCCAGTACCAGCCTCAGCAATGTTGGGGGTGGGCTGTCCATAGAACATCCTAGAAGACCACTTGCACGTGGCTCTGGACAGTCCCAGCAGGGACCTGGGTCCAGTGTACATCCATCTACCTCTGGGGATAGTACCCAGTCTGGCTTAGTACCTGATAGTGTCAGTAGCACCCCTGCCAGGCACAGGTACCGTATCTGTGGCCAGAGACGGTGATCTGTAAAGCCTGGTAGGTACAGTCTGTGGCTGTCCCACAAATACTCATATATGGCAACCACATGGTGGAACTGTGTGCATGCAGACATACACACACATAAACCAGACACCTAGGGCTAACACATACCTGCACACATTACATCAACATTGGCCCATAGCAGTACTCTTGCCCCTCACTCACACACACACACACACACACACACACACACACACACACACACACACACATACATGTCGATTGGATGGCTCACTGTAGGCCTCTGGCAAACCAACAACACACCCTGTGCATATGATGAAACCTGTGCCACTTCTTGTCATCTGTAACATTGATGCAGGAACAGGCTACCATGGTGCTGATGCACAGTGTGACTTTATAGCAGTATAGCAATGTTACCATGTTGTCAGCAGTAGAGTGTAATGATATGCTTGAAGGTGTAGCTGAGCAGGCATGATGCATTAAAGCTATGATTGTCATTGTAGTATTGTTTACACCAGTGTTAGTTAAAATAGTGTATTGTCCACCCACGTGCCACTTGGCTGATGTGTGTAGTATTGGCAGCATGTGTTAGAGAGTGGACAGTATGTGTGGGATGTGTGTAGCACAGATTTGCAGGTGTACATTTGTGAACATGGTGGAGGTGCACTGTCTGAATGTACATGCATAGTGTACACATGGGCAGGGTGATATGCCCTGTATTACACAGTAACACTCCATAGTTTCTATTGGTGGCCAGTATGCATTATACTACACACATTTCGGAACCTGACTACACATGTGTGTATGACATGGTTTGACACTGTGCTGTGGGTGATACTGTTACTATCTGTCATTGTTTTGCATTCTGGTAGTATACATAACTTCAACAGCCTGACCATAACCAATGGTTAGATGATGTCTTGACAACTGACACACAGATGTAGGACACACAGCAACATTTGGATCCTTCAGGTACTATACTATGCCAATAACCAGTGGTATTCACCTGCACCCATTACTGAGACCACTCCTGTTTGGCATATAGCTCTCTTAGGTACAAGCAATCACAGTAGGGATATGTCTGTCCATGTCTGGTAATGCATACTGTGGCCTATAATGTATTCTCCAGATGACACACACATCCTCCACAAGGGTATCATACAGACAGATACCTGTTGTCAAACCTATACTGTAAAGCTATAAGCCAAACTAAGCATAGTCATCCACCTTTACGGAACATAGTATCCCCACAGTACCACATAGGTAGTAGCCACCAACATGATGAACAGGTACTGATGTGCACATGCAGCCAAGTGTTACTTCATCTCTCCTTTGATAATCACATTTCCTAAGGTATTTTGAAATCCCTCAGTGGATCACATAAGCAATAAGGGGTCTGCATGCATATCCACAAAGGTTGTTGTACACCTATAATGAATAGTCATCATTGACAAACTTTGCTGCATTTGAACACGTCTGACATATACCTCGGCCATAAACCCTCACTCACACAATTCAATAGAAACCGTAATGAGTGTGTGTGACATGGATGACCTAGGCCAGGGATCACTGCAGTGGCTGGCCTTGTCACAAGCATACAGATGTGACCTAAGGTCTGGGAAGCAGCAGCACAGTCTGGCAAAGATGACAGTTGTGTCCTTGGAGAAAGCAGGGTTCACACACATGCAATAATTGAGGTAACATGTACGTATATGTATTTGCCACACAGCTACTTCACATGTGCAATACAATACTGATATGTCATACAGTAGTAAAAGCAAACCCCACAACACATTGACCAACAGTGTCACACACATAGAGCACGCACACTCACCAAGTGCAGGATTCAAACCCCTATCTAACTATTTCATGATACTAGAAGAATACACATTAACACAACGCGCTTTACACATTACTGGGAGGTCTCTTTTCCACAGGTATATTTGTAGGATGGTGACATCATCAGACTTGACAAAGATGAGTATATCACTTTTAAGGTGTTCTTCTACTCTACAAAAAGGTTGCTCCTCCCCAAGGTGATTACACACAAACACACACAGTTGTCAAGTGCAGGATTCAAACCCCTACCTAACTAATTCATGATATTAGAGGAGTATGCATTAATACGATGTGTTATACACATTACTGGGATGGCTCTTTTCCACAGGTATATTTGTAGGATGGTGACATAATCAGACTTGACAAAGATAAGTATACCACTTGTAAGGTGTTCTACTACTCTACAAAAAGGTTGCGCCTCTCCAAGGTAATTACACACAAACACGTGTTAAATTCAAACCCCTATCTAATTACTTCATGGTACTAGACGAGTATGCATTAACACGAGGTGCTACACACATTAATGGGATGTCTGTTTTCCACAGGTATATTTGTAGGATGGTGACATCATCAGACTTGACAAAGATAAGTATACCACTTGTAAGGTGTTCTACTACTCTACAGAAAGGTTGCTCTTCTCCAAGGTAATTACACACACACACAGGTGTCAAGTGCAGGATTTAAACCCCTATCTCACTACTTCATGATACTAGAGGAATACATATTAACATGATGTGCTATATATATTAGTGGAAGTTCTTTTTTCCACATGTATATTTGTAGGATGGTGACATCATCAGACTTGACATAGATATGTATGCCACTTTTAAGGTGTTCCACTACTCTCCAAAAAGGTTGCTCCTTCCCAAGGAGACCACACACAAATACACACGTTAAGGGTAGGATTCAAACCCCTACCTAACTACTTTATGATACTACAGGAGCATGCATTTACATGACATGCTATACACATTACTGTGAGCTTTTTTTTCCACAGGTATATTTGTAGGATGGTGACATCATCAGACTATACAAAGTGGGTTACATTAGGTGACATTAGGTGGGCTACATAGAAGGAATGTCTAAACACTTTGGCCATGTGATCATCAAAGGGGAGTTTACTATCTACCGGTGTCCCCAGGGCCATAATGACTTTCTCCGTACATACTGGATTACCACCTATGTGGTAATTTGTGTGCACTTTGTTTTACCCAAAGGGGATGACTATGCATTCTTTGGCATTCATCTTGAGGGCATTGTTTTGACACCAGGTATCAGTCTCTGTAAGACACTTCTGGAGGATGTCTGTGTCAGCCGTAGAGTCGATTATGGACCACAGTTAGCAGCCATCTGCAAACCTGCAAACCTGCAAATCTGCAAACCTGTTCAGCCGTACACCTCCCATGCTTGCCTGTACCTCTGAGCAGTATCTACTGAACAGGTGGGGTCCCAGGGCCAAGACCTGTGGGTTGCCATTTGTGACTGGCTTAGAGTCAGACATGGCACCTGTAACTTTGAATGTTCCACTTTGGTCTTGGGAAGTGTGCAGTTTGCTTTTGAAAACGTCTTCACAGTGGTTTCATTGACTGGGTGTGGGGGGGGGGGGGATGTGGATGTCCAGTGTGATTACTTTATGATCTGATATTACCAGCGAGGGGTTTATCTCTGTTGTGGAACACTGGTACCCCATGTTGGTGATGATCATGTCCAGTATGTTGTCACCTCTAGTGGGTGTGGTGACCAGCTGTTCCAAGGTGTTAGAGTTTTTAAACTCTAGGAAACATTGGGAAAAGGACGTTGTACACGAGTAATTCTCCCACTCAATGTTTGGGTAGTTGTAATCTCCTCATATAATGGTGTTTGATAGGACCTTTATATTTTCCACTGTTCTCAGGAATACTGAGTGAGGTTCCTGAGACAAGGTACGTGATCTGTAGCAGGCTACAATCTGATGAGCAGCTTTGCCCAATGTTAGTTGCACTTGCATGGTCTCCAAGGCCTCATGCTGTGCCACTAACCTGAAGGTGTGGGTATCCATAAGGTAAATGGGTACACCCCTTCCTTTTGTATTTCACTCATGGTTTTGGGTCCGAAGGTCAGAGGGATTGTGAGCGTTTTACATGGAGCATGTCCAACAGCTCTGTGTTTGACATAGCTTTGTATGTTAGACAGTGAACACCTCTGAGTAGGTGATATGCAAGGGAGTATGGATGGAGCATTTTGAGATGGTCTGTGTATGGCATGTATTTCAGGCCACTAATGCTCTTTGTGAGGTATTGCTGCAGGCTTTCCAGTTGTTGTAGTTGTCTTGTGAGGTACATAGCAAAAGTGGCATTGTACTCTATTATAGTTCTAGTGAGTGATGAGTAGAGGGGAACAATGTCCTCTTCTATTCTGCATGAGACACATTTTGTGATGAGGTGTGCCACATAGGAGGGTTTCCTGACTACTGTGGGAATGTGATTATCACAGTTGTGTCCACTGTCCACCTGTGACCCAAGGTCTCTTGTCACACTTTCAGTGTGAAGTATACTACCACCTATGTTGTAGTTCTTGGCTGCAGAGTTTTTAACAAAGGGGATGAAAATTCACCTTTTGGCATTGAGCTAGAGCCCATGGCTTTGACAACAGCCATCTGTCTCAGTGAGGCCCTTTTGTAGGATGTCCACATCTTTAGTGTTTACAATTATGGCTCCTAGTTTGCAGTCCTCTGAAAACTTCAGCAGCCACAGACCTTCCATGTTAAAATTTACTTCAGGGAAGTAGATACTACACAGCCTGGGAAGTTATCTGGTCCCATGGCTGCTGTGATACTGGCTTTGGAGAGTGTTTTTTACCTGTGCAGCCATGATGACAGCAACTTTGCAGTCTACCATTATAGAGATGTGCTCTTTCATGGGTGAGAGGGGGGTAAAGTTAACACTAATCCTATATGCCAGGATGTTGGTAATATCAGTTGGGTCTGTATATTTAGTGCCATTGAGCTGTAACTCAGAACAGATCTGAGTGTAGCCATGACATGGACCTGTCTGTTGGGCAGAGATCTCCTGAGTAGACAGTATGCAACAGAGTACAGATTGGGTTACATTCAGTCTTGTTGCATGGGGCAACTATTTGAGGCCAGTAATCCTCTTGTTAAGGTACTTCAGTGGTCTTTCTGGCTGCTTAACATGCCTAGTCAGATTAATCGCAAGTGCGTTGTGGTACTTTCTGAGGGGTCTGATGACTGCTGAGTAGTGCGAACCTCCTTTGACCTACATGCACAGACATTGGCAGTTTGCGTGAACACATAACATGGTTTTCTGACCACTTTGTGAATGTGTTTCTGGAAGTACAGATGACTATCTACATTTGTCCATAGATCCCTTATTATTACATCCGTATTTAGCCTAAGTGTGTGAGCATGCCCAGTGTGACCTTTCAGTGTGTTGCTGCCTGACATTTGCTTTGTTTCTTTAAGTGTATGAGCATGCCCAGTAAGATCTTTCAGTGTGATGCTGAATGAAATCCACTACATTTGTTGGAGTGTGTGAGCACGCCCGGTATAGACATTTATACTATATGTGTATGGAAAATCAAGTTGTATTTTTACAGCAGGGCACACCTTTGTGTCATAGATCAACAGGGATCATGCTGTGCCTGCAGGGCTTTCATGAGACAATTTGCATAGGCTTATCAACATTTCTACATACGGGGGGGCAGCTATTCTTTGTACAATTCTACCCGGGGGCACACCTGATTGTTACTGTGGGTGTACATAGGATGAGGGTTTCACCTGACACTTATACACATTTGCTATGCCTGCACTGCTATGTACAGTACACCATTTCAGTCTGTACTGTTGCCTGTCGTACTGGCTTGAGGCATACTACTGTGCTACAGATCCTAGCGTCCAATGTCACGTATATTAGATTGCGACTTCATAGCCTATGCAACCCACATCACACCGCCTGACCTGATGTTCTCTGTCTGCATAGGCCTGTGGGGGAGGTTACCCATATGCCTCTTTAGGGACATGATACAGCATTTCTTTGTGTTTGCATTAGTGTACAATTGTCATGCTATGTCTGTGTCACTGAAATGCTATCATGGCTTAGTGATTCAGTACTGTGACTATAGTGTACAGTATCCTGGGTTCGAGCCCTGTCACTGCTTTTTATTTTCATGCTGGGCAGACCAGACTGCTTAAGGAACAGTAAAGCAAATATGAGCATGTTTACCTGACTTTGCTCAACTTTGCACGACTTTGCCTGACCTTGCCCAACATTGCTCAACGTTGCTCAACATTGCGCTAGTTAGCACGGGCAATTTTGTTTACATATACTAAATATTGGTAAATGCTGCTTAACGCTGCTTTGTATTGCTTAAAACATGGCAATCATGTCTTCGGTGGTGCTGCAGGGCTGCCTATGTTGGATGCACATACTACACTCCCTATACATGTTTGGAAACAGGTCGTGTCAAGTTAGGCATCCCTTTTATTTTATGTGCGAGTCAGGGAGAGGTATCATTTCCAGGGTTCCTACTGAGCCAGTGTATGTGCTATGCGTTGCCTCTTTGCCAAGGCCAGGGCATACTGGGCACGCCTTCTTCTGCCTACTAGGGCAGGCTCAGGTTGTTCCTCCTCCGAGTCACGCTGTGCCTGTGGAGGTCTTGGCAATGGTGGGGGGCTGTTTGGCCCTGCCCCATGCTGTTCCTGCTGCAGCTGTTTTAGCAGGATCATGTTGTGTAGCATGGCACATACCATGACAATTTGGGTACATGTAGTTGATGAGTACTGCAAGGCTCCACCAGATGTGTCCAGGCACTGGAACCGTGACTTGAGCATCCCAAACGCACGCTCGATTACATTTCATGTTTGTGTGTGTGCCTCATTATGGAGTTCTTGTTCAGGTGTGTGTGCATTTCTAATGGGTGCCATCAGCCACTTCTCCAGTGCGTATCCAGCATCCCCCACTAGGTGACCATGAGGGATGTCCCCATTGGCAAATGTCTGGTACAGCTGCGTCAGCTGACAGATATGGGAATCGTGGTAGCTTCCAGGGCACCCAGCACACACATTCATTCACAACCTGGCAATTGATGGAGTGGAAGCCCTTGCAGTTGATGTAGGCCCTACCCCACTCATCGGCTGGTGCTTTGATGTGTATGTGCGAGCAGTCAGTTGCACCCACTACCTCAGAGTATTCCGCTATTTGCTGGAAGAGATGCATATTGCTGGCCAATACCTCATGGGAATTGGGGAAATATACATGATCACCGACATGTGCTGACATGGCATTCAGGAACTGGTGCAGTACCCTGGATGCTGATGCCTGTGAAATCCCCATCATTTCACCAGTCGGTCTCTGGAAGGTACCTGTTGCTAGTATTCTTAGACCAACACATACTTTGGTTTCCACTGGGATGGGTTCTCCTCTGTTGATTCTGTGTGTGAGGCGTGGCCTGCACAGCTCAACAATTTGCTGCAGGAGCTCTCTGTCCACTCTATAGCACTCCACTATCTCCAGCTCATGTAGCCCCTGGTAGGTTACCCTGGGTCTGTACACTCTTCTCCGTCTCCTCACTGTGGGTTGCTCAGCAACATTCGCAATGGCACCACCCTCAGCATATTGCACATGTTGCCTTATAATAGCAATGGCAGCCCCTAACATTTTTTTGTCTCAGTTAAGTTTTCACTTCTCTTTGTATACTGCAGTGTTGCAGTGTTTTTGAGTAAAACATGGGGGAATGTTGTTTGCAGAGTTTTAAGTGCTGGGCTGGGCTAGTGTACTGCCTGTGTAATTGGCTGATTCTGATTGATTTCACCTGACAGCTCTGCTAGTTCTCCTTGGTTAACTTCCTACTACTACTTTTCCTTCCTTTTCCCTTTCTGTTTCCACAGGGGGCAGCGCCACGCAAACAAGCGCAAACATGCGCACGCGCGCGCACACAGCCTTACACAGGCTTACACAGGCTTAGGCGGGTGCACATCCACGCACACAGGCTTAGACACCCTTACACAGGCTTACACGGGTGCACACATGCACACACAGGCTTAGACGGGTTTACAGGCGCGCACACGCACGCATACAGTGTAAGCATCTTTGCAAGAAACTTTGGTGGTTGCAACGGCATACACCTTCGGTTTCTGGGTTTCAGTTCAGACAACTGTAGATACGCCTCTTCCAGTCCTGAGTAACTCACAGCAAACACATGCCACTCTGCTCCAATAAGCTTACAGTCTTTGATACATACCACCTCATGATGTCACCTGTCTTCTACTCTGTTAGTCCCCTAATCCTACTCTTACACTCTAGGGACATGGTTCACATGGAAGGGAAAATTGGGATTCACTGTCCTTATACTCATTTGCATAGGATTGCCTACTAATACTTGGTTACATCTCTCAGACTGAGCTTCCCCCCTTAGCAACCACTACTCAGTAGCCATGTTGTCTTCAGCCTGCCTTTCACCTGCATGGCAGATGGATATTTTTAATAAAATGACTATTTTTGGCTTTTATTTATTTATTTTTTCTGGTTTTTAGAGCGCCGCGCTACACTTAAACATCGGAGATCGGGAAAAAAAATATTTTTTATTATTTTGCAATACATATAAATGCCAATGGCCTTATATTTGGCCATTGGCATGCTTCCTCAAATGGATGCATCCTTTATTTGGAGCTGTCATTGCTCCGTTTTGCTATTTGCAGAACAGTACTCAGTTACCAATGGATGACATTTCTGCAAATGACACTACTCTTACTCGGACAAGTTAGTGTTTCCTGAATCGCAAATTTACCTCATTTGCATAGCTTTCAGCAGCAAATGAGGAAATTTGCATAACCTAACACTGTCCGTGCAAGAGTCGTTTTAGGAGCTCTCATGCACGTCCCTGCCGGCTGTTCCTGGATCGCTTGGCAGACATATTGGTTGTCTGGAGTCTTACTCTACTCTTGGACTCCGTGCAAGCCTTCATGAATCTAGCCCATTAATATAAATTCAGACATGGGATTAGATGGGATTTAATATAATATGTATAAAGAAATGGATGACTGGCAAAAATGGTATTCATACAAGTTATGAATGAATGGATGGAAACAGGAATTAAGTACAAGGAAATTTGTATGGAAGTTTTAAAATTCATGTTTAAGAAAGGAAATAAAGATGAGATAAAAATTGGAGACCTATAATGTTAAATAATAAGGGGCCGGATTTATGAAGGCTTGCACGGAGTGTAAGAGCAGTGTAAGACAGCAGACAGGCAATATGTCTGCCGAGCGATTAAGCAATAGCCGGTAGGGGCGTGCATGAGAGCTTCTAAAGCTACTCTCGCACGGACAATGTTATGGTATGCAAATTACCTCATTTGCTGCAGAAAGCTATGCAAATGAGGTAAATTTGTGATCCAGGAACCACTAACCTGTCCGTGTAAGAGTAGTGTTATTTGCAGAAATGTACTTCGTTGGTAACGGAGTACCGTTCTGCAAATAGCTAAACGGAGCCATGACAGCTCCAAATAAAGGATACATCTAGTTAAGGAAGCATGCCAATGGCCAAATATAAGGCCATTGGCATTTGCAAATGTTGTAAATCCTTAAAATCAAATGTAATTTTTCCCCGATCACCGATGTTTAACTGTAGCGCAGCGTCGCGCAAACATGCTGCGCTTTAAATAAAATTAAAAAAGGTAAAAATAGCCACAAATGTGCTTTTACACTCAAAAACTTGTTCTGCCATGCAGGTGAATGGCAGGCTCCAAACAACATGGCCACTGAGTAGTGGTTGCTAAGCGGGGGAAGCTCAGTGTGAGAGATATAACCAAGCTTTAGTAGGCAATCCTATGCAAATGAAGATAAGGATAGTGAATCCCAACTTTCCCTGGCATGTGAGCCATGTCCCTAGAGTGTAAGTGTAGGAGTAGGGTAGTAGTCGAGTAGAAGATAGGTGACATCATGAGGGGGCATGTCTGAAAGACTGTAAGGTGATTGGAGCACAGTGGCATATGTTTTCCCTGAGTTGTTCAGGATTGCAAGAGGCGTGTTTACAGTGGTAGCAGCTGAAAGCAAGAAACCAAAGACGTACGCCATGGATATATCAGAAATTTCTTGCAAATGACACACAGCGTGTACGCGCATGTGCGTGCATGTAGGCGAGTGTGCACTTGTGTGTGTGTGTGTCTGCACTTGTTTGCGTGCCACTGCCCCTTGTGGAAACAGAAAGGGAAAAAGGAAGGAAAAGAAGTAGTAGGATGTTAACCAAGGAGAACTAGCAGAGCTGCCAGGTGAAATATATCACAATCAGCCAGTTACACAGGCAGTCGACTAGCCCAGCCCAGCCCAACAATTTAAACTCTGCAAACAGAAGTCTAACCTGTTTTTTCGCAATAACTCTGCAACACTACAGTTTAGAAAGAGTGAAAACTCAAAAAGCTTAAGGCTGACAAAATGTTAGGGGTTGCCATTGCTATTATAAACCAACATGTGGAAGGTGCTGAGGGTGGTGATGTTGTGAATGCTGCTGAGCAACCCACAGTGAGGAGATGGAGAAGAGCGTACAGACCCAGGATAACCTACCAGGGGCTACATGAGCTGGAGATAGTAGAGCACTATAGAATGGACAGAGACCTCCTGCAGCAAATTGTTGAGCTGTGCCGGCCATGCCTCACACACAGAACCAACAGAGGGGAACCCATCCCAGTGGATACCAAGGTATGTGTTGGCCTACAAATACTAGCTACAGGTACCTTCCAGAGACCAACTGGTGATATGATGGGGGTTTCACAGGCATCAGCATCCAGGGTACTGCACCAGTTCCTGGATGCTATGTCAGCACATGTCGGTGAGCATGTATATTTCCCCAATTCCAGTGAGGCATTGGCCAGCAATATGCATTTCTCCCACCAAATAGTGGAATACCCTGAGGTGGTGGGTGCAATAGACTGCACACACATACACATCAAAGCACCACCCGGTGAGCGGGGTAGTGCCTACATCAACCACAAGGGCTTCCCCTCCATCAACTGTCAGGTCGTGTGCGATGCCCAGGGCATAATAATGAATGTGTGTGCTGGCTGCCCTGGAAGCTATCCTGATTCCCACATCTGGCATCTGACGCAGTTGTACCAGAGATTTGCCAATGGGGACATCTCTGATGGTCACCTAGTAGGGGATGCTGGATACGCACTGGAGCCGTGGCTGATGACACCCATCAGAAATGCACACACACCTGAACAAGAAGTCCATAATGAGGCACATGCACAAACAAGAAACATAATTGAGCATGTGTTTGGGATGCTCAAGTCACGGTTCTGGTACTTGGACTCATCCGGTGGAGCCTTGTAGTACTCACCAACTACATGTACCCAAATTGTCATGGTATTTGCCATGCTACACAATATGATCCTGTAAAAACAGCTGCACCAGGAACAGCATGGAGCAGGGCCAAACAGCCCCCCACCATTGCCAAGGCCTGCACAGGCACAGCGTGACTCAGAGGAAGAACAACCTGAGCCTGCCCCAGTAGGCAGAAGGAGGCATGCCCAGTATGCCCTGGCCTTGACAAAGTGGCAATGCATAGCACATACACAGACTCAGTAGGAACCCTGGAAATGACACCTCTCTCTGACTCGCACATACAATAAAAGGGATGCCTAACTTGACACTACCTGTTTCAAACATGTATAGGGAGTGTATTATGTGCATCCAACATAGGCAGTCTTGCAGCACCACCTGAGGCATGATTGCCCAATACTAAGCAATATAAAGCAGTGTTAAGCACATTTTACCAGTATTTAGCATATTTAAGCACAATTGCGCAGAGCTGCGCGCCACGCAAGCTAGCACAATGTTGGGCAACATTGGGCAATGTTGGGCAATGGTGGGCAACATTGGGCAACATTGGGCAACGTTGGGCAAAGTCAGGCAAAGTCGGCTAAACACGCTCACACTTGCTTTACTGTTCCTTAACCAGTCAGGTCTGCCCAGCAGGAAAATAAAAAGCAGTAACAGGGCTCAAACTCAGGATACTGTGCACAATAGTCACAGTACTGAACCACTAAGCCATGACAGCATTTCACTGGCACAGACACAGCAGGGCAGTTGTAGACTAACACAAACACAAACAAATGCTGTATCATGCCCTCTGAACTTCCCCCCAGGCCTATGCAGACAGATAACAGCAGACCAGGCAGTGTGATGTGGGTTGGGTAGGCTATGAAGTCACAAACTAATATACGTGAAATTGGAGGCTAAGTTTTGTAGTACAGTAGTATGCCTCAAGCCAGTACGATAGGCAACAGTACAGACTGAAATGGAGTACCTGACATAGCAGTGCAGGCCTAGGAAATGTGTATAAGTGTCAGGTGAACCCCTCATCCTATGTACACCCACAGTAACAATCAGGTGTGCCCCCTGGGTAGAAATGTACAAATAATAGCTCTCCCCCCTGTATGTAGAAATGTTAATAAGTCTATGCAAAGCCACTCATGGAAGCCCTGCAGGCACAGTGTGCTTCCTGTTGATGTACAACACATAGGTGAGCCCTGAAGTAAAAAACAACTTGATTTTCACACACATATAGTATATATGTCCATACTGGGCATGCTCACACACAAATTTAGCAAATCTCAGTCAACAACATACTGACATGTCATACTGGGCATGCTCACACACTTAGGCCATATTTGAGTACAGCAGTGGGCCACACATATCTGGCAGTTGCAGTTCTCACCCCAGAAACATGTCACTATCCACCAATCATGCCTTGCACACACAGTGATATGAAAACAGACGCATGCAATATATTGGACTCCTGTCATAATCAAACTATGTACTACAAGTACTGAACTTGTTCAGAGAAAGTGAAAATTCAAAGAAGACCAATAAATCTCCGATCAGTATCATCAATAAACAAAGAGCACTCCGAACATTATCCAAACCATGTTCTGGCAAAAATATTGTCAAACAGTCCATAGAGAACCATGAAGCTTTATTTTGCAATGTCATAAATATCCCCCCGGATCCACGAAGCCTCCGTGTAAGAATAAATAAGTCTTACTCGGAGGCTGCAGTTGAACGGTATGACATCAGCATGCCATGAATATTCATGAGGGCATGCTGACTCTAGCCCAAGCCTAACACGGGCCATGCAGGCAAGCAGGGGACGTGTCCGACTGCCGAGCAGTCTAAAGGTCCACGCCCCTGCAAGTGTGTGAAATGCAAAATGTCAACACACCAGAGCGAGTCCGCTCAAATGTTCATGTACCTAACACCACACACCCTGACATTGCAAACCCCCAGCACAGTTATAAAAAGTAAAACATTACATTTTTTTTCTAATTCCCAATATAGCTGCCCGTATTTGTGTGTATGTGCGCGAGTGTGCCCATTGCTTAGCTGCAGTTAGCAATCTCGACATGGAAGAGCATAATAAGGAATGTGTATGCAAATCATGCCAAATAGTAATAGCATAGTGGTCGAGCATTCGCACAAAGAGGAGGCATTCATGGTTCGAGTCCCACCACTCCCCTTCCTAGTTTATATTAAAAATGAGTATATGAAATAAGTCCTGACAGATATGATAAAACTTTTACTAAAAAGCATTGAAATGGCCTATGTATCAGTGAACAAAATGTAAAGTTATGAAGGAACCTGACATATAATTGTCTGCAGTTAAGCAGCGTTTTACCCAGCGCAATGTAGATGCCCATAGCTAAATCTCGCTTTACCCAACGCAATGTAGTTGCCCATAGCTAAATCACACTTTACCTAGTGCAAAATAGTTGCCCATAGCTAAATAGTGCTTTACCCAGTGCAATCGGTTTGTGCGCTGGTGCGCGCCGCGCCAACCAGCGCACCGTCAGGCAAAGTGGAGCAACGTAGAGCAAAGTTGCTTAAACACAGCCACGTTCTAACCTGTCTGGACAGTAGTAAAATAAAAAGCAATGATAAGGTTTGAACCCAGGACACTGTGCACCATAATCAAAGTGGTTCTATATATATATATATATATATATATATATATATATATATATATATATATATATATATACTAATAAATGTTAGATTAACCATTGCTAAGCAGGTCTGCAGTCAGCCGAGAATATTCAAAAATGGCCAATCACAGAAAAGTGTGGGAAATGCGGCATATTTAAGCTGCATAGGCGGGAATACTCACCATAACTGATTGTAGCTCCCATCTGCAGTTAGAATGTCTGGTGCTGGAGAGGGTACACGCTTTAGAGTGCAACGCTGGGGCATCGAGGAGTCAAGATACATGGTTTGGCTCCTAGTCCATCGGCATGAGACTCAACTCCTGCAGGGCCAGTTCCAAGGGATGGAGTATAAGGCAGAGGCTTGGAACCGGTTGGCTCATTAACTCACCAGTGCCACAGGCATCCCTCAGACTGGTGAGCAGGTCCGTCACCACCATGCAGAACTGAAGAGATGGAAGCAGGACCTCCTGAACCAGTGGATCCTGGAGGCCCGTCATATGCATGATGCCCCACTACTAAGTAGGTAGCCATGGAATGCAGTATGTAAGACATGCTAATATAGTCTAAATAATGGATAGGTATGTCTCAATATTCCTTCATTTACTTCACAGCTGCAGGTGTTCATGCTATGAATCAGCAAGCCTATGCAGACAGGCTGCTAAGGCTGTGCCACCAGGCAGGTTAGTAAATATTCTGCATGTATTGTTACATGATATATGTGAGTGAGCATGACAAAAGTGTTTTAGCCCAATAATACAGCAATAAAATGTCCTGAATAAATCCTCTGCATGTACTGTTATATAACAAACATCAGTGAGCCAGAAATAGAGTGTACTAACTGAGCAATCAAGGTAAAATAAGTGTGGAATACTATCTCTGCATGTAATGTCATAACATATAAGTGAGCAGGCCTGAAAAAGAGTGTTGTAACCTATCAAGTAAGGTATAATATGTCCTGAATATGTCTTCTGTATGCACTGTAATATCAAATAAAGGAGAGAGCCTGTAGAAAAGAGTGTTCAATGTAATTAATAAAGGTATAAAACTTGGAGTGTGTCTGTGTCACTTACTTTGAAATGTTGTTGTACCCTTGCAATAAATAAATAGTACTGTTGTATTAGGTGCTGTCAACCCACAGTTGTGCAGTCCCATAAGAAGTGGATGAAGGAAGTGGCAGTAGCTGTGAAGCATAAAACATTTATTCCCTGAATAAATCCTCTGCATGTACTGTTACATATCATAAGTCAGATAGCCAGGAATAGAGTGTAGTAACCCATGAATAAAGCTAAAATATGTCTTGAATACTATCTCTGCATGCACTGTCATAGAAAATAAGTGAGTAAGCCTGAAAAACAGTGTTGTAACCTATCAATAAAGGTATAATATGTCCTGAATAGGTCTACTGTATGCACTGCAATATCAAATAAAGGAGAGAGCCTGTAGAAAATAGTTTTAATGTAAATAAGAAAGGTATAATACTTGCAGTGTGTATGTGTCAGTTACTCAGAAATGTTGTTGTACCCTTGCATTAAAGAAATATTACTGTTGTATTAAGTGCTGACAACCCACAGTTGTGCAGTCTCATATAAAGTGGATGAAGGAAGTGCCAGTAGCTGTGAAGCATGTAACAGTCCTCAACAGTTGTTAAATGGCTGACATGCATAAGTAAATCTGGCACACGAGTAGCTTGTCAAGGTGTTCCCCAGAAATGTTAGTGTGCTACCTGAAAAGTAGGGTTGTGTAGAAAATCAAGTGAAAATGTCACGTGAACACATCCAGATGTGCAGATACATAAAAATATAAATAAAATACAAGTATATAACAGTAACATCTGCATCTTGGACAGTTACTATGTCAGATATAGGTCAGGTATATAATGAACTAGCCAAACCCATAACACAATCAAATGCATGTTGCCTAGTGTAATAATACATGTAGGGGATATACACCTGCAGTCAATAGGAATGTAGTGTACAGTTAAAGTACTAATAAGATGTTAATGGAGGTTTCTTTTTACACCCTACTCCATGTGCATAAACAATGCAATTCCACACCTCAATGGATATGTCTAATCTCATAACATTTGTTGGGACATATGTCCTATTGTTATATAAAATCTGCATTTACTTTGATGCATGTCCCCTGTTAAAACACCACAATCTTGGTGGCCTGTTGCCACCAATCATCCCTGCATGCTGTTGTAATGTCCACTGTCATTCAATATATGCATGTGTTATGCTTGCTGTTCAACTGTTGTAACCCTGGTGTGTTGGGTTAATGGGAATATTACTGCATGCTGTTACAACTAACTTGGAATGCTGTTGTCTATGTTGTAATTAAAAACACCTAATCACAGAACGTATGGGAAGGCCGGTCCCAGCGGACCCACCTGTCCCTCCTCAGCTGGCAATTGCACCTGGCACCAGCAGGTCTGGTGCCCAGCCCGGGCTACCCTCCTCCATTGGTCCTGTGCCACCTTCGGGTGGAAGCATTGCAGGGGATGGAGCTCATCCCCCCTGCAAGCATGGGCGGAGAAGGGCCTCCTGTCACCCTCCAAATGGTCCGGGTTGTGGTGCATAGGGAGATCCAGCGTTTAGTCACTGATCCCCTATGCCAGCTCGAGGCGAGAGTGGCACGACTCGCGGGTGAGCCTGCCCCTCCTACACAGCCCCCAGCAGAGCAACCCTCAGGTCTGTGAAGGTCTGTGAAGGTCTGTGAAGGTTCAGTGGTGACTGCCCATGGGTGGGGATCTCAGTCCTACTGTTACCATCTGTGGGCTCATGGGCTTGCGATTTCCAAACATCCGTGCCCGTCAATTGTGTTCACCCACCCCATGTGTCATACTCCACCCCTGTATGCGTCTTGTTTGTCTTGTCTGTTTACCTACCCAACCTACCTCCCCAAATATACCTACTTCCTCTACTTACTTCCTCTACCTCACTTCCCACTCTCCCCTGAAAAAAAAAGAAAAAGGGCAATCTGTACCCGCAAAAAAATTATGCCCCAAACATAGCTGCCCATTTTGCCCACATGTCCGATGGACATGTAAACTGATAATTACAATTGGCAGTACAACATACTTCGTTGTCCTCACCCCTCTCTCAGGGGTGGAAGGTTTCAAATTTCACTCCAAATTTGCTACATATGCACAGCTGTTGCTGGTAAAGAAATGGGCAGCTATGGACCTTCCCTTCTCTCGTCCTGCACATCCCGAGCTTGTTTACCTACTGTCTTTCCCTCTTTGTGACCCCTTTTTCACCACTTTCCTATCTCCCCATTTTCTTTTCTTTCAAAGAAATTAGTGCAGGGGTTAGCGGGAGTAAGCACTTTTAAGCAGTAGTAAGCAGGTTTAAGCGAGTGTGCGCTTAGCTAAGCATCACTAAGCGTCGCGCAAACCCATGCAAACCTGGTTACAACTGCTTAAAAGTGCCTTAGTCACTCTGTGTCAGGGCCCTTGTTCTGCTCAGCAGCAAAATAAAATACCTATGTCTGTCTCGAACCACAGACCTTGGACACTTTAGACTGCATGAAGTACCACTAAGCCACAACAGATATACAATAAGTTTGTGCTGCAAAAAATATATCATGCATTACAATGAGTGAATGTAAAGGAAAAATAGGAAGGCCATAACACAAAGCTTGTTCTGTGGGTCTTTACCAGCAATTGTTGTGGAATTGCATTACATGAGTGTGATGTGAGAAGCAGCCAGTCAAGCAGAAAATAATGTTACAGAGGCACTTTACAACCCTCACACAGTATCATAGCAGGACAAACACTGGCATATCTGAGTAGGGCAGAGGCCATACCTCCTAACTGTGCCAACTTTCCAGGGATATCCCTGTCCTTGCAAAGATGTATCTGAGTGTTCCATAGGCCTGGCAGAGGCACAAACACACAGGCATATAGGCTATACTGCTGTTACACACTCTGCAAATAGCTTTGGTAGGACCTCCACAAGCATACCCTTATGTAGGAGTACAACACAGAAATACCAATGGATGTAGCCATGTACTGGTAGCAACTGACTGTAACAATGCCATTGTACCAGTGCTGAAAACACCTGTGAGTTGCACAGACAAAGAATGACAGTGTAACCTCTGGCTACCATCTGGGTAGGTTCACAGTTGGGAACTATGCAGACAGACGACCTGCCCTGATAAACACACAGGTACACACCAATTCTGCAAGACCAGTAAGATAATATTCACACATTAATGCTTAATACTCTCTGTATGTAAGCATCTCCCCCCCACAATTAAAAGATACTTGTGTGTTTAGGGTCTACCAAGTGTGTAGGTAGGCATACTCAGTACAGGAATTGTCCAGTTGTCCTGCGAACCCTGTGCTAATGTCAACACTAAAAAACACAGACCCTGCAGAAGTCAGTACATTAATATTCCCAGTATAACAGTTCACAAACAGTTCATGTGCCAAAAGAATATGTCTCAATAACTACATTCGTATGGCAGTTAATTATATGAGTAGAAAAGAAACTACATAGTCACATAAATGTTGTGCAAGCATTTGTAGTGGTGAGTAAAACTCTACACTGATAGCTCAGTACTGGAAGTGGCAACAGTCAGGTCTGAGTACAACATGTACATCACTGTCTACACCTCTAGCTTCATTTATAAGACGTATACCAACCTTCTGACTTACACAACAGTGTCCACAGCAAACAAGCATGGGCCCCACTCTGGAAATCTGAAAGGGCTACACCTACATACCTTAGCAATTTATAGCATTGGGTTGCTATGACAGTGAGTACTGCAATTACCACTCAGCAGGCTGTATGCATTTACCAAATGCTGGGCAACAATTGGTGCAGAGGGCATCACATGCACATGTGCAGATACCTATAAAAGCAGATTGTACTTGCTATCCCCACATGCAATCATTACATTGCACGTTCAAGACAGTGAACAGCTCCAAGCACATAAGAAAAAAAAAAAAAGGTAACAAATTTATATACCTAAACAAAACTAAGGTCATCAATTAAGAAAAAAAAACACAAAGCAAACAAAAGTACGTCTCTGTACTTAATAAAAAAAATACATCAAAGCATACACAGACGGACCTGAAAGGGACATTCAGGTGTGTAACAGTTTGTAGTTACCGGCAAGTAGTAGATGTTTTTGATTAATACTGAAGATCCTCTGAAACATGCATATGTGGCAGCAGTAGGTATGTATGCACTGATGCCATGCATAAGTATTGCCATGGAGAAATTGTTCTGTAGCTGTGTGCAGTGGGACATAAGTGTGACATTTGTAGCTCAGCAGTACATGTCAAACATCTGAACATGTTATCTATGGTCTGTACAGTACTGCTTTTAATGGCAGTTTGGGGGAGTAGTGCAAACACCTATATAAACTTGGATGTCACAGAGTAAGACATGCATGATAGTCACATAATGTGTTAGCTTAGCATTGGCAACTGCTGTAGCAGGCTAGTATAGTAATGTATCATTTGTAGCTATGTATACCCTTGTACTATTACTGTATGCACACATGTGACAACTGTCCATGTTGTCGCAAGGCCCAACAGGTCATCCGTGAGGTGTACGGACTTACAACAGTGTGGACCTTGTGTCTGTATGGCACACACATATGGCGAGATACATATGTGTCTGATTTATAAGCATCTGAACATGTGCATAGAGCAAGGGACATACTGCAACTGCTTGTGAAGGGTGGACATTTATATGTTGGTACAGGTTGTTATGTGCATATTTATATGTAGGTTGTAGTGTGTGTCAAACAAGACAGCATACAGTGCTGGCATATGACATGTATTGTTCAAACGCCGTGGGTATGGTTTGTTAGGTATATAGTCTTCCAGATAGGGGGTCCTGCTAAAGATATATGGGCTGAGAATACCTTCCATGCATTCTGCACAAGACTGTGCAATATCATTACATAACTGTATCCCCCTCAACCTTTGCATAATTGATATTCCCACCATGAAAGGTGGACTGTATATGTGCGATATGCATATCTATGTGTACACCAGTGGATGTTCATATGTACGCTCCAGCTGAATGTTGCACATGTATTGCCATCCCTGTAGTTAAAAGCCCTGTACCCATGAACTACCACATAGGTGGTACTCTACTCAACACTGAAGGTGTGATAAGAGACTACAGGACACAGGTGGACAGTAGTGTCCCTAATGATAATCACTGTGCCACACTAATCATGTAAACCTAGTACAGTCCACATGTCGTCAGTAAATGTGTGTCATCCATGGAAACAGAGGTCAGTGTTCCACTCTACTGATCAGTCATAACACCCATCATAGAGTACAATGTCCCTGTTGGTATGTACCTCAGAAGACATCCACAGCAACAGTAGATGCCAGACACATACCTCACAGAGTATTACTGGACTCAAACAGATGCCCTATGCTGACTGTCTTACAAAACCACAGCTACACTGTGTCGCATACCACCTACCCAGAGGCTACCCCTGCCTAACATACAATACTATGGAAAACCCACAGGTGTTGGACGTGCTCCATGTAAACAGATGGAACACCAGACAAGATACACACTCTACTGATCTAAACCTTGTAATTTAAAAAGCAGAACATGCTTGAGTGGCACATTATCATCACAGACACATACCATACTGTGGAACCAACTACCTATCAACATCAAATGAAGGTCCTCATTAGCAGTTGCCATGAATAATCATGATGATTGGATGTGAGATAGGAAACACAACCCGGTAATCACCCCTGTGGCTCTGCATGACAGGGGCACATGAACCTACATTACATGGGTGTTGAAGTGCAGGGTACCATATGTCTAGGCTTCCATAGGCCCTATGGATAACAGCCTGTCAGCTACCTAGGACCCGGTACACACATGCATGTACCTGTTGCATCACATGCTATGTGAGCTTGACTGTGTGTGATGGAGAATGTGTATGCGAATGTGTCAATGATGTGTATATGTGTGATAGCCTAGTGTGAATCTGTGTATACCATGGTATGTAGTGTTGTAGCTCTAATCCCATCAAATGATCCGTATGCTATTGCCGTGCAGGAAAAGCAGTATGGCATACGTTGTGACGTAGTCCCATGGTGTCGACTAGAGTGTGCCATTGTAGGCTAAAGCAGTACATGTATGCTTATTGATTGTTAACACTAGTGAATACAACTCACGTATGGACTGTATTACTACCTGAAGCTGTATGCCTCAACTGCACAGTATGGTTTATATCCACATGGCTTGGTAACACACTTTTGTTTGTTATCTGTAGTCCTCACACATTACATACCTCAGGTATGAGGTTATGTAGGTGCTGACACACAGTACTGTATGGTACACAGGTAAATGTAATGTGGGTTGCCATACCATTGTGTCTTGTAGGTATGTCTGATGTGTGTGTGGGTATGCCTGTAACATGGCCTCGGTGGTATGTGTGTCACAGGATATAAGTGCGTATCTAGCAACATGTATAGTGTAGTACAGCAGTATGCCACCTATAGTGATGAATGTGCACATATGTTACTGAGGGGTTTGCTATCAACAAGTAGTGTGGTGTACTGGTAGTACTGTAACCATACTGTACATTCATTTCAATGGATGACAAATGTCTGTATGCATTAGCTTCATACACACCTCCTGTGGCTAGGTGGTGCATTGTGTCACATACAGTGTGCCATGTACTGTTGTATAGTCTTACATACTGGTTTCACTTTGTGGCTGTGCAGAACATGGTTTGGTATATAGTATGTGCCAGGCACTGTCTGGCAGTTGTGGGCTTATCAGTCATATGTGGTATTAAAAGTGCGTATCTACTGATAGCCAATAGGTTGCTATATATGGCATTTCATTGATGTCTGTACATTAGAATGTTGAGTGTGCCACATGACTTGCTCACAATTACTGTTTCATTGCCTTTCAGGGTTATGTCACACAACAGGAAGCCAGCTTATTCCCCTGAGGAGGAGGAAGTTATATCAGATGCACTCATCCACCATTATAACCTTCTGTTCTCAGGAACCTGCCATGACCAGCATGGTCACACTGCACTGTAGCAGGATGTTGTCCATCGGGTGAATGATGTAGGCATGCATAACCGGACTTATGAGCAGGTACGCCATCACTGCAGTGATTTAATCAGACATGTCCGGCAGCATGCCTCTGATGTCCACAGACAACAGCTTGCCACAGGTGGTGGTGCTGCTACACATCCCCCCCTCCCCAGAGTGGAAGAGCTGCTCTTCAGCGTGGTGGCTCCTGGCCAACCAGTACAAAACAGCTGTGTCATCATGGAGGCCGGAATCACCCAGCACAGCGATACCGAGCGTGCAGGTAACATGGCATATCTGTAGACCACTGTTATCCCAAGTGTTATAATATGCATTAATCAGATGTATACTGTGTATGCAGAATATGTGGAGCCTGGTGTCATGCAATACTGATATTTTGGGACATTATCTGTATGCCTGCGACTGTCACCTCATGTACTACTGTATAATTGCAGACTCAGAGCAGCAATGCCATGGTTGTTGACACTGCCATACTATCTCATATCCTTGCAGGTCCCTCTGGTGTGATAGCAAGACAGCAGACCCATGCTGGTGAGTGGGCTACAGTTAATATAGCATATAACATGTGCATGTCATAGGAGAGTTGTAGGCCATATACACATGTTAAACACCTACACATAGTGCATGCTCTGCATGTTCTCCGTGTGACTATGCACTACCCAGTGACATGAGTAGCTGACTCATACACATGCAACACACAGAGCATCACAAACAAGTGGGGTACACTGTAGTGGACATTGTATAGGCAGAGTCAATACACATGCACACAACATACATCACTTTGTCATATGCAGTATGTGTTAATATGATACACATGGCGTATGTAGACACCTGCTGTAAGGTCATACTCCAGTATCCCATATGTCATCAACACAGCACACATACTATACCTGGGGGTAGAGGCCTATCATGGGGCGGTGTGACACGCGTCAACACACAACACAGTCATGTTAGGCAATGCTCCCTATTGAACACCTGACATGCCCATGTAACAACTGTCTGTGAACTGTTAAACGTAGCCTAAGTGGTGCAGATAGTTGCAAGTGTGACATGCATCAGTAGCCTTGAGTGACCACATGATGCTGCCTGATGATGGCTCATGGTACTACACTACATCCAGTTACAGTACCTGCAGCACTACACATAGCATTCATTGTTATACACCTGACAGTTGTGTGCATCCAGCCATGGTTTGTATACCTATGAATGATGGTGCACAGGACATTGGAAAGTGTTTCAGACTTGCAGTGCAATGTTGTGTCCATGTACACATTGTGTACCAGGGTGAGGCCAATCATTGAACAACACACATGCATCAACGACATGTATACTGTTATCAACAAGGACTCTCCACACTCGCACTGCATGCTGTTGAGCAACACACATCCTGCATGCTGACACATGTGATAGGTCTCTTTGGCTTGTGATACTGTACTCCATCATCAACCATTAATGACTGTGTTCCATATTGCTGTTGGTGTGTGTGTGTGTGTGTCAACTTGAATGAGTAGTGTATTAGTGTGCATGTGTACATGTGTGCATGTGTGCATGTATTCATGTGTGCATGTGTGCATGTGTGCATGTGGTCATGTGTTCATGTGTGCATGTGTGCATGTGTTCATGTGTTCATGTGTGCATGTGTGCATGTGCTCAGGTGTGCATGTGTGCATGTGTTCATGTGTGCATGTGGTCATGTGTTCATGTGTTCATGTGTGCATGTGTGCATGTGTGCATGTGGTCATGTGGTCATGTGGTCATGTGTTCATGTGTTCATGTGTGCATGTGCGCATGTGTGAATATGTTCATGTGTGCATGTGTGTGAACATCCTGTACAGATGGTAAAGTGTGCTTCCTGTCTCCCTCTCACAGGTGCTGAGGTATTGTTGGATGGGTGCAGCAGGGAACCTGAGGTCACTGCCACAAATAGTGACCATGATGATACATGTGTAGTGGCACAGGCATGTTTGACAGCGTCTGTCGTTGGTCCACCAATCGACAGTACACAGCTTTCCACCCCATCTATGTGCACATACGTACTGCCATTACATCCCTCTTCACCAATGGCCTTAGGTGAGGAACAGCATACGGTAGGCATTGACCAGGAAAGTGTGGTATCTATGGCACATGCAACCCCACACAGCAGCCATGCCCAGACACCCAGAACGGTACCACATAGGCATATGTCCAGGGGTTCTCGTGGGAGCACCGCTGGTTGTAATGCCCCTGGCAGGCATGCCCGCACAGGTCTCACAACCTCAGGTATGTTCCAGGCTGTGATGCAAGCACAGGCACGTATGGAATGGTACACCAGGCAGGGACTAAGGGTGCAAAGGGCTCATAACACCATGATCAATGACAGTATCCGTGACCTTGCAGGTGCCATCTGTAATTACACCGATGTCATTGATAGACGTTTGGGGGAGACACTAGATGTCCTCTGCAATGTTATGTCCATGTGCCAGGACAGTGCAGGATGGCTGGGCCATCGACGTGGACATATGCCAGCAACATCATCAGCTGGCAGTCGTCGCGGGCGACACCCAAGTGCCAGCCGCTCCCGTAGTGCCAGTATCAGCCCCAGCAATGTTGTGGCTGGGCTGTCCGTAGACCATCTGAGACGACCACGTGCACGTGGCTCTGGCCAGTCCCAGCAGGGACATGTGTCCAGTCAACATCCCTCTGCCTCTGATGATAGTACTCAGTCTGGCTTAGTACCCGATACTGTCCGTGTCACCCCTGCCAGGCACAGGTACTGTGTCCGTGGCCAGAGACAGTGATCTGTACAGCCTGGCAAGTACAGTCTGTGGCTGTCCCACAACCTCCCGTATTTGGCAGCCACAAGGGGGTACTGTGTGCATGCAGACACACACACTTACTTCCAACACATAGGGCTAACACATACACACACACATCACATCAACACTGACCCATACTGTACTGTTGTCCCTCACACACACACACACACACACACACACACACACACACACACACACACACACACACACACACACACACACACACACACACATACATGTCGATTGGATGGGTCATTGTCAGGCTCTGGAAATACAATCACACACCCTGTGCATATGATGAAACTGTGCCACCTCCTGTCATCTGTGACATTGATGCAGGAACAGGATAACATGGTGCTGATGCACAGGGTGACCTACTAGCAGTGTAGCAATGTTAGCATGTTGTGAACAGTAAAGTGTAATGATATCCTTGTAGGTATATCTGAGCAGGCATGATGCATCACAGCAATGATTATCAATTTAGTATTGTTTACACCAGTGTTAATTCCAAATATGGATTGTCCACACATGTGCCAGTTGGCTGATGTGTGTGGTACTGGCAGCATGCGTCGGTGAGTGGATGTTACGTGTGTGATGTGTGCAGTACAGATTTCAAGGTGTACATTTGTGAACATGGTGGAGGTGCACTGTTTGCATATATGTGCATGGTGGGCACATGGGAAGGGTGACATGCCCTGTATTACACAGTGTTAATACTTCATATTTCCTATCGGTGTCCAGTATGCATGTCACTACACATATGTCACAACTTGGGTATACATGTGTGCATGACATGGTATGACACTATGCTGTGGATGATACTGTTGATATCAGTCATTGGTTAGCATTCTGGTAGTGTACATAACCTCAACAGCCTGATTTTAACCAATCATTAGATGATGTCTTGACAACTGACACACAGCTGTAGGATACACAGTAGCATAGAATCTTTCCGGTATTGTACTATACCAGTTACCAGTGGTATTGACCACCACACATTCCCGTGACCACTCCTGTTTGGCATGTGTCCATCCTAGGTACAAGCAGACACACTAGGGATATGTACGTCCACATCTGGTGATGCATACAGTGGCCTACAATGCATTCCCCGGATTAGACACTTATCCTCCACAAGGGTATCATACAGACAGATACCTGTTGACAAACCCATGTTGTGAAGCTATGAGCCAACAATAGCATAATCATCCACATTTACTACACATAGTATCCTGATAGTACCACACTGGTAGTAGCACACAACATGTAGCAGGGGTACCGATGTGTACAAACAGCCACATGTGATTTCATCTGTCCTTTGATATCCACATTCACAAAGGTATGCTGATGTCCCTCAGTGTATCACATAAGCAATAAGTGGTCTGTATGCATATCCACGGAGTTGTTGTATACCTACAATGAATGGCCATTATTGACAGACTGTGTTGTGTTTGAACATGTCTAAAATATGCCACAGGCATACACCCACACTCACACTATTCTATAGCAACTGTCATGTGTGTGTGTGACACAGATGACATAGGGCACAGCTCACTACAGTGGCTGGACTTGTCACATACATACATATGTGAGCTACAGTCCAAGAAGCAGCAGCAACAACTGTCAATAGTAACAGATGTAGTCATGTTGACAGCAGGCTTCACACCTATGAAGTGAATGAGGTCACATGTACATATATGTCTTGGCCACACAGTTACCAATTTAGGTCACATGTACATATGTGTATTTGCCACACAGATACCTGAAGTGTGCAGTGCACATACTGTTGTTTTACTGATATGTCATACAGTAGTAAAAACAAAACCTACAATACATTGCTCAACAGTGTCATACACAGACACACTCAGTAATTGCAGGATTCAAACCCCTACCTACCTATGTTATACTATTAGACAGATATGCATTACCACGATGCGCCATATGTTTTACTGGGAGTTTTCATTTCTGCTGCTGTATTTGTGGGATACTGACATCATCAAACCAGCCAAAGGGGAATTCACCTCTTTCAATGTGTTTTCACAGTCTCCAAAAAGGCCACTCCTCTCATAGGAGTAGAAACATACACGTACACCCTCTCACACACACACTCAGCAATTGCAGGATTCAAACCCCTACCTAACTATATTATGATACTAGAGAGAAACACAGTACTATGACGCGCTATATGCTTTATTGAAGATTTTTATTTCCACTGCTGTATTTGTGGGATACTGACATCATCAGACTTGGCAAAGAGGAACTCACCTCTTCTAATGTGTTTTCACAGTCTCCAAAAAGGTCACTCCTCTCAAAGGGAATCTCACACACACACACATTCACACTCAGCATTTGCAGGATTCAAATCCTACCGAATTATGTTATGATACTAGGGAGGTATGTATTAACAAGACGCGCTATATGCTTTATTGGGAGTATTCATTTCCAAAGCTGTATTTGTGGGATACTGACATCATCACACTTGGCAAAGAGGAATTCACATTTTCTAATGTGTTTTCACAGTCTCCAAAAAGGCCACTCTTCTCAAAGGGAATCTCACACACACACATTCATAGGATTCAAACCACTACCTAACTATGTTATGACACTAGGGAGATACGCATTAACACGATGCACTATATGCTTTACTGAAAGTATTTATTTCTAAAGCTGTATTTGTGGGATACTGACATCATCAGACTTGGTAAAGCGGAATTCACCTCTTCTAATGTGTTTTCACAGTCTACAAAAAGGCCTCTCCTCTCAAAGGGAATTACACACGCATATACCCTCAGAAATTGAAGGATTCAAACCCCTACCTAGCTATGTTATGATACTAGAGAGATACGCATTAACATGACGTGCTATATGCTTTACTGGGTGTTTTAATTTCCACTGCAGTATTTGTGGGATACTGTCATCATCAGACTTGGCAAAGAGGAGTTCACCTCTTTTAATGTGTTGTCAAAGTCTACAGAAAGGCCACAATTCCCAAAGGGAATCACACACACACATAGACACATACACCCCCCCCCCACACACACACAGCAATTGCAGGATTCAAACCCCTACCTAACTATGTTATGATACTAGAGAGATACGCATTAACACAACGTGCTATATGCTTTACTGTGTGGTTTCTATTCTCCTGCTATATTTGTAGGATGCTGATATCATCAGACTGGACATGGTAATGTGTGTGCACTTAGTTTTATGCAATCCCAGGAATGAACCTTGTGGGTCAGCAGGTGTGAACAGCTTGAACAGGAATCCACAATTCATAGCTTGTGTGATCTATCTGTGGACAAATTGCCATTCCTTCATATGACAATACATATTTATGCACAGATTGGTGGTTTTGTTGATACAACATGTGTCTGTGATGTTGATAAAGGGCTATTCAAAGTCTATGTGGGACGTGTGTTGCTCCTTTCAGTGATATATGTCCTGGATGGCTGCCTTGAAAACAATCTAGCAGGTTTGGGGAACATGATCTGCTCATTAACATACCACAGTTGTTTGGGTTGCGTGTTTGTTGGATTACAATAGCTCTGTTTCTGACTGCAATCATGATGGACTCCATGGCCTAGCAGTTCAGACTTCATAGGCTTATAGGACTATAGTTCCCATGGTCTGTTGTGCACCAACACTTGTGGGGTGTGCCATATGTTGCTGTAACACATTCAACAGTGTAAGATCCTGTAGAGAGGGTGAGGCTCAACAGACTGTTCAGGTGCAGGGTCTGTTTGTTCCGTTGTTCACTTATGACACATATGGGGAAACAATGTTATCCACGTGATGGCATTCCTTCGGCTTTGAGAGGAGCAGTTTACTCATTCTACATGTGATATGTCCTGGTATGATGATAGGGCTTTTTGTCACTGGGAGGTGGGCATGTATGTATGGGCCTGCTGACAGGATGTCGACATTGTCAGTCAGGTACAGTTGACCCTGACTCAGGACATATATGACTGTACATTGCTATTTCTGACATAGCTGAAGGAGGTGTAATGGTTCTGTCTGTACTCCTTCGCAGATAATCTTTCCAAAGCAATGACAAACATGACCACTAAACCCCTGTTACACTCTTTTACACTCTTTTACACACTTAACACACTACTGATCCTTTGTGATCAGTCAACAGAGTATGTCATCATAATATCCCGGCATGTCCAAAGGTCGGTTTCGTGTGTACTCCCCAGTCCAGCTGGTGCATATTGGAATTTTGACGCATTGTTACAACTGCCTTATGTACACAGAGAACCATGTCCTCCTACCAACAAACTCAGATATATGTGAGAGATGCAACTGTATAGACAAACAGGAGGCTAAGCTCTCTCAACCCGTGACTGGCACAGTCTATAAGGTGGTGAAGGTTACCACACACACCACAAATCCAGTCTCGCATGGACCTATGACGATAGCAAACCAAATACATTACCACACAAACACATACTCGGAGTCTCTAAATATACTCTGCCTAAGCAGCAGAGACATCCAAAGCAGACACCCAAACAACTGCTAACCCACAACTATACACACATATCACATAGTTCACAAAGTCAGTGTGCCACACGGTCACTGCCCTTAGGCCTACACAACACACCTAATACACTTGTAATAGGTGACTGTAATTGTCGGTCACTGACGTCCCACTCACCAGGCTGAACAAGGAGACGGTCACTTTGTGCTGTCTGTCAGGTGCCAGGATCTGCCACATGACACATGCACTCAGGTTAGTCCAAAGCAAGTACAAATATGGCTCCATCATTGACCATGCTGGTGTGTAAACCCTCAGACGTTCCTCAATGGACTACATGACAAGAGACATGAGCTCTCTGATCATGTAGCCCAGGCCAGTATGACCCTGACCTTGTGTAGCATCTTACCCTCAATGAGAATGATGTCACAGTATGCAGACAAACTGATCACTTTTAACAGTTGGCTAACATATTGGTGTCATTCAAAGGGGATCCAGTGTCTGTCAGCCTGGGATTACATGCTCGACATGCCACGTAGATTCGCTATGGACACCATGCACCTGTCACCCCTAGGCTTTCACAGACTGGCTAAGGCTCTTGCCACACCCATAGTGGCTGTTTGAAGCGAGGCTCAGAAGACAAAACCACCTCCATAGATGTTACAGGGTAAAGGAAACAGAGAGTAATGCTGCTCAACAACAGATGTCTAACCCTCAGAATGCATGCACTCAGGACTCACCTCAGTATGGAGACTGTCGATATATGTGCAGTAACAGACACCTGGTTCAGGCTCCCAAAAGCACACCAGCACTACCAGGTTTTACTTCATACCATGCTTTTCGGACACAAGACTCGGACCGGCCAACAACAATAGGGGGAGTATCCATATACATCAAACATACACACACCTCCGGGTTGGTAGCACTGCACAAAGCATCGGGGAACGTACATGTGCAACTAACAGTGGGCCAAACTGCATTTCAGTTTGTAGACTGCTACAGACCACACTCCCAAACTCGGGAACAACACTCGGTATTCCTGGGAACACTGGGAAATGTGAAGGTCTCTCCAAACACCATTATATTGTGTGACTTCAAATACACAAACATTGACTTGGAATACTACTCAAGCACCAACACCCTCGCACAACAGTTGGTAGGATTTATAGACTCAAATGCTATGGCAGAACTGGTCACCACAACCACAGGGGGGTAAAACATGTGGGACATAATCATCACCAACATGGGGACTCTATGTTCCACACTAGAAGTATACCACACATTGTTGAGGTCAGACCATACATTTATCTCACTGGACATACATATCCCATCCACACACATGTCCTATGTGATCTCAGTGAAGTACTTCGCATAAACAAACGTCACACTTCTACAAATTGAGGTGGTATCCGTCAAAGACCCTGGGACAGTGTTAATTACGGCTCAGACCACTTAATCCTTTACAAACCCATTCTATGGACAACTACTGGAATGCATGGATCGTGCTATCCCAGATAACTACAAGACTCACTCCTCCAAAGGCAGGGGACCTGTCTGGTGGATCACGGCCATTAATAAGCTATACAATGACAGGAGGAGGCTACTACATGATAGAGTACAATCCCAAAAAGGAAGGCATCTCTGATCAGTACTATGGAATAGCTACGATCACTTGTTGATTCATCTAAGGGCCACTTCTAATGGACACTTGCAGCAGACACTATGGACAATCACAAGGCCTTCTTTTGTTATGTCAGGGACCTGGGTGGGAACTCACAGATATGTTGTGAGTTACTGCATAATGACAAAACATACAGTGAACCCACTGCCATTGCAAACATCCTGGCAAACAGGTTCAGTGGAAATGTTTCCCCCCATCCCCCCTACGGTGCAAATGTCCATCCCAACATGGTGTAGCCTCCCTGACATCACAGATGAACAGGTGAGTGCTGCCCTCTATATAGCAGACAACACAGCATCAATGGGACCAGACGGTGTCCCGGCCTGCGGCTTACACGAAAGTCATGATGAACTTAACACTCACATTATGTCACTGTTCTATATCAGAGTTACTACAGGATATGTACCCAAGGAATGGCGTACAGCAACAGTGTTCCCGCTCCACACAGGTGGTGCCACAAGGGACCCTGGACAATATCGCACTATAAGCCTAACTATCCTGGTCTGCTAAGCTATGGAGCGTATCATCATGGAACACATACACATAGACATTGTGAACCTACAGACACTGGATCCTACACAATTTGGCTTTGTTGTGGGCAGATCTTGCCTCTTGAACCTGTTTGATGTCTTTAAACAGTTAACAGGTCCATAGACATACAGAGGGTTGTCCACACAGCCTACCTGGAGCTCACACAACAGTTAACACAATACCCCACTCGTCCATTATACATAAGCTCACTGGCTTCAATATCTACACATATGTCACAAGATGGATTGCTAACTGGGTCATGGATAGCACCCACATGGTCAGTATTGCAGGTGCCATGTCTGACTATACACCAGTTACACATGGCATCCCACAGGGCTCAGTCCTGGGACCTCTCTTGTTCGGTATATGTTTCTCAGACATGCAGGCTAACACAGGATTAATATGGCTGACCATGTTCACAGATGACTGCAAACTGTGTGCCATAATTGACTCCACAGCTGGCACAAGCATCCTCAAAAAGGGTCTCACAGAGATGGATAACTGGTGCCAGAGCCATGGCCTACAGCTACCTTCCATTAGATGCATAGTCATCACCATTGATAATAACAACGTGCCCACACATTACCACATAGGTGATGATACATCACGTACGGTGTGTGTGATTTGGGGACATGAATAGTTAGTACTCTCGCCTTTGACAATCATGTTGCCAATGTTGTTGGACACACCTTCTATATAGCCCACCTTATCCCATAAGGTTTTACATCTAGATCAAGTGGGGTCATTGTGCTCCTATACTCATCAGGCCCATGCTTAGATACAATGCCCCATTTTGGATGTACCTTACCAAACACCTGCAGCAACTGTAATGTCCACAAATGTGCCTAACCAAGTGGATCTAGGGACTCACACAAATGGTATGCGCAGTTTGGCTATGGTGACCCCAGCTCTCCTCAGTCGCTTACTGCCTACTCAGATGCGATCTGTGCCTGTTGTTTAAAGCCATGTCCATCACAGCATTAATGGACAGGCTCCACCTCAGGATATCAAAGTCCCTTACAGCTACACGCTCCAGGGACGGGAACGTCAGCACTGATATTAACAGGACATGCTGGAGTGGCAGATTCCCATCACAGAGGCTACACTCACTCTGGAATGAGATCCCAGTCCCACATATGCAGAGACCCCCACTGACCACCTACAGGTGACATCTTGACAAGTGGATGGGTGATCGTATGTTTAGCCCTGGGATATGTTCTGGGTCCCTGCTAGACAGAGGCACAATAAAATGAACATATGTGGGATATCTTGTGTGACCTACTATTCACAGGCACAGTATACTAATCTGGCAGGGTTGCAAAAGCCAAACACACTGTGGCTAGGCTTATACAGATAGCCTAGTATCAACCTCTGAACCTATGATAATGTTCGGGATGCACATTGTTCATTGATGGTACTGATTGCAGGTTTTGTTTCTTCTTTGCTTTTCCACTTTCTATGAACAACCTAAGTATCTGCATAACATATTTGATTATGACAGGTTTCAGTATATTATATATGTGTCTGTTGTCATATAACTGTGTGCAGAAGGCGGATTGGTGAATAGTGCGAGGTTCCTGGGTTAACATATGCAACTGATGGATATGTGTGGACCACTGCTGTACTCAGACATGCCCTAAGTGTGTGAGCATGCCCAGTGTGACCTTGCAGTATGTTGCTGTCTAAGGTCCACTACATTTGTTGATGTATGTGAACATTGCCAGTATTAACGTTTATACTATATGTGTGTTGAATATCAGGTTCTATTCTTACTGCAGGCCTCACCTTTGTGTCTTAACTCGACAGGGATTATGCTATACCTGCAAGGTTTTCATGAGATACTTTGCATAGACTTATCAACATTTTTTCATACAAGCTGACCATTGACATACTGTCATGGTTTAGTGGTTCTGTACTATGACTATAGTGGACTGTATCCTGGGTTTGATGACTGTCACTGCTTCATATTTTCATACATGGCAGAACAGACTGCTTCAGGAATAGTGAAGCAAATATGACCATGTTTACCTGCTTTTGCTGAACTATGGCCAGATTTGGCCAGACTTGCACAACATTGCTCAATGTTAACCAACATTGCTGAACAGTGCCCAATATTGCTCAACATTGCCTAAAGTTGTGCTACTTAGTGTGTGCAATTTTGTTTACATATACTAAATAGTGGTGAGAGCTGTTTAGCACTGCTTTATATTGCTTAACACATAGCAATCATGCCTCAGGTGGTGCTGCAGGGCTGCCTATGTCGGATGCACATTTTACACTCCCTATACATGTTTGTTAACAGGTAGTGTCAAGTTAGGCATCCCTTTTACTATATGTGCGAGTCGGAGAGAGGTATAATTTCCAGGGTTCCCACTGAGCCAGTGTATATGCTATGCGTTGCCTCTTTGCCAAGGCCAAAGCATACTGGGCACACCTCCTTCTGCCTACTGGGGCAGGCTCAGGTTGTTCCTCCTCTGAGTCACGCTCTGTCTGTGATGGCCTTGGCAATAGTGGGGGGCTGTTGTGCCTGGCCCTATGCTGCTCCTGCTGCAGCTGTTTTCGCAGGATCATATTGTGTAGCATAGCACATACCATGACTATTTGGGTACATGTAGTTGGTGAGTACTGCAAGGCTCCACCAGATGTGTCCAGGCACCGGAACCATGACTTGAGCAGCCCAAACACACGCTCGATTACATTTCGTGTTTGTGCGTGTGCCTCATTATGGCATTCCTGTTCAGGTGTGTGTGCATTTCTGATGGGTGTCATCAGCGACGGCTCAAGTGCATATCCAGCATCCCCCACTGGGTGACCATGAGGGATGTCCCCATTGGCAAAAAATCTGGTACAGCTGTGTCAGATGCCAGATATGGGAGTCATGGTAGCTTCCAGGGCAGCCAGCACACACATTCATTATTATGCCCTGGGCATCACACATGACCTGGCAGTTGATGGAGGGGTAACCCTTGCGGTTATAGTAGACCCTACCCCGCTCACCAGCTGGTGCTTTGATGCAAATGTGCATGCAGTCTATTGCACCCACTACCTCAGGGTATTCCACTATTTGCTGGAAGAGACACATATTGCTGGCCAATACCTCACAGGAATTGGGGAAATATACATGATCACCAACATGTGCTGACATGCCATTCAGGAACTGGTGCAGTACCCTGGATGCTGATGCCTGTGAAATCCCCATCATATCGCCAGTTGGTCTCTGGAAGGTACCTGTTGCTAGTATTCTTAGGCCAACACATACCTTGGTTTCCACTGGGATGGGTTCCCCTCTGTTGGTTCTGTGTGTGAAGCGTGGCCTGCACAGCTCAACTATTTGCTGCATGAGGTCTCTGTCCACTCTGTAGCGCTCCACTATCTCCAGCTCATGTAGCCCCTGGTAGGTTACCCTGGGCCTGTACACTCTTCTCCGTCTCCTCACTGTGGGTTGCTCAGCAGCATTCACATTGTCACTACCCTCAGCATGTTGCATATGTCGCCTTATAACAGCAATGGCAGCCCCTAACATTTCTTTGTCTCAGTAAAGCTTTTTCTGTTTTCACTTCTATTAGCTTACTGCAGTGTTGCAGTGTCTCTGAGAAAAACATAGTGGAAAGTTGTTTGCTGAGTTTTAAGTGCTGGGCTGGGCTGGGCTAGTGTACTGACTGTGTAATTGCCTGATTCTGATTGTTTTCACCTGCTAGCTCTGCTAGTACTCCCTGGTAAACTTCCTACTATTTGTTCTGCTTCCTTTTCCCTTTCTGTTTCCTCAGGGGGGCAGCGCCGCGCACACAAGCGCAAACAGGTGCACACCAGCTCACACACATGCACACATGCTTACACGGGCTGCAACTTGCTTATTCTTGCTAACACACTCGTACACAGTCGCAAACGCGCTTGTGCGGGTTTCAACATCCTTACACTTGCTTACTCCAGCTTAAATGCGTGCACACAGCCGCACACGCTCGCACACAGTCTTACTCGGTTTTACAGGTGCACACACGCGCGCATACATGCTGCAGGCATTTCTACAAGAAACTTTGGTGTTGTTCACGGCATACACCTTCAATTTCTTGCCTTTAGCTAGGGTACCTGTTGACACACCTCTTCCAGTGATTAGTATCTGACAGCAGACACATGCCACTCTACTCCAATGAGCTTCACTTCTTTCAGACATACCCCCCTTATGATGTCACCTATCTTCTACTCTGTTGCACCCCTTATCCTACTCCTACACTCCACTGACTGTGCCCTTTTGCTATGTAAACTTGGGATTCACTATCCTTACCCTCATTTGCATAGGATTGACTACTAATGCTTGGTTACATCTCTTAGACTGAGCTCACCCCCTTAGCAACCTCTACTCTGTAGCCATGTTGTCTTTGGACTGCCATTCCCTTGCATTGTATATTAGGGATTACTGTAAAATCCACATTTCTGGATTTTAATTATTGGTTTTCTGGTTTTTAGAGTGCACCGTGTTTGCGCAGCGCTGCGCTACACTTAAACATCAGCGATCGGGATAAAAAAATTATTTTATTTTAAATTTGCATCAGTGGACATTGCCAATGGCTGCATTTTTGGCCATTGGCATGCTTCCTCGACTGGATGCATCCTTTTTTTGGAGCTGTCACGGCTCCGTTTTGCTATTTGCAGAACCGTACTCAGTTGTCAACGGAGTACATTTCTGCAAATAACACTACTCTTACTCGGACAGGTTAGGATTTTCTGAATTGCAAATTTACCTCATTTGCATACCTTTCAGCAGCAAATGAGGTAATTTGCATATCCTAGCTCTGTCCGTGTAAGAGGAGTTTTAGGAGCTCTCTTACACGCCCCTGCCGGCTGTTCCTGGATCGCTCGGCAGACATGTTGGCTGCATGGAGTCTTACTCTACTCTTAGACTCCGTGCAAGCCTTCGTGAATCTGGCCAATCAATGTAAACACATATATGTTCTGAGTCAGTGCAAACTGTAAATTAATACATGTACATGACTGACACCGCCAACATCTTGTCAGACAGGTTCATACATATTTACCCCCCTTTCACTGACAAAAGGGCCCATTATCATACCTGGAGACTGTGAAAACCCAGAAATCACATATACAATGGTTAAACAGCACTTTCCAAACCTAAAAACACAGCGTCTATGGGATAACATGGCTTCCTTAGCTGTGTCATATGTGAACTCTAAAACAAACAGACCCTGCACCTGAACAGTCCATTGAGACTCACCCTCTGTACAGGATATGAAACTGCTGAATGCGTTACAGCAACATTTGGCACACTCCACAAGTGTTGGTGTACAACAGACCATAGGAACTATTGTCTTATAAGCCTATTAAGCCTGATCTGCAAGGCCATGGAGTCCATCATGATGGAACTCATAAACATAGCTATTGTGAGCCTACAAACACCCAACCCTACCAATTTTGGTTTGGTCAGGGGCAGATCATGGTTCCCAAACCTGCTAGACTGTTTTCAAGGCAGTCACCCAGGACATACATCAATGAAATGAGCTACACACGTCCCACATAGGCCTTGGAAAGCCCTCTTCCAACATCCCAGACACATGTCGTATCCACAAAATCAACAACCAGTGCATGAATATGTATGTCATCTGATGGATTGCCAACTGGGGCACAGATAGATCCCTCAAGGTAAGAATTGTGGTCTACTGTTCAAGCTGGTAACAACCGATGTCCCCCATGGCTCAGTCATGGGACCCCTCCTGTCTGGTGTATACTTTTCAGAAATACAGTCAAACACATGAGGGCTATGTTTAGCAAAGTTTGTGGATGACTGCAAAAAAGTTGTCGTAATCGATGTGTGGGATAACAGAGACATCCTTAAAAAGGGTCTCAGTCAGACATATGTGGTGTAAAAATTATGCCCTCGAGCTACAGTCATACAAATACCACATAGGTGCCAACACCCTAAATATGAAGGTGATTTATTATTTATTTATTATTTATTATCAGTTTGATTACCGGGGAAGTCCACTGTGCCAAGAAGTGCCCATTTTCGGTGGAGGCCCGGGGAGAAAAGCTCTATGAGCAATACAATACAATAAAGGTTGCAAAATACAATCAAAGGTTATAAAGTGAAATACAAGAGTAGGATATATATATTCAAGAATTGCAAAGTGTTATATACATTATGAGACAGTTTAACAATGGAAAACATTTTTTTTTTTTTTTTTGACAATTACAATATTTACATGCTTGGAGTCAAATAAAGTCTGCTAGTTCTGGTTCTTTGGAGCAATAAGAATAAGTATGAGAGTATAGTGGAGTGGGGGTAAGGAGAGCTTAGTGGGGAATCCCTAGAATTTATGTGGGGTGAAAGCAGGAGCATTTCCATTTGGAAGATAGGTGTAGGAAAAGTTGGGTCTTGAAGGATTCAGTGTTGGGTATGATCCTAAGAGAAGGAGGCAGAGAGTTCCATTTTTTACCTAGAGAGAAGGAGAGTAGAAGCTGGCCAGCGGGACGTTTGGGTTTGTGAATGGAGATTAGGTTTTGGTGTTCAGATCTTAGTGATCTATTTGGGATGTATGGAGGAAGGATGTTCTTTAAGGCTGGGCATATATCAGGGAGAATATTAGTTTATGAGCGGTGGTTAGTTGCAAATAGTCTAGGTGGTTAGGGAGTTCTAACCAGTTCAGAGATTGTAGGCTGAGGCAGTGGTGAGTTGATGTTTTGGATTTGGTGGCAAATTTAGAGATCTTATTATAGCAGGCTTCGAGCTTAGAGGTGTTGGTAGCAGACAAATAGGTTAGAAGAGGGGATCCATATAGAAGGGAAGGTAGGAGGTAGGTGATTGTCAGGGTATGCCTAGAGGAGTTGGAGAGAAAATGATTGTTCCTATATAGCATACCTAGCTTTTGGTGGGTTTTCTTTATGTTTTGTTGTATGTGAAGATCAAATTTGAGGTTTTCATCTATGGTAATGCCAAGGAGTTTTGCAGAGGGGACCACTTCAATGGCAGTGTTAGTTTGGCTTAGGACATTGAAAGTGTTTTTGTCCAAGGTTACCTTGGAGGGGAGGAAAATTAGTATTTTAGATTTACTGGAGTTGAGTGAAAGGTGGTTTTGGTGCATCCAGTTCTCCATAGTGGAAAAGGCTAATTGAGTTTTAGTTAGAAGTTCAGGAAAGTTGGGGGCGGAACAGACCAAGGTAGAGTCATCTGCATATTGGATGACCGTGGTGTCAGGGATGACGGTGTGAAGGTTATTTATAAAGATGTTGAAAAGCATGGGTCCAAGGATGGACCCCTGAGGAACGCCAGTAGGTGTAGGCAAGAAGGAAGAGAAGGAGTTCTTCCATTTGACAGCTTGAGATCTGTCAGATAGGTAACTGGAGAACCAGGATAGAGTATTAGGGGAGAGATTGAGGTTAGTCAGATGATGAAGTAGGTGCGTATGGGAAATGGTGTCAAAGGCTTTCGAAAGATCTAGCAGTACTGTGGAGACAATGAGTCCAGAGTCTCGTGCTTGATTGACAGTTTCTAGGAAAGATAGTAAGGCAGTTATGGTACTGTGGCCAGGACGTAAGCCGTGCTGGGTGGGTGTTAGGAGGTGATTGTGAATTAGATAAGGCAAAAGTTGGTGGTGGACACATTTTTCTAGAATTTTAGATATTGGAGAGAGTAGGGCGATGGGGCAGAAGTTAGAAATAGTGGTGTTTTTGCCTCCTTTGTGAAGAGGTAGAATGTAGGCTGAATGCCAGAGTTTCGGTACGTATGACTCATTTAAGGATCTATTGATCAGAATACTAATTGGGAGAGCAATACCTTCAGATGCATGTTTGAGGAAGGAGGAGGGAATGTTGTCAGGGGCATTAGAGCATGGCTTTAGCTTGGATAGAAGCTTTTTTATAAAATTAGTGGAAACAGGTTTGAGATGGAAATTAAGGGGATTGTTGTTTGGGTTGTTGGGCGTTGTGAAGAGGGAATTAGGTGGGTTCTTATTTGGAAATGTTTTAGTTAGTTTAGCTATGGATTCAGTAAAGAAGGTGTTGAAATGGGAGCTCAGTTCACTGTCAGATAGATTAGGGTCAGGGCAGGGATTGTTCTGTGATCCGGGATGGAGAAGGGAGTTGACCGATTTCCAGAATTGTTTTGGGTTCTTATTGTTGTTGGACTGAAGTTTATTATAGTAGTTTTTTTTGTCCTTGGTAATAAGTTTTTTTACTTGGTTGCGGAGTTGGGTATATTGAAGCGAGGCAGAGGGCAGTTTATTTTTCTGATAGAGTTTCCAGGATTTGTCTCTGTGACGCATAAGTTGTTTAGTTTCTTTGGTCAGCCATGGGGCAGAATTAGCTTTGATTCATTTATTTCTTAGAGGAGCTAGGGAGTTAAGAGTATTTATGAAGGTAGAGTTAAAATGCTCAACAGCATTGTCGAGTGGGAGAGTGTTTAGAGACTGCCAGTTAATTTGTTTAAAGATGTTAGAAAAAATTAAGGGGTTGAAGTTGCTGAGGTTACGAGTTTGAACGTAGAGATGTTGGTGTTGGATGGAGCTAGTTGATCGATGGATGAAGGCAGGGAGATGGTCACTGAAGGTGCCAGGGATAGTACCACAGAGAGTGATTTTGTTTGGATGGGAGACTAGAATCCAATCTATGATGGACCATGGGGGATGATTTTTGTTAGGGTGAGTTGTTGAAAGGATTACTTGAGTGAAGTTGAGAAGGTTAATGGATAGTGAGGGGGATGGCGTGTTTATTTTATTCCAGTCGATATTAACATCGCCTAGAATATAGGTTTTGTATTTTATTTCAGTTGAGGCCCAGTATAGAATATCTTCAAGGGTGGAGATATTGTTGCCTGGGGAGATGTATAAAGAAATGAAGCAGATATTTTTATGTTTATTCAAACGG
The DNA here is from genome assembly GCF_019279795.1 of Protopterus annectens. Classification (NCBI taxonomy): domain Eukaryota; kingdom Metazoa; phylum Chordata; order Ceratodontiformes; family Protopteridae; genus Protopterus; species Protopterus annectens. Next base: position 911,403,906 of record NC_056727.1, on the reverse strand, counting down.
AGAAGGCTTGTTGTGATTTCTGAATTTTTGAATTTAGGGGTAGGGATTTGAAGAGGAATAAGAGAGAGAAGATTGGAGTAGATTAGAGCAGAACCTCCACCTTTTTTGTTTAAACGGTCACTTCTGAGGATGTGGTAACCAGGAGGTAAGATTTCAGAGTCAGTAATATGGGGCTTTAGCCAAGTTTCAGAGATGGCTAGGATGTCGGGTTGATTGTGATTAATCCAGGCTTGTACATGGTGAAATTTACTGTTGAGGCTCTGGGCATTGATAGTGAAGATCTTAAGAGTGCTAGGAGGGGAAGTGGGAGGAGAAGAGAAGGGGGGAGTGTTATTTGTTATAGGTGAAAAAGAGGGTGGAGGGAGGGAGTAGTTTGTGCTGAGGCAAGGGCCAGGGTTAGGATGAATGTCTCCAGATAAGGCTAGGACATTACAGGTGATAAGTTTTAGTCTGTAAGGTTTGTATAGTAGGTATCTGTCTGTGGTTAGCAGAAGTTTAAGAGAGAGAGTTTTAGTTGAGGTAGAGAATAGTTTGGGATGAAATAGGTGCAGTAGGTTGGGTGGAATAAGGGAGGAGGATATGGAGTGAAAGTGAGAGAGTTGGAGAGATTGTAGATGGGTGTTAGGGATAGTTTGTGTAGGAGGGAGGAATGACGGAGCTTTATGGGAGTAAGAAGTAGCAAGATACAGAGGTATTAGTAAGATGCGAAGGGAGCTGGGGAGTTGGATAGTTAAGGGGAGTTGGTAGGGCATACTAGGATAGGTTAGGGTAATGTACAGTGAAGAGAAAATTAATGTGGTATGTTAATTGAGAAGGGAAGGTCTAGAAGTGAATGGAGAGAGTTAGATATTGTAGACAAGGACAATGGAAGAATGAGCATATAGAGGTATAATAATTGGAGTGGGAGGAGTAGTAGTGGGAGGGGAAAGAGAGGAGGAGTATTCTTTGATGAGAGAATAAGGGGAGGGTAATAGTAAGAGGAGTATGATTGGATAGTGGATTGATGAAAGTTTAAGGGAGGGTAATAGGAAGAGGACTGTGATTGGATAGTAGCTTTGGTAGGAGGTGTTTGTTAGGTTTAAATGTAGAGGAGCAGGGGCGGTGGAATTTGGGGGCAGGGTAGGGGAGCGGAGTGAGCCTGCAGGCTAACGGAGTGGGAAGAGCCAAAGGAGGAGAGAGTAAGGAAGACTATCAGAGAGAGATAGTGAAGGTAAGTTTTACTGCAAAGTGTAGGGTGAGGGAAGACTACTGAGAATAATGAAGAGGTAAGTATTTATGTAGAAGAAGGACAGAGACAGAAGGTAGGGGCTTATAAAGAAAAGGACAGAGAAAGGACACTTGTAAGTAAAGACTGGTAGATAGTCCTGGGACAGTGGAGAGAATAGAGGAGAGATTTTGGGGGGCAGTATAGGGGAGAAAGGAGAGTGTGGATACAGAAGTGGTGACAGTAAGAAGGTAGGGGAGCGCCACCTAGAGGCCAGTCAGTGTAATACAGTAGAGGTCTGAAAGGGGATATCCAGAGTATTAGGGAGAGATTGAGGTTAGTCAGATGATGAAGTAGGTGCTGGGAAATGGTGTCAAAGGCTTTCGAAAGATCTAGCAGTACTGTGGATACAATGAGTCCAGAGTCTCGTGCTTGATTGACAGTTTCTAGGAAAGATAGTAAGGCAGTTATGGTACTGTGGCCAGGACGTAAGCCGTGCTGGGTGGGTGTTAGGAGGTGATTGTGAATTAGATAAGGCAAAAGTTGGTGGTGGACACATTTTTCTAGAATTTTAGATATTGGAGAGAGTAGGGTGATGGGGCAGAAGTTAGAAATAGTGGTGTTTTTGCCTCCTTTGTGAAGAGGTAGAATGTAGGCTGAATGCCAGAGTTTCGGTACGTATGACTCATTTAAGGATCTATTGATCAGAATACTAATTGGGAGAGCAATACCTTCAGATGCATGTTTGAGGAAGGAGGAGGGAATGTTGTCAGGGGCATTAGAGCATGGCTTTAGCTTGGATAGAAGCTTTTTTATAAAATTAGTGGAAACAGGTTTGAGATGGAAATTAAGGGGATTGTTGTTTGGGTTGTTGGGCGTTGTGAAGAGGGAATTAGGTGGGTTCTTATTTGGAAATGTTTTAGTTAGTTTAGCTATGGATTCAGTAAAGAAGGTGTTGAAATGGGAGCTCAGTTCACTGTCAGATAGATTAGGGTCAGGGCAGGGATTGTTCTGTGATCCGGGATGGAGAAGGGAGTTGACCGATTTCCAGAATTGTTTTGGGTTCTTATTGTTGTTGGACTGAAGTTTATTATAGTAGTTTTTTTGTCCTTGGTAATAAGTTTTTTTACTTGGTTGCAGAGTTGGGTATATTGAAGCGAGGCAGAGGGCAGTTTATTTTTCTGATAGAGTTTCCAGGATTTGTCTCTGTGACGCATAAGTTGTTTAGTTTCTTTGGTCAGCCATGGGGCAGAATTAGCTTTGTTTCATTTATTTCTTAGAGGAGCTAGGGAGTTAAGAGTATTTATGAAGGTAGAGTTAAAATGCTCAACAGCATTGTCGAGTGGGAGAGTGTTTAGAGACTGCCAGTTAATTTGTTTAAAGATGTTAGTAAAAATTAAGGGGTTGAAGTTGCTGAGGTTACGAGTTTGAACGTAGAGATGTTGGTGTTGGATGGAGCTAGTTGATCGATGGATGAAGGCAGGGAGATGGTCACTGAAGGTGCCAGGGATAGTACCACAGAGAGTGATTTTGTTTGGATGGGAGACTAGAATCCAATCTATGATGGACCATGGGGGATGATTTTTGTTAGGGTGAGTTGTTGAAAGGATTACTTGAGTGAAGTTGAGAAGGTTAATGGATAGTGAGGGGGATGGCGTGTTTATTTTATTCCAGTCGATATTAACATCGCCTAGAATATAGGTTTCGTATTTTATTTCAGTTGAGGCCCAGTATAGAATATCTTCAAGGGTGGAGATATTGTTGCCTGGGGAGATGTATAAAGAAATGAAGCAGATATTTTTATGTTTATTCAAACGGAGAAGGCTTGTTGTGATTTCTGAATTTTTTAATTTAGGGGTAGGGATTTGAAGAGGAATAAGAGAGAGAAGATTGGAGTAGATTAGAGCAGAACCTCCACCTTTTTTGTTTAAACGGTCACTTCTGAGGATGTGGTAACCAGGAGGTAAGATTTCAGAGTCAGTAATATGGGGCTTTAGCCAAGTTTCAGAGATGGCTAGGATGTCGGGTTGATTGTGATTAATCCAGGCTTGTACATGGTGAAATTTACTGTTGAGGCTCTGGGCATTGATAGTGAAGATCTTAAGAGTGCTAGGAGGGGAAGTGGGAGGAGAAGAGAAGGGGGGGGGGAGTGTTATTTGTTATAGGTGAAAAAGAGGGTGGAGGGAGGGAGTAGTTTGTGCTGAGGCAAGGGCCAGGGTTAGGATGAATGTCTCCAGATAAGGCTAGGACATTACAGGTGATAAGTTTTAGTCTGTAAGGTTTGTATAGTAGGTATCTGTCTGTGGTTAGCAGAAGTTTAAGAGAGAGAGTTTTAGTTGAGGTAGAGAATAGTTTGGGATGAAATAGGTGCAGTAGGTTGGGTGGAATAAGGGAGGAGGATATGGAGTGAAAGTGAGAGAGTTGGAGAGATTGTAGATGGGTGTTAGGGATAGTTTGTGTAGGAGGGAGGAATGACGGAGCTTTATGGGAGTAAGAAGTAGCAAGATACAGACGTATTAGTAAGATGCGAAGGGAGCTGGGGAGTTGGATAGTTAAGGGGAGTTGGTAGGGCATACTAGGATAGGTTAGGGTAATGTACAGTGAAGAGAAAATTAATGTGGTATGTTAATTGAGAAGGGAAGGTCTAGAAGTGAATGGAGAGAGTTAGATATTGTAGACAAGGACAATGGAAGAATGAGCATATAGAGGTATAATAATTGGAGTGGGAGGAGTAGTAGTGGGAGGGGAAAGAGAGGAGGAGTATTCTTTGATGAGAGAATAAGGGGGAGGGGTAATAGTAAGAGGAGTATGATTGGATAGTGGATTGATGAAAGTTTAAGGGGAGGGGTAATAGGAAGAGGACTGTGATTGGATAGTAGCTTTGGTAGGAGGTGTTTGTTAGGTTTAAATGTAGAGGAGCAGGGGGCGGGTGGAATTTGGGGGCAGGGTAGGGGAGCGGAGTGAGCCTGCAGGGCGAACGGAGTGGGAAGAGCCAAAGGAGGAGAGAGTAAGGAAGACTATCAGAAGAGAGATAGTCGAGGTAAGTTTTACTGCAAAGTGTAGGGTGAGGGAAGACTACTGAGAATAATGAAGAGGTAAGTATTTATGTAGAAGAAGGACAGAGACAGAAGGTAGGGGCTTATAAAGAAAAGGACAGAGAAAGGACACTTGTAAGTAAAGACTGGTAGATAGTCCTGGGACAGTGGAGAGAATAGAGGAGAGATTTTGGGGGGCAGTATAGGGGAGAAAGGAGAGTGTGGATACAGAAGTGGTGACAGTAAGAAGGTAGGGGAGCGCCACCTAGAGGCCAGTCAGTGTAATACAGTAGAGGTCTGAAAGGGGGGATATCCGGTAAAGAGAGGTAACAGTAGTCAGGATAGGGGCAAATTGTAAGGTAAAGTAGGATAATCAAGCAGCAGAGGGGGGGGAGGGAGTTGAGGCTGTGGGCTGTCCTAGCAGGGAAGTGTACTGCAACCTAGTTATTGCCAATTTAACTACTACCAAGTGTTAGAGCAGTACACATACTTTTACATTAAAAAAAAATCCTTGTAGAGAATGTTATTCAGGGAGCGGTAGGCCTTTCAGGTAGGTTGGGATTGTCCGTTTATTGGTGGTACTTAGCCAGGGTGTCCTGGTGGGTACGTTCAAGAGGTTTAGGCAGGAAGGCAGGAGCCCAAGCTAAAACATACAAAGAGAGAGAGGAAATGTTTAAGCAGGCAGTGCAGACATCCTGAGGGTACAAGCAGACAATTGTTATATTTTGCTTAACTTAACTTGCAACTAAGGTAACAGGCAGCTATGATATGAAATATCTACGCCTAATCAGTACCTTAAAGGTACAGCCAAGCACAGAAAGGAAACAGACATAACAGTTCCTAATGCGCTAGGTGATTTCAGTAACCAGACAATTGGAAGTAATGTAAATGTGCGGATAACAGCTAAGTTAAAATCCTCATGCGAGCACTGTGTTACTCAGAGACTGCATCAGGATTCCTATAGAACCAAACATAGGAAGGAATCAACAGCTAAAGTGACGAGTGCAACATTAGTGTACCAGCAAACTGAACAAAAAAGCTTACAGTTTGAGAGCATCAGCTAGGAGATAGTATGAGAGACAAAGCAGGTTCCAAGCAGGTATATCTACCGCATGTTGCACGCTACAATAAACTAAACAGTTACAGTCCCAAACAGTTATTACAACTGCATGTTACATGCTAAAGTAAACCAAAACATTAACAAGTTACATTAGGTAGAACTCAGAACAATACAGTTGACTATACAATGTGCGTTACTGTAGTTTAACATCATAGACTATCTCAGTAGTACTGATTAGGTAGCATTGTAGTTTACTAGAGTAGCTTCAGAGAAACGACTGTCAAATAATTTAAATCCAAACGCTAATTCTGCTAGCAGAGCGCTTTCTGAAGTAAGCGTTAGCAATAGGGAAAACAAGGAGGAGTAATACATTTCAGAACAGCCTAAACAGTAGTGGCATGCACATATCTCTGGTTAGCGTTTCCAATTCTCAGTAGATAACAATACAGAAACATATGCAATAATGACTATGGAACAAGCCTGTGGAGGGGCTAATGCAAGTTCCACGTACAAGCGCTTACTTGAGTAATTGTTTGAAGCGGGAAAAGCAGTGGATAAATATCACAGATTCAAACAGTGATAATAAGGGATCTATGGACACATGTGGATAGTCATCTCTACTTCCAGAAACATATTCACAAAGTGGTTAGAAAATCATGCTATGTGTTCCCACAAACTGCCAAGGACTTTGCATGTAGGTCAAAGGAGGTTACCTCTACTCATCAGTCATCAGACCCATCAGAGAGTACCACAACACACTTGCGATGAATCTGACTAGGCGCCTTCAGCAGCTGGAAAGACCACTGAAGTACCTCAACAAGAGGATTACTGGCCTCAAACAGTTGCTCCATGTAACCAGGCTGAATTTAACTCAATCTGTACTCTGTTGCATACTGTCTACTCAGGAGATCTCTGCCCAACAGACAGGTCCATGTCCAAAGCAGAACTGATGTACATGCGCTATCTGAAATAAACCCAAGCTCACTGTACCACATGCTCTAGGGTATCAACATCACAACATTAAATAGAACATGTTGGAGGGATACATGACTAACTCACAGACTTCCCTTGCCTTGGAACAGGCTCCCAACCGACATTAAGCCAAGACCGTCACTGACACTCTTCCAGAGGAGTCTTGATGAGTGTATGTGAAACTGAACTGTCACACCATGGATCACTTCATCAGCTCTACTACACAGAGGCCTAGGGAACTAACTCCATGGGTGGTGATAGCTGCACACTCTGGCCATACTAATATATGCCTTCAGGCAGATAGCCTATCACCTACCTATGTACCTATATATATATGCAGGGGGAACACAGTATAATAAGCCAAAGATGGATGGGCAGAGATGTGTGTAAGAGGGTGACCATGACAGTGAGCCATCCAGGACTGTCCCACCCAGCACACATCCCAATGGCATGAAAGACATGAGGTGCACATCTCACCCACTGTACATAACAGCCACCAGTATCTGTAAGCATTACAGTGTATGTGGTCCATGTGCCTGCTGTACAACATGACTGTACAATGAAGTACATATCTACTATCTGTAGACATGTACCTGTCCCATTGGTCCATAGGTATGTAGTAGACTATCTCCACGAAGGCATATATCAGCCTATGCAAGTTGTGCAGCTTTCACCACACCATTGGGTAGTTTCCCAAGGTCAAGTTCTAATAGTTAGTACCCTAAGCCCCTTTCTAGTGGGGCTGCTGATGTGATGCCTGGCATGAACTCTCTGTTTCCCATCCACTCATCAAGGTTCCAATTGAAGAGTGTCAGCGAGGGGTTCTGTCTGATGTACATTGGGACTCTGTTCCACAGTAAGGCAAGTATCTGGGATGGTACTCTGTCCCACCATCATGTTGTATTCATCATTCTGATGAGGTTCATATCCCTGGAATGTGTAGGGCGACTCACTGTTGTTATGTATAGATGGAGCATGTTCAACAGTCATGTGTTGGACATGGCTCTGTATGTTAGGCAGAGTGTGCCTCTGAGTAGGTGGTATGCAACGAAGAACAGATGTAGTTTTACCAGTTGTGTTGCATAACACAACTGTTTGAGGCCAGTAATCCTCTTGGTGAGGTACCTATGTGGTCTCTACAGCTGCTGGATATGCTAAGTCGAGTACATCCAAAATGGTGCACTGTACTCAATGATGGGTCTGATGATGTAAGAGTAGAGTGCCAACACTACCTCTTTGGATCCTGATGCAAACCCTTTGTTGATAAGGTGGGCCATATAGGATCTCCCAATCACTTTGGCAACATGGTTGCCAAAGGAAAGATGACTATCTACTTGTGTCCCCAGATCCCTTATCACCTTGTCATTTTTACATGTGGTAGTTTGTGTGTATTTTGTTTTCAACAAAGAGGATCACTATGCATTCCTCCACAGTGAGCTTGAGGCCATGATTCTGACACCACACATCTGTCTCATAGAGTCCCTTCTGGAGAATATGTCTGTCTTCCGGGGAATTTATTATGGCAAACACTTTACAATTCCCAGGAAACTTAGTCAACCACAACTCTCCTGTGTTGGCATGTACATTTGAGAAGTCTATACCAAACAGGAGGGACCCCAGGACTGAACCCTGGGGGACACTAGTCGTTACCGGTGTAGAGTCTGACATGTAGCTAGCAACTCGTAATGTGTAGGATCTATCTGTGAGGCAGTTTGCAATCCATCTTGTGATGTATGGATTCATGGCCAGGTTGGTGAGTTCATCTATAATACCTGACTGGGGAGTGGTGTCAAAGGCCTTAGCGAGGCATAGGTAGGATGTGTGGATCTAATTTCAATCATCCGTAGCCTGGGTAACTGTCAAAGAAATCCTCCCAGTTCAGGAGGTGTGTTCTGCATTTGACCAAGCCAAACTGTGTGTGCTCAACTGTGTGAAGGTTCCCAATCTCTGCATTGTTGACTTCCATTATGATTGGCTCCATTGCCTTGCAGAACACAATTGTCAGGCTCATAGAGCATGAATGCCAAGGGGTTTTCGTGGCCCCACCCCTGTGGAGTGTGAAGAACGTTGCTGTGCAACATTCTATGGGTACATATCCTGTTGAGAGCATGTAGAGAGAGGTGTAGGTATCTTTGATGAATATGGATACATCCTCACCCTATGTGCTATGATTCAGGTTCTGATGCTGGAAGGTATGGAATGAGTAGTATCCCCGTAGTGCTGGTGTGCTGTCTGTAGCCTTGAACTAGGTTACCGATACTGCACAGATATCAGTATTCTCCATAATGAGAAGTGCCTCGAGTGTGTGCATCTGGATGCTGAGACTTCTGGCAGTGAGTAGCATTTAGCTCACTCTGTGGTTATTTGTGTTGGTCATGGGGTTTGGTTTGTCCTGCGTGACCGGTGTTCCACACCTGATGTCAGCACCTCATTGGTCCCATCTGACCATAAGCTAATCACCCTACATATCCACATTCTGGACCCACACCCCCATTAAGGAAACCATGTTAAAAAATTTTCTCCAAAGCCAACGTCATGCTTCTTAAGACAGAAGTGCTGAACTGGAGGACACACATGCAGATGTGTCATACAGTTATGACTATTTAATCCTTCACAATTGCACTTCATAAGCACTTACATGACTGCATGCATCATGCTATCCCAAACAGAACCAAGATGCTAACCTCCAAGAAAAGGAAGCCAATGTGGTGTTCCACTGCCATAAACAAACTGCACAACAGAAGGAAAATACTGTTGCAAAACAGGGTAAAATCCCATGAGGGGAGGAGCTCCATGGTCCACATCAGTAAGAAGCTGTGATCCATGATAACATCCTCCAAAACTAGTTATGAAAACAGAATCAACACTGATTCTAAAGACAACCACAAAGCATTCTATAGCTATGTCAAGAATTTCAATGGCAACACTCAGATCTGCTCTGAGTTACAGCACAATGGCACTAAATATACAGACCCAACTGATATTGCCAACATCCTGGCATATAGGATCAGTGCTAACTTTACCCCTCCTCCCTCACCCATGAAAGAGCACATCTCCATAATGGAAGAATGCAAGGTTGCTGTCATCATGGCTGCACAGGTAAAAAACACTCTCCAAAGCCAGTAACACAGCATCCATGGGACAAGATAACATCCCAGGCTGTGGTCTACACAAACTACAGAACGAACAGGCACCACACCTATGTACCATGTTCAGTCATAGCCTCACCTCAGGCTTTGTGCCTGCTGAATGGCACACAGCGACGGTTATCCCACTACACAAGGGGGGAGACTCCATGGTCCCCAGGATCTAGCAGCCCATTAGCCTGATGAGACTGCTCTGCAAGGCCATGGAATGTAGCATCATATAACTTATAAAAAAATACATTGGTAATCTCCAAACACTGGACCACAGCCATGTTGGGTTTGTAAAAGGCAGATCATGTCTCCTAAACCTGATAGACATCATTGAAGCAGTCACCAGGACCGTAGACAAGGGTAAGGTGGCTCGCACAGCCTATGTAGATCTTGCCACGGCTTTCAACACCATCCCCCACTCTGGAATTATAGATAAACCCACTAAACTATGTATAAATCACTATGTCACAAGATGGGATGCCAACTGGCTAACTGACAGAACACACATTGTGAAAGTAGCAGACTCCAAGTACGAGATTAGACCAGAGACAAGTGCAGTGCCACAGGGTTCAGTCCTGGGTCCTGTCCGGTATGGAATCTACTTCCCTGAAGTAAACTTTAACATGGAAGATCTGTGGCTAATGAAGTTTCCAGATGACTGCAAACTAGGAGCTATAATCAAAACTACTGAAGATGTGGACATCCTACAAAAGGGCCTCACTGAGACAGATGCCTGGTGTCAAAGCCATGGCTTCAAGCTCAATGCCAAAAAGGGCATTGTCATCCCCTTTGGTAAAAACTCTGTAGCCATGAACTACAACATAGGCGGTAGTATGCTTAACACTGAAAGTGTAATAAGAGACCTTGGGTCGCAGGTGGACAGTGCATACAACTGTGATAATCACATCCCCGCAGTAGTCCGGAAATCCTTCTACGTGGCACGCCTCATCACAAAAGGTGTCTCATGCAGGATAGAAGAGGACATTGTTCCCCTCTACTCATCACTCACTAGATCCATAATAGAGTACAACGCCCCTTTGCTATGTACCTCACAAGACATCAACAACAACTGAAAAGGCTGCAGAAATAACTCACAAATAGCATTAGCAGCCTGAAATACATGCCATACACAGACAGTCTCAAAATGCTCCAGCTGTACTCTCTCGCATATCGCCTACTCAGACGTGATCTCTGCCTAACATACAAAGCTATGTCAAACACAGAGCTGTTGGACATGCTCCACGTAAAACACTCACAATCCCTCAGATCTTCGGCCCCAAAACCTACAGTGAAATACAAAAGGAAGTGGTGTATCCATTTACCTTATGCATACCCACACCTTCAGGTTAGTGGCACAGCATGAGGCCTTGGAGACCATGCAAGTGCAACTAACATTGTGCAAAGCTGCTTATCAGATTGTAGCCTGCTACAGATCACCTACCTTGTCTCAGGAACCTCACCCAGTATTCCTGAGAACAGTGGAAAATATAAATGTCCTACCAAACACCATTATATGAGGAGAGTACAACTACCAAAACACTGACTGGGAGAATTACTCGTGTACAACATCCTTTGCCCAATGCTTCCCAGAGTTTAAAAATTCAAACACTGTGGAACAGCTGGTTACCTCGCCTACTAGAGGTGACAACATACTGGACCTGATCATCACCAACATGGGGTACCAGTGTTCCACAACAGAGATAAAGACCTCGCTGGTAATATCAGATCATAAAGTAATCACACTGGACATCCACATCACGCCCCACCCACAGTCAAGGAAACCACTGTGAAGAAAGTTTCTAAAGCAAACAGCACACTTCTCAAGACCAAAGTGGAAAGTTCAAAAGCACCCTCGCTATAGGATAATGCTATACAATCTGCAAGATCATTTACAAGTGCATTGTATGAGCATCTACAGGGATGCATGGATTGAGACATGCCAAATAAAACCATGATGCACTCCTCCAAATATAGGAAACCAATCTGGTGGGTGTCGCACATAAATGAGCTATATAACATAAGGAGGGAACGAACACATGATAGAGCAAACTTTACATAAGGAAAGGCATCACTGATCATTATTATGAAGAAACAATGATCGCTCATAAAATAATCCAAGGCCAGTTTCTAAAGACAAATTGCCAAGGAATGTAAGAATAACAGCCACAAAGGCTTCGTTAGCTATACCAAACATTTAAGTGGAACTCTCAAAAATGCTATCAGCTACTGCAAAATGGAAAAAAGATACACTGAACCAACTTACATTGCCCACATCCTGGGGGACAAGTTCAGTGCAACCCCCCCCCACATCACCCCCAAACGGGCCTGTGTCCATCCCAGAAGAATGCAGAGCACCAGACTTCATGGACATGCAGGTAGAAACAGCCCTCTCCAAACCTAAGAACACAGCATCAATGGGACTGGATGGTGTCCCAGGCTGCGACTTACACCAGCCCCAAAAGGAACTACACCCTCACCTACATTCACTGTCCAGACTCAAACTTACCACAGGCTATGTACCCAAGGAATGGCATACAGCAACAGTCATCTAGCTCCACAAAGGGGGTGCCACAACAGAACCAGGAATCCATTGCCCTATAGGCCTACTCAGCCTGGTCTGCAAAGCTATGGAGCAAATTATCATGGAACCCATAAACAGAGACAACGGGGACCTCCAGACACTGGACTTTACCCAACTTGGCTTTGTTAAAGGTAGATCCTGTCTCCTAAACCTAGTTGACTTATATGAAACAGTTACCAAGGAAATAGATGGAGGTGAATGTAGTCCACACAGCCCACCTGGACCTCACTAAGGCCTTTCAACACCATTCCCCACTCTGGCATCATGGACAAGCTTACCAGCTTGAATGTTACCAGCTATGTCACAGGATGGGTGGCCAACTGGCTCACAGATAAAACACACATGTTCAGAGTTGCGGGTGCCATGTTCTCTACAAGGAGATACACACGCACTCTCATACAGTTGTCAAGTGCAGGATTCAAACCTCTACTTAATTAATTTATGATACTAGAGCAGTGTGCATTTACACAACACGTGATATACATTACTGGGCATTTTCTTTTCCACAGGTATATTTGTAGGATGGTGACATCATCAGACTTGACAAAGATGGGTATACCACATTTAAGGTGTTGTAGTTGTCTCCAAAAAGGTTGTTCTTCTACAAGGAAATACACGCACTCTCATACAGTTGTCAAGGGGAGAATTCAAACCCCTAACAAGCTACTTAATGATACCAGAACAGCACACATTTACACGACATGCTATACACATTACTGGGAGCTCTCCTTTCCACAGGTATATTTGTAGGATGATGACATCATCAGACTTGACAAAGATGGGTATACCACATTTAAGGTGTTGTAGTTGTCTCCAAAAAGGTTGCTCCTCTACAAGAAGAAACACACACTCTCTCATACAGTTGTCAAGTGCAGGATTCAAACCCCTATCTAACTACTTCATGATATTAGAGCAGTACACATTTACACGACACACTATACACATTACTGGAAGTTCTCCTTTCCACAGGTATATTTGTAGGATGGTGACTTCATCAGACTAGACAAAGTGGGTTACATTAGGTGGGCTACATAGAAGGAATTTGTAGACACTTTGGCAATGTGATCATCAAAGGAGAGTTTATTGTCTACCTGTGTCCCCAGGGCCATAATTACATTCTCCATACATACTGGATTCACACCCATGTGGTAATTTGTGTGCACTTTGTTTTATCCAAAGGGGATGACTATGCATTCTTTGGCATTCTGCTTGAGGGCATTGTTTTGACACCAGGTATCTGTCTGTATATAACTCTTCTGTAGGATGTCTGTATCAGCCGTGGAGTTGATTATGGACCACAGTTATCAGTCATCTGCAAACTTGTTCAGCCATACTCCTCCCTTGCTTGCCTGTACCTCTGAGCAGTATCTACTGAACAGGTGGGGTCCCAAGACCAATACCTGTGGGATGCCATTTGCTCTAGTGATATAAAGTAGTTAGGTAGGGATTTGCATCCTGCACTTGGTGATTGTGTATGTGCCACAGTTGGTGACTGCATTGTGGATTTTGCTTTTACTACTGTATGACATATCACAATGACAACAGTATGTGCACTGCACGTTAGGTAGCTGTGTGGCAAATTCATAATAAGTACATGTGACCTCAGTTATTTTAGAGGTGTGAACCCTGCTTTCTCCATGAACACAGCTGTTATCTTTGCCAGAGTGTGCTGATGCTTTCCAGACCTTAGGTCACATCTGTATGCTTGTGACAATCCCAGCCACTGCAGTGATCCCTGGCCTAGGTCATCTGTGTCATGCACACTCATTACAGTTTCTATTGAATAGTGTGAGTGAGGGTTTATGCCTGAGGTATATTTCAGACCAGTTAAAATGCAGCAAAGTCTGTCAATGATGGCTATTTATTATAGGTGTACAACAACCTTTGTGGCTATGCATGCAGACCCCTTATTGCTTATGTGATTCACCGAGGGATTTCAAAATACCTTTGGAAATGGGATTACCAAAGGAGAGATGATGTAACACTTGGCTGTATGTACCCATCGGTACCTGTCAACATGTTCGGGGCTACTACCTATGTGGTACTGTGGGGATACTATGTTTTTTAAATGTGGATGACCATGCTTTAGTTGGCTTATAGTTTTACAGCATGGGTTTGACAACAGGTATCTGTCCATATGACACCCTTGTGGAGGATGTGTGTGTCATCTAGAGAATGCATTATAGGCCGCAGTATGCATTCCCAGACGTGGACAGATATATCCCTACTGTGTTTGCTTGTACCTAAGTGAGCTATATGGCAATCAGGAATGGTCCCAGGAATGGGTGCAGGTGAACACCACTGTTTACTGGCATAGTATAGTTCCTGAAGGGTACAAATATTACTGTGTGTCCTATATCTGTCTGTCAGTTGTCAAGACAGCATCTAATGATTGTTTATGGTCAGGTTGTAGAGGTTATGTATACTACCAGAATGCAAACCAATGGATGGCATGTTGTATCATGAGCCATCATCATGCAGCATCATGTGGTCACTCAAGGCTACTTATGTGTGCCAGACTGGCACCTATCATGCTGTACCTGAACTGTAGTACCATGGCTACATTCACCATTTCACAGCCAGTTGTCACATGGGTTTGTAAGGTGCCCAATAGGGAGCATTGCCTAACATGAATGTGTTGTGTGTTGGAGAGTGTCGCAGTACCCCATGATAGGCCTCTACCCCTCAGGTATATTATGTGTGCTGTGTGGATGACATTTGGGATACTGGAGTGTGACCTTACAGCGTGTGTCTGAATACGCCATGTGTAGCATATTAACATGTACTGCGTATGACGGAGTTGTGTATGTCGTGTGCATGTGTATCGACTGCCTATCCAATGTCCACTATAGTGTATCCACAATTGTTTGGGATGCTCTGTGTATTGCATGTGTTTGAGGCAGCCACTCACGTTACTGAGATGTGCATAGTCTCACAGCAAACATGCACAGCATGCATTATGTGTAGGTGTGTTACATGTGCACATGTCCTACACCTCATCTATGACATGCACATTTTATTAGCAATATTAAATGTAGAACACACTCACCAGCATGGGTCTGCTGCCTTGCTGTCACACCAGAGGGACCTACAAGGATATGAAACAGTTTGTCATTGGCAACAACTGTGGCATTGCTATTGTGGGTTTGCAATCTTACAGTAGCACAATGGTTGACAGACACAGGCCTACACATCATGTTCCAAATTATCAGTATTGAACAACACCAGGCTCTACATCTGCTAACTACACAGTACACATCTCACATATGCATGATCTAACAATAGAGGTAGCAGTAGTCCACAGATATGCTATCTTATCTGCATGTTCCATGTGAACTTGCTGGAGGACTCCGGCCTCCATGATGATGCATGTGTGCTGTTGTTGTTGTTGTTGGCCGGGATCCCCCAGACTCAGGAGCAGCTCCTCCACTCTGGTGAGGGGGGATGGGTGGCAACCCCACCACCTGTGGCAAGCTGTTGCCTACGGACATCAGACGCACGCTACCAGACATGTCTAAGTAAATCACTGCAGTGATGTACCTGCTCATAAGTTCGGTTATGCATGCCTATGTCATTTATCCTATGGACAACATCTTGCCACAGCGCAGTCCGCTCATGCTGATCCTGGCTGGTTCTTGAAAATAGCAGGGTGTACTGTTGGATGAGACAGTTGGTTAAAATCTCATCCTCTGCACGGCTATAGGCAGGATTGCAATAGTGGGACATGACCCTGGAAGACAATAAAACAATATGTGTGAGCAAGACATGTGGCACACTTAACATTCTACAGTACAGATATCACTGAACTGCCATAAATAGCTAACTATTGTCTGTCAGCTGATACACACTTTCAATACCACATATCAGTGCTCAACCCACAACTGCTTGACAGTGCCTGACACACTCTGTATATTAAAACATTTTCTGCACAGCAACAAAGAGAAACCACTATGTAAGATAATGCAACAGTACATGGCACACTGTATGCGACACAATGCACCACCTAGCCACAGGAGGTATATATCCAGCTAATGCATAACGAAATATGTAATCCATTGCAATGATTGTAAAGTCCAGTTACAGTATTACCAGTATACCACACTAGCTGTTGATGGAAAACCCCTGCCTACAATATGTGCACACTGTTGAATATAGGTGGCATACTGCTGTACTAGACTATACATATTGCTAGATACCCACTTATATCCTGTAACACACATATGACTGAGGGCATGTTACAGGCATACCCACACACACATCAGACATACATACAGGACACAGAAGTATGGCAACCCAGATGAGCTTTATGTGTGTACCATACAGTACTGTGTGTCAGTACTTACAAACCCTTATGCCTGAGGTATATAATCTGTGAGGACAACAGGGAACACACAAAACAGTGTTTCCAAGCAATGTGGACATACACCATACTGTGCTGTTTAGGCCTACAGCTTCAGGTAGTACTACAGTTCATACAGGGGTTTGATTCACCAGCAGTACCAATCAATGAGCATACATGTACTGCTTTATTCTCCAATGGCACACCCCAGTTAACACAAAGGGACTACATCAGACCGTATGCCATACTGCTTTTTCTGGCTAGCAATAGCATACACATTTTTTGCTGGGATCAGAGCTAGGACACATAATACCATGACAGAAACAGTCTCCCACTAAGCTATCCTACATATACACAACTGTGACACATTCACCAACACATTCACCATCACACGCAGTCAACCTCACATAGCAATTATTGCAACAAGTACATGTGGGTGTGTATTGGTTCATAGGTAGGTAATAGGCTATTGGCCATAGGGCCTGTAGAAGCCTAGCCAGACGGTACCCTGACCTTTGACACACAAGTAATTTAGTTTCATGTGTCCCTGTGAAGCAGAGCCACAGAGGTGATTCCCAAGGTGTATTTCCTATCTCCCATCCAATCATCATGACTATTCATGACGAGTGCTACTGAGGAGTTTTGTTTGCTATTGATAGGTAGTTTGTTCCAGAGTATGGGATGTCTCTGAGATAGGAATCTATCCCTCCAGCATGTTCTGTTTATTGAGGTGACAAGGTTTAGGTCCCTAGAGCATGTAGCTCATAGGGATAGTGATCTGTTTACGTGGAGCATATCCAACAGCTCTGGGTTTGACATAGCTTTGTATGTTAGGCAGAGGTCACCTCTGTGTTGCTGGTATGTGACACAGTCTAGCTGTGGTTTTGTGAGACGGTCTGCAAAGGGCACCTGTGTGAGGTATGTCTGTGGCCTTTCCAGTTGCTGTAGATGTCTTGTGAGGTACATACCAGAAGGGGCATTGTACTCTATAATGGGTTTTGTGAGTGATGAATAGAGGGGAACACTGACCTCTTTTTCCCTGGATGACACAGCTTTTGTGATGAGGTGTGCCATGTAGACAGATTACATGACTAGTGTGGCACTGTGATTATCAAGGGTGAGACTACTGTCCACCTGTGTCCCATGGTCTCTTATCACACTTTCGGTGTTAAGTCGACTACCACCTATGTGATAGTTCATGAGTACAGAGTTTGTAGCAAAAGGGATGCCAATGAATTTCAGACATTGAGCTTGAGGCCATGGCTTTGTCACCAGGCATCTGTCACAGTAAATATGACTCTGTCTCTCCCTCTCTTTCTATATATATATATATATATATATATATATATATATATATATATATATAGATATATAGATATATATATGTATATACACATACATATATACATCCATTGGTGTACATATAGATATGCATATAGGCACATATACAGTCCACCTTTCATGGTGGGAATATCAATTATGCAAAATATGTGAGGTATACAGTTATGTAATGATATTGCAGAGTCCTGTGCGAAATGCATTGAAGGTGTTCTCAGCCCATGTGGCTTTAGCAGGCCTCACTGGCTGCAACACAGCAAACCTAACAAATCACACCCACAGCGTTTAACCACCACATGTCATATACCAGCACTGTATGCTGTCTTGTTTGCCACACACTACTACCCACATACAAATATGCACATAACAACCTTCACCAACATATATATATGACCTCCCTTCAGAAACAGCTGCAGTATGTTCCTTGCTGTATGCACATGTACAGATGCTAATATATCTGACACAGATATATCTCTCCATATGTGTGTGCCATACACACACAAGGTCCACACTGTTGTAAGTCCCTGGACCTCACGGCTGACCTGTTGGGCCTTGCTGCAACAAGAACAGGTGTCACGTGTGAGCACACAGTAATATTAGTGGGTGTATACATAGCTGCAAATGCTAGATTAGCATACTAGCCTGGTACAGCAGTT
This sequence comes from Protopterus annectens, assembly GCF_019279795.1. Lineage (NCBI taxonomy): Eukaryota > Metazoa > Chordata > Ceratodontiformes > Protopteridae > Protopterus > Protopterus annectens. The sequence goes on along the minus strand of NC_056727.1, from coordinate 911,385,584 downwards.
GCCAGTGCTAAGCTACATGTTGATATGACTATCATGCATGTGTTACTCTGTCACATCCATGGTTATATAGCTGTATGCTCTACTCCCCCAAACAGCCATTGTCCACACTACTGTACAGAACACAGATAACATGGTTCAGATGCTTGACATTTAATGCTGATCTACATATATCACAGTTATGTCCCACTGCACACAGCTACACACTGATTTGTCCATGGCAGTAGTCATGCAGGGCATCTGTGCATAGATATGTACTGCTGCCACATATTGATGTTTCAAAGTATGCAGAGTGGTCTTCAAATACATCTACTACATGCCAGTAAACACATATCTGTTACATACCTTTCCTTTGTATGTGTTCGTAGTTTTCACTTTGTTGTATCTTTGGCTTTGTTTTAATTTTTTAATTTTTTTATTATTTTTTTTTTTTTATTTATTATTTTTTTTATATCTTTTTTTTTCTCCACTGGTGTGGGTGGGGGTGTGCGTCTTTCTCTCTCTCTCTGTCTCTCTCTCTCTCTCAGCTTCTGCAATGGGATGATTGCATGTGTGGCCAGCAAGTACAGCCTGCTTTTATAGGTATCTGCACATGTGCATGTGATGGCCTCTGCACCAATTGGTGGCCACCATTTGGTAATTGCATGCAGCCTGCTGTGTGGTAATTGCAGTACTCACTGTCATAGCAACCCAATGCTATAAATTGCTATGTCAGGTAGGCATAGCCCTTTCAGCTTTCCAAAGTGGGACCCATGCTTGTTTGCTGTGGACACCATTGTGTAAGTCAGAAGGCTGGTTTAGTTCTTATATCTGAAGCTAGGGGTGTAGCCAGTGATTTAAATGTTGTACTCAGACCTGAATATTGCCACTTCCACTACACAGTTGTCAGTGTAGAATTGTACTCACCCCTACAAATGCTGACACAAGATACATGGGAGTGTGTAGTTTCTTTTCTACTTATACAATTAACTGCCATACAAAAGTAGTTATTGAGATGTATTCATTTGGCACATGAACTGTTTGTGAACTGCTATACTGTGAATATTAATTTACTCACTTTTGAACAGTTTGTGCTTTTTCATTGTTGACATTAGCACAGGCTGCTCAAGATAACTGGACAAATTTCAGTACTGAGTATGCCTACCTACATCCTTGGTAGACCCTGAACACACAGGTTTATTGTACATTTGGGTAGGGGTGCAGAAGGACAGAGAGAATTATGTATTAAGGTGTGAACTTTATCTTGCTGGACTTGAAGGGTTGCTGTGTACCTGTTAGTTTACCAAGGCAAGTGGTCTGTCTGCGTAGCTCCCAACTGTGGACCTATCCAGATGGTAGCCAGAGGTTAGCCTGTTATTCTTTGTCTGTGCACCACACTGGTCTTTTCAGCACTGGAACAATGGCATTGCCACAGTTGGTTGCTATCAGTACATGGCTACATCCCTTGGTATTTCAGTGTTGTACTCCTACATAAGGGTATGCTTCTGGAACTCCTTCCAAAGCTATTTGCACAGTGTGTAACAGCAGAATAGTTGATATGCCTATGTGTTTCTGTCCCTGCCAGGCCTCTCAAACACTCAGTTACATATTTTAACAGACTCAGGGAAAAGTAGGTAAAAGTGAGGTACACCTTTACAATATTAGAGACATTAAGTTGAGACTTTGAGAGAACCAGAGCATATGGATTAATACACATTTCCTGAAGTACAAGCGGTGTCTAACTCTTACTTATTGTCATTATTCATTAAGTGTAATTCACCACCTTTCTGCCTACGTCAGTAGCTTTCAGAGGGATTCAGAGGGACACAGCTAAAACCTGTCTCAAAATCAGGGACATGCCTGAAAATTAGTCGCAGTTGGGAAGTATGGCCTCTGCCCTAATCAGATATGCTAGTGTTTGTCCTGCTATGATACTGTGTGGGGGTTGTAAAGTGCTGCTGTAACATTATTTCCTGCTAGAATAGCTGGTTCACTTTTCACAGTAATGTAATGTAATTCCACAAGAACTGCTGGTAAAGATCCACAGAACAGGATTTGTGTTATGGCATTCCTATTTGTCCTTTACATTCACTCATTCTGATGCATGATATATTGATTTCAGCACCAATTAGTTGTATGTTTACCATGGCTCAATGGTACTTCATGCAGTCTTGTGTGTACAAGGTCCGGTTTTCGAGACTGACAGAGATAGTTTATTTTGCTGCTGAGCAGAACAAGGGCCCTGACACACAGAGTGACTAAGGCACATTTAAGCAGTTGTAAGCGGGTTTGCGCGATGCTTAGCTAAGCGCACACAAGCGCACACAGGTGCACACTAACTACTGCTTAAAAGTGCTTACTCCCACTAACCCCCATGCTAATTTCTTTGAAAGAAAAGAAAATGGGGAGATAGGAAAGTGGTGAAAATGGGGTACAAAGAGGGAAAGACAGTAGGCAAAACAGCTCGGGGTGTGCAGGACGGGTGTAGGGAAGGCCCATAGCTGCCCATTTCTTTAACAGCAACAGCTGTGCATATGCAGTAAATTTGGAGGGAAATTTGAAACCTTCAACCCCTGTGAGAGGGGTGAGGACAACAAAGTATGTTGTACTGCCAATTAAATATCAGTTTATGTGTCCAGCGGACATGTGTGCAAAATGGGCAGCTATGTATGGGGCCTAATTTTTTTTGGGAGCAGAATGCCCTTTTTTTTTCAGGTGAGAGTGGAATGTGGGGTAGGGGAAGTAGGTATATTTGGGGAGGTAGGTTGGGGAGGTACACAGACAAGACAAACAAGATGCATACAGGGGTGGAATATGACACATGTGGTGGGTGAACACCACTGACGGGGAAGAATGTTTGGAAATCGTAAGCCCATGAGCCCACAAATGGCAACAGTGGAACTGAGATCTCCACCCATGGGAAGTCACCACTGCACCTTCACAGCCCAGAGGGTGGCTGTGCTGGGGGCTGCATAGGAGGGGCAGGCTCACCCGTGAGTCGGGCCACTCATGCCTCAAGCTGGCATAGGGGATCAGCGACAGAACGCTTGCTCTCCCTACGCACCACAGCCCGGACTGTTCGGAGGGTGATAGGTGGCCCTACTCTGCCCATCCCCTGCAGCGCTCCCACCCGAAGGTGGCACAGGGCCAATGGAAGAGGAGGTCCCAGGATGGGCACCGGACCTGCTGGTGCCAGGTGCCATCGCCAGCTGAGGTGGGACAGGTGGGTCCGCTGGGACCGGCCTTCCCATACGTTCTATGTTTAGGAGGATTTAATGATAATATTGGTTAGTAACAGTCAACAGCAATTAGTTATAACAGCATGCAGAAGTGTTCCCATTAACCCAACACACCAGAGTTCCAACAGTTGAACAGCAAGCATGACACCTGCATATATGGGACAACAGTGGACATTACAACAGCATGCAGGTTTAATTGATGCCAAGAGGCCACCAATATTGTGGTATTTGAACAGGGCACATGCATCGAAATAAATGCAGATATTTATAAACCAATAGAGCATATGTCCCAACAAATGCTTTGAGATTAGACATACCCATTGAGGTGTGGAATTGCATTTTTTATGCACATACAGTAGGGTGGAAAATGATAGCTCCATTAACAACTTATATATCCTTCTAGTTTACACTACATTCCTATTGACTGCAGTTATATGTCCCCTACATGTATTATTACACTACACTTTTGTCCTTAGATTGTGAAATGGGTTTTGCTAGATCTTTATATACATGGGCTGTATCTGACATACAAACTGTCCGAGATGCAGATGTTACTGCTACATATTTTGTGAGTTGCTCAGAAACACTACTGCTGAGATGGTACACTGACAGCTCTACTTTCATATACTTATCTAGATATGTGTAGGTGAAATTATCACTTATATGTTAACAGCTCCCTACATTTCTGCCAGCACAATGACATTTCTGGGGAACACAATACCATGCTACTCATGTGCCAGATTAACCTGTACATGCTGGGCATGAACCAACAGTTGAGGACTGTGAATATGCTTAAAAGCTACTGGCACTCCCTTCATCCACTTTATATGGGCCTACCCAACTGTATGTTAACAGCGCTTAATACAACAGTACTATTTCTATAATGCAAGAATACAACAACATATCAAAGAAAATGACACAGACACACTCCAGGAATTATACCTTTATTAAAGACTTAAAACACTTTTCTAGAGGCTCTCTCATTTTTTTATATGACAGTATATGCAGAATAATTATTAGATAATTACTTTACCTTTATTTATTGTGTTTAAACACATTTTTCAGGCTCTCTCATTTATTGTACATAACAGTACATGCAGAATACTTACTAACCTGCCTGGTGGTGCAGCCTTAGCAGCCTACCTGCATAGACTTGCTGATTCACAGCACGGACACCTGCAGCTGTGAAGTAATTGAAGTAATATTGAGACATACCTATCCATAGTATACACTAGAATAGCAATTCTTACATACTTAATTCCATGGCTACTTACTCAGTAGTGTGGCATTTGGCATCCCACGGGCCTCCTGGATCCACTGGTCCAGTTGATTCACCTTGCGTCTTCTCAGGTCTGCATGGTGGTGTCTGACCTGCTCACCAGTCCAAGGGATGCCTGTGGCACTGGTGAGCTCATGAGCTAGACGGTCCCAGGCTTCCACTTTGTATTGGGTGCCCTGGTACTGGCCCCACAGGAGTCTATACTCAGGATGGTGGACAAGGAGCCAAACCATAACTTTTGACTCCTCAATGCCCCAACGTTGCACTCAAAAATGAGAGCCCTCTCCAGCACCGGCCATTGCTGCCTGCAGATGGGAGCTACAACCAGTTATGGATAGTATTTCCGCCTATGGAGCTTAAATATGCATCATTTCCCGCACTTATTTGTGATTGGCCAGTTTTGAAAAAATGCAGCTGAAGGTACACCTGCTTAGCAATGGGTAAACTTATATTGATATGTATTTGTGTGTTGAAAGTGCATACCTATGAAAAGCTGTCATGGTTTAGTGGTTCAGTACTGTGATTATAGTGCACAGTATCCCGGGTTCGAGGCCTGTCATTGCTTTTTATTTCACTACTGGCCAGACCAGCTAGGAGGTGTGGCTATGTTTTAGCGACTTTGCTCTACGTTGGCCAATGTTGCTCTACATTGCCCGACATTGCGCTGGTTAGCACAGTGTGCAGCTACGCGCAAACATGTTCAGTTTGTGCTACTTGGCACGATGCACAGCTCCGCGCAATGCTATTGTGCTAGTTAAAGTGCTACTAAGCTATGAGCAATTATACTGACGTGCGTAATACTGGTAAACTTTGCTTAGCAGTGCTTCACATTGCTTAAGATACATTACTTCTGCATTCATCAGTATGCATAACCATTTCACTTTCTTATTTATATATAAAATTTGTTCACTACTACATAGGCCATTTCAATGCTTTTTACTAATATTTCATTGGTAAATGGAAGGGATTCTTTTCATATACAGATTTCTAATAGAAAATAAAAAGGGGAGTGGTGGGACTCGAACCGGGAATGCCTCCTCTTAGTGCGAGGGTTCTACCACTACGCCATTGCTATTTTGCTTAATTTGCATATAAGTTTCTTATTATCCTCTTCGATGCCTTACTGCTACCTGTAGCCAAGCAATGGGCAAACACGCGCAAATACGGGCAGCTATATCAGGTATGATTAAAAAAAGAATAAAAGCTTTACATTTTATTATTGTACTGGGGTTTAGAATGTGGGGGAGTGTAGTGTTGGGTATGTACACATTTGAGCGGACTCGTTCATGTCAGTTGTCATTTTCCTATTGTGATACTTGCAGGGGCATGGACTTTTGGACTGCTCGGCAGTCCGACATGCCACCTACACTTGTGCATGTTCCGTGTTAGCCTTGGAGTTGAGGCAGTGCACCCTCATTAATATGCATGGCACGCTGCAGTCTTATTCTTACACTGGCGTTTCCGTGTAAGCCTCCTCTACTCTTACACAGAGGATTCGTGAATCCTGTGGATGGACTATAAAATTTTCATGAGAATAATCGCTAAATGAGTACAATGTAAAATGGAAAGGTTATATGATCAAAATTTGTTTGGAAGAAAAGGAAAAGGAAGTCAAGATTTGTTTTGTTTAATAAGAGAAGTAATTGATGACATTATTAATAAAAAAGTAGAAGTAAAGGTTATAATAAGTGATATAAGTAAGGCATATGATAATATTCAGTATGAAGTATTATGGGGAATTTTTCAGGCATATAACATAAGAACACAAGTGGCAAAATATTAAATCAATATACAAAAAACATTATGTGAAAGTAAACAAAAATGGTTGGATTGGGGAAGATGTGGGAATAAAGTGTGGAATAAAACAAGGATGTCCAGCCAGCAGCATGATATTTTCATTAGTCATGAATATAGTAGTTATGGAAATAAATGAAATGACAAGTAATGGAGGATACAAAATGATGAAGGGGGGTACAAATACCAATAATGCATACTTATGCTGATGATCATTTGTAATAATTGCTAAAAATAAATTATGGATGGAAGAAATAAATTAAAAATTAAGTATAATATTAGGAACTAAATGGAAAATGCACCAAACAAGCCTGTACATGAGCTCCATTAATTGCAGTAAAAACACATCAAGATTAGACACTTTCATCTTTCACATAGAAAACCTCATCAGAATAAAGCACACTGATTCAGGAACCATTTTTATACCAGTACATGTTACATAATAGATAAACATGAGCCAATGGCATTGTCAAAAAAGTCATATGTGAAATGGTCACATGAGCAATATTAAACACATAGGATGTTAATATTCAAGCCAACTTAGCTTTTTACAAATAAAACGCTGTTATATATTAAATACCTTCAGCATATATTTAAAAATGTAGGCACAGTAATGCATGTAAAAATGTTAGAATACTTAAATTTTCATAGATTTTTCTTACAGGGCTGGAAGTATTGTCAAGGAATCATTTATACCTGGTGGAAAATTAGTGGCTAGTCTGAGTTGCCAAACCAGCTCTTTTTTACTTAATAAATTCTTCCAGTCACCCCCCCCCCCACCTGAAATATATGTCCACAGTAGCCAAAATACCAAATTTAAACATTTAAAATTAGAACAAGTGAGGGAATGCCTATATAATGCACTTGTATCCTTCTTGTTTTTAACATCATATACGTGCTCATAGGTTCTGCTTTTCAATGCCCTCTCCATTTTACCAACATAGAATCCATTGCGCATATTACATAGAGCAAGGTATAGCACTCTAGTGGTAAAACAATTTCTTTTATTGAATATAACTTTGGATGTCATCTTATTAGCTAGGTGGGTTTGAGATGCTCTGAAAATATTAGTACATTGGGAGTACCTCCCACAAGGTGTTGTACCACAACCACCTTCTATCAGTAAATTCAACTTGTTTTCCATAAGATGTTTAATATTCATGCCCACCTTGCTGATAAATCTCCCACTGCAGTTAACACATCATTATTTACCCTAAATATACTCCAGTTCTTTTTTAATATGTTTTTCACTTCATATGATATAGGACTGTATTGCACTATACATACATGCCCATAAGTCTTCATTTCACCAGGATCTGTGGGGGGCTATATTAGTTAATTGCTGGTTTATTAACATGGTCTTATATTGTTTTCTCCATCCTGTGTAAACCCCCTCAATAATCTGCTCCACCATCTGTTTAGGGCATCCTCTTTCTAAAAACAGATCTCTTAATGTGAAAAATGCTTGCCTCACATCACTCAATTCTGGAGTCATGTGTGCAATTCTTATAGCCTGTCCTTTGACTAAGCTCTTTTTCTGTGAAAGTGCATGGTTGATCGTATAATGAAGGTAAGAATTACAAAAAGTACTCTTACAAAATATGTTAGATTTGAAACCTGTAGGTGTATGGGAAATTGCTGTGTCCAAGTAACGTGTACCTCTAATGTTATATACTATATTTGCATATATAGGGGTGCAGGCAGCCCCCATGGCAACTCCTCTTGTTTGTTGGAAATATTGGCCCTCAAAGAATAAAAAAATATTCTCTAAGATAAGTGCCATCATTTCACACACCAGGTTTACTTTATCATGATTCACGGTGAAGCATGTAAAGAGTGTCTCTTCAAATAATTCCAGTCCTTCTTGCTTAGGAATACAGGAAAAATATCTTTCACATCAATGGTTAAAAATACCAAGTAAGCTGCCTATAGATTTTGTTTAAGCTGTCCTAGAAAATCCCAGGAATCCTTAACTAGATGTACTGCTCTCTCCACTACATGCTTAGTCATTTCATCTACAAACAGTGTCAGATTATGTGTTTTGGAGTCACTGGCAGCAACAATGGGTCTAAAAGGTGTTTCAGTTATGCTTTTGTGTATTTTTGAGATGCTGAATATGACCAAAACCTTAGGACAGGAATTAGTAAGAAAATTAAGGAGGTCGTCAGTAATATGTTTGTCCAGGACATATTCTTCTAAATAACTGTCACTATGTTGATATGCAATATTTTTTTGGTTCTTAGAAACCTGTGCATAATTCTCTTCATTAAATAAAATATTCTGCATCTTCTTTCAGCTTTTCCCGGTTAGGGGTCGCCACAGTGGATCACCTTGCCTGCTCATGATTAGAGTGGAATTTTACAGTGTCAAGTTGCCAGCCTGGTGCCCAACCTTCCACAGAAGGCACACACATGCACTCACACCTAGGGCCAATTTAGAGTGCAAAATCCACCTATAGCATGTCTTTGGGATGAAACCAGAGAAAACTGATGCAACCTCAGGGATGACATGCAGACTCCACACAGAAGGCACCCCAGCCGCAGATCAAACCAGAGAACCTCTTGCTGTGAGGTGGCAACACTAACCGCTGCACCACCATGGCTGCCCAAATAAAATAAAATATTCTGCATAATGTTGGAATAATCCTCTCAATTGAATATTACTATACCACCTCCTTTGTCAGGGTCATGATACTCAGTCCCTTGCCCCCCCTCAGTTGATTCATGAGAATTCTTTCATCAGAGCTTAAGTTGGCATAAAACTTCTTATTCTGAGCCCATAATTCATACATGTCTTCTTTCACTGCCCTCTCAAAAACATTAGTGAGGGGAATGGAGTGGTGGATTGAACACACTACTTTTCCTCAAAATATTTTTGTGTGCACTTGCCTCATTTGTAGGCCCCACTTGATTTTGGGGAAAAAGGAGATGAAAATTGAGCTTCCTAGTGTAGATCTGAACATCTAACAAACAATCAGCAACATCCGATATTTTGGAAGGAGCAAATTTAAATCCTTTAGAAAAACATGAAAAAAAATCTTTAGTGATAGCCCTGTCTGTGTAATTATAAATCTTAAAGCCTTGAAAAATATGCACAATATGTTCAGTTCCAACAATTAATATCTGTCCCTTCCCCTCCCCTGGTTGGGATGTCCCTTTTGAATTTGTACTGCATGACTGTATGTGTATTTCCTCTCCTGATTTCTGTTTGCTATCTTTTCTGAGCATCTTAGTTGCTGAAAATCCTGTGAACCACCTTCATCCATTTCATTATACACTTCAGCATAGTCATTATACATATCATCAGCCATTTCCCTGTCATTACCAGCAGAATTCAATATATGTGCAATAACTGAGACCTGGTTCAAGGCTCCAGCGAGCACCCCTGCAATACCAGGCTACAACTCTTACCACACTTTTCGGCCACCAAACCAAGACCAAAACACTAAAGGTGGAGGAGTGTCCATATTCACCAAGGATATTCACACCTCCAGGTTAGTTGCCCAACACAATGCATCTGAAATTCTCCAGGTGCAACTAACACTAGGTAAGACTGCAATCCAAATTGTAGCTTGCTACAGATCCCCCACCATGCCCCAAGATTTTCACTACACCTTTCTAAACATACTGGAAAATATTAAGATAGAACCAAACACCCTAATACTGGGTTATTTTAACTACCCTGCCATAAACTGGGAAAACTACTCGGGTACCAACACCTTTTCCCAACGGTTGTTGGAATTCATAAATTCCAATGCCCTGGATCAACTAATCCATTGTCCCACCAGGGGCTCCAATATCCTAGACCTGGTCATTACCAACATGGGAGATAGATGCTCCACACCACTGGTCACTCCCTCATTGGTCAGGTCTGACCATAAGCAAATTACCCTTGACATCCACATCCCACCCCACCCCCCAGTAAGGAAACCTCCGTAAAAAACATCTCCAAAGCCAACTTCATGTTACTCAAGTCAGAAGTGACAAACTTCATGACACCCATGCAAACGGGAGCTGAAAGTTCAACTGCTGTATGAGCACATCCACTTGTGCATGAATCGTGCCATCCCAAATAGAACCAAGATGCTCTCCTCCAAAAAAAGGAAGCCAATCTGGTGGTACCCTGCCATAAACAAACTATACAACAGAAGGAAGAAACTGTTGCAGAAAAGAGGAAAATCCCAGGATGCAAAAAACTCCCTTACCAGCCTCAGTAAGAAGCTGAGATCCCTCATAAAATCCTCCAAAGCTAGTTACAAAAATAAAATTGCCAAAGATTCCAAAGACAACAACAAGGTATTCTATAGTTATGACAGGAATTAGTAAGAAAATTAAGGAGGTCGTTAGTAATATGTTTGTCCAGGACATATTCTTCTAAATAACTGTCACTATGTTGATATGCAATATTTTTTTGGTTCTTAGAAACCTGTGCATAATTCTCTTCATTAAATAAAATATTCTGCATCTTCTTTCAGCTTTTCCCGGTTAGGGGTCGCCACAGTGGATCACCTTGCCTGCTCATGATTAGAGTGGAATTTTACAGTGTCAAGTTGCCAGCCTGGTGCCCAACCTTCCACAGAAGGCACACACATGCACTCACACCTAGGGCCAATTTAGAGTGCAAAATCCACCTATAGCATGTCTTTGGGATGAAACCAGAGAAAACTGATGCAACCTCAGGGATGACATGCAGACTCCACACAGAAGGCACCCCAGCCGCAGATCAAACCAGAGAACCTCTTGCTGTGAGGTGGCAACACTAACCGCTGCACCACCATGGCTGCCCAAATAAAATAAAATATTCTGCATAATGTTGGAATAATCCTCTCAATTGAATATTACTATACCACCTCCTTTGTCAGGGGTCATGATACTCAGTCCCTTGCCCCCCCTCAGTTGATTCATGAGAATTCTTTCATCAGAGCTTAAGTTGGCATAAAACTTCTTATTCTGAGCCCATAATTCATACATGTCTTCTTTCACTGCCCTCTCAAAAACATTAGTGAGGGGAATGGAGTGGTGGATTGAACACACTACTTTTCCTCAAAATATTTTTGTGTGCACTTGCCTCATTTGTAGGCCCCACTTGATTTTGGGGAAAAAGGAGATGAAAATTGAGCTTCCTAGTGTAGATCTGAACATCTAACAAACAATCAGCAACATCCGATATTTTGGAAGGAGCAAATTTAAATCCTTTAGAAAAACATGAAAAAAAATCTTTAGTGATAGCCCTGTCTGTGTAATTATAAATCTTAAAGCCTTGAAAAATATGCACAATATGTTCAGTTCCAACAATTAATATCTGTTCCTCCTCCGGTTGGGATGTCCCTTTTGAATTTGTACTGCATGACTGTATGTGTATTTCCTCTCCTGATTTCTGTTTGCTATCTTTTCTGAGCATCTTAGTTGCTGAAAATCCTGTGAACCACCTTCATCCATTTCATTATACACTTCAGCATAGTCATTATACATATCATCAGCCATTTCCCTGTCATTACCAGCAGAATTCAATATATGTGCAATAACTGAGACCTGGTTCAAGGCTCCAGCGAGCACCCCTGCAATACCAGGCTACAACTCTTACCACACTTTTCGGCCACCAAACCAAGACCAAAACACTAAAGCTGGAGGAGTGTCCATATTCACCAAGGATATTCACACCTCCAGGTTAGTTGCCCAACACAATGCATCTGAAATTCTCCAGGTGCAACTAACACTAGGTAAGACTGCAATCCAAATTGTAGCTTGCTACAGATCCCCCACCATGCCCCAAGATTTTCACTACACCTTTCTAAACATACTGGAAAATATTAAGATAGAATCAAACACCCTAATACTGGGTTATTTTAACTACCCTGCCATAAACTGGGAAAACTACTCGGGTACCAACACCTTTTCCCAACGGTTGTTGGAATTCATAAATTCCAATGCCCTGGATCAACTAATCCATTGTCCCACCAGGGGCTCCAATATCCTAGACCTGGTCATTACCAACATGGGAGATAGATGCTCCACACCACTGGTCACTCCCTCATTGGTCAGGTCTGACCATAAGCAAATTACCCTTGACATCCACATCCCACCCCACCCCCCAGTAAGGAAACCTCCGTAAAAAACATCTCCAAAGCCAACTTCATGTTACTCAAGTCAGAAGTGACAAACTTCATGACACCCATGCAAACGGGAGCTGAAAGTTCAACTGCTGTATGAGCACATCCACTTGTGCATGAATCATGCCATCCCAAATAGAACCAAGATGCTCTCCTCCAAAAAAAGGAAGCCAATCTGGTGGTACCCTGCCATAAACAAACTATACAACAGAAGGAAGAAACTGTTGCAGAAAAGAGGAAAATCCCAGGATGCAAAAAACTCCCTTACCAGCCTCAGTAAGAAGCTGAGATCCCTCATAAAATCCTCCAAAGCTAGTTACGAAAATAAAATTGCCAAAGATTCCAAAGACAACAACAAGGTATTCTATAGTTATGTCAAGAATCTAAATGGCAATGCTCAGATATGCTCTGAGCTACAACAGAATGGCATTAAATATACTGATCCCAAGGATATTGCCAATATCCTGGCAGATCGATTTAGTGCCAACTTCACCCCCCTCTCACCACCTAAAGGGCCCATCTCAATTCCAAAAGGTTGACAAATTCTGGTAATCATGGCCACACAGGTAGAAACCACACTCTCCAAAGCTAAGAATACAGCATCCATGGAACCAGATGACATCCCGGGCTGTGTTCTACATGAACTACAAAATGAACTGACACCTCACTTAAGTGTCATGTTTAATCATAGCCTTACCTCAGGCTTCATGCCCATTGAGTGGCGCACAGCTACTTTTATCCAACTCCACAAGGGGGGATCCACCTTGGAACCCGAACTACCGTACCATCAGTCTGACAAGCCTGATCTGCAAGGACATGGAATGCATTATCATGGAACTTGTAAACAAAGATATTGGCAACGTTCAAACACTGGACCCCACCCAGTTTGGATTTGTGAAGGGCCAATCTTGTCTCCTGAACCTAATTTACTTCTTTGAATCAGTCTCTAGAGCTGTGGACGAGGGTAAGGAGGTCCACACAGCCTATCTGGACCTCGCCAAGGCCTTCAACACCATCCCCCACTCTAGAATCATAGATAAACTTACTAAGTTGGGCATAAATCCCTACATCACTCCATGGGTTGCCAACTGGCTTACTGACAGAACCCAGACTATAAAAGTAGCCAACTTCAAATCCAGCTCCAGACAAGTGACAAGTGGAGTATCTCAGGGTTCAGTCTTGGGACTGCTCTTGTTTGGCATCTACTTCTCTGAAGTACAGGCCAACACAAAGGGACTCTGGCTAACAAAGTTTGCAGATGACTGCAAACTGGGAGCCATTACTGAATCCACAAATGAAGTGGATATTCTACAAAATGGCCTTACAGAAACAGATGCTTGGTGCCAGAGCCATGGGCTCAAGTTTAATGCCAAGAAATGTATAGTTATTCCCTTTGGGAAAAACTATGTACCCATGAATTACCACAAAGGTGGCAGTACACTAATCACCGAAAGTGTGATGAGAGACTTAGGGACACAGGTGGACAGTGGTCTCACCTTCGATAACCACATCACCACAACAGTCAGGAAATCCTTCTATGTGACACATGTCATCACTAAGGGCTTTCATCCAGAACAAAGGAGGTCATTGTCCCACTGTTTTTATCCCTCATTAGACCCATTATAGAGTACAACGCCCCATTTGGTATGTATCTCACAAGACATCTGCAACAGCTGGTAAGGCCGCAGAAATACCTCACTAAATGAATCACAGGCCTAAAGCAGATGCCCTATGCTGACCATCTAAAAAAAACCTTCAGTTATACTCTGTGGCATACCATCTACAAAGAGGCAATCTCTGCTTAACATACAAGGCCATGTCAAACTCTGAGCTGTTGGACATGCACCACTTAAAGAAATCCCAATCCTTCAGAGCCACACACTCCAGGGATCTAAAATTTGTCATCACAATAAACAAAACATGCTGGAGGGATAGGTTCCTGACCCAGGGACTCCCCATACTCTGGAATAGACTGCCCATACATGTTAAGCAGAGCGCCTCCTTGGCCCTCTTCAAAAGGAACCTTGATGATTGGATGGGAGATAGGAAATTCAACCCAGGGATCACATCAGTCACCCTGCTAGACAGGGGTCTGGAGAAGTAAATATTGTGGGAAGAAATATCTAAGGAATTGTTTTGGCTAGGCTTGTATAGACCCTAGGGCCAATAGCCTAGTACCAATCTATGAACCCATGAATTACTGTGCACATCAGAGCCATGAACAAATTTCTCCACAGTTAACCTACTAGTAGGGTAAGCAGATTTAGTATGATAATGTTTAACATCCCTCTCTAATTTTCTTTTTTTTCTTTAAAAACAATGCATTACATTTCCTTTCTACCATTTTAATATTTTATTTCATAAAAATCTTGATACTGTGAAAACAGCAAAGCATTCACAATATTAGTGTTTAAATCTTCTAAGTCTTTACCCATCTTTGCCTGCATCTGTTCATTCTAGACGTTGCATCCACCATTTATCAATAAACACACAAAGTCTTCAATCATATTGCGATCATACATTAAGCCAAAGGCAAATTTAAAAACTCTCAAGGCTTGTGGTATAACTTATAAATTGATACATTGTTTCAAATATGCAATTTCCATTTGCAAACTTTTGTATTTAAAAAGTCTCTTTTCAAAGAAAAAAATCATGTCCTTGAGTGAACCAAAGTCTTGAACATTTCCTGCTACATAATTTGTGTGACCAGAACCAGCCATATCTTGAAAGTCAAATGCTTTAGAAACTAAAGCACCAAATTTACCACAAACATCATTCTGAACACATCAAAGGCTAGAAGCCATATTACAGCCCTTATCCCTTTGTGTGGATGAATAATTATTAAACCTTATTTCTGAGGAAAAAAGTGTATCAGTACTTTTAGCTGCCTTCGGAGACATTACATTGACACCAGAAACATCCTCACTGATAGAATTCAGGTATGAACCATGGTAAACAACTCCATTGTTGCCTCTGTGAGTCAGAAATCCACCATGATGAACGTCAGCTTCCACAATGACATCACAGTGCCCTGTACAGTCGCCAGTAGGTTGCACACCCTGCCTAAATAGATTTTGGATACCAGGGCAGCCAGGAGAATGCGTGGAAGACAGAGGTACACTGTAACCAGCAGAAACAGCCAAATTATCCTCTTTGGGGTTCAGTAATTTGATAAGTCTAGTTAATTCCCCCTTGAGAACTGCAACGTCTTCCTTTAGCTTTTGAAACTCAATTTCTGATCCAGCAGTTTTACCTGATAGTGCATCAAAATTATACAAGGAGTCCATGTTGGCTAATACCACCAAAAAAGATGACAAAATCCAAATATCTGGTGCAGTGCAAATAACAGAAGACCAGGAACCAAACAGAAAATGCACCAAACAAGCCTGTACATGAACTCTTTTTATTGCAGTAACAACACACCAAGATTAAGCACTTTTGTCTTTCACATAGAAGACTTCATCAGAATAAAGCACACTGATTGAAGAACCATTTTTATACCAGAACATGTTACATAATAGATAAACTTGAGCCAATGGCATTGTCAAAAAAGTCACATGTAAAATGGTCACATGAGCAATATTAAATACACAGGATGCTAATATTGAATTATTTGAAGAGACACTCTTTACATGCTCCACCTTGAATCACGATAAAGTAAACCTGGTGTGTGAAATGATGGCACTTATCTTAGAGAATAATTTTTTATTCTTTGAGGGCCAATATTTCCAACAAACAAGAGGAGTTGCCATGGGGGCTGCCTACACCCCTATATATGCAAATATAGCATTATTAGGCTGGAAACTAAGATATGTATTCCACAAAGAATTTTGGAACAACATCCAGTTATATTGCAGGTTTTTGGATGACATCTTTATTTTGTGGAGGGGAAAAGTGGAAGATATCCCCAGATTTATTAACCACCTGAACAAAACTACTTCATTTTTGGAATTTACTTATCGCTACAACACTAGAGATATACATTACTTGGACACGGAAATTATCCATACACCTGCAGGTTTCAAATTTAACATACTTCATAAGAGTACTTTTTGTAATTCTTACGTTTATTATACAAGCAACCATTCACTTTCACAGAAAAGAGCTTAATCAAAGGACAGGCTATAAGAATTGCATGCATGACTTCAGAATTGAGTGATGCGAGGCAGGAATTTTTCACATTAAGAGATCTATTTTTAGAAAGGGGATACCCCAAACAGATGGTGGAGCAAATTATTGAGGAGGTCTACACAGGATGGGGAAAAATATAAGCCCCTGTTAGGAAACCACCCATTAACTAATATAGCCCTCACAGATCTTGGTGAAATGAAGATTTATGAGCATGCATGTATATTACAATACAGTCCTATATCATATGAAGTGAAAAACATATTAAAAAGGAACTGGAGTATATTTAGGGTAAATAATGATGTGTTAACTGCAGTAGGAGATAAACCTGTTTTATCAGCAAGGTGGGCATGAACATTAAACATCTTATGAAAAACAAGTTGAATTTACCGATAGAAGGTGGTTGTGGTACAACACCTTGTGGGAGGTGCTCCCAATGTACTAATATTTTCAAAGCGCCTCAAACCCACCTAGCTAATAAGATGGCATCTAAGGTTATATTCAAGAAAGGAAATTGTTTTACCACCAGAGTGGTGTACCTTGCTCTATGTGATATGTGCAAGTGATTCTATGTTGGGAAAATGGAGAGGGCATTGAAAAACAGAATCTATGAGCATGTATATGATATTAAAAACAAGAAGGATACAAGTGCATTATATAGGCAAATGCATAGTAGACACATTGGAGAGAGAGGTGTAATGAGGTACTAAGTATGGTCCTTTTGAGGGTACATAAAAGGGAAGGAAGACAAAGTGGGGTCATGGCAAGGGCAGATCCTGGAATTGAGAAAATAAGCTTTTAGTTCATTTTTAAAGTGTGAGGTGTGGGAGATTGAACGTAAGTCAAGGGGAAGTTTGTTCCAAGCATGGGCAAGGGAGTGTTTGCAGAGTAGTTTACCTACTGACCTTTTTGGGTGGTAGATATCGAGTAATTGTTGTTTAGAAGTACGGAGGGTCCGGGATGGGATGTAGATGGAGACTAAGGAAGATAGAGATGGACAGAAGGAGGGTTTATAAAGAATAGTGTAGCATATGACATTGATAAGATAACAGAAATTGGGGAAGTTCAAGCCATTGAAGAGAGTTTAAAGAAATGCAGTGGTGTGATTTGGATGGGGAGTTAGTAATGAATCTGGCTATTTTATGGTAAGTCTGTTGGAGTTTGTTTAGAGTGGAGGCCTGGATATTGGTAATAACTGGGGCGGCGTATAAGAGGGAGGGGAGGAGGAGTGCCTGGCCCAGGGTAAGTCTGGATTCACGGGTTAGGAATTTTTTTGTTCCTATATAGCAGACCTAGTTTCTGTTTTTTTTATACACTGGAGTATGTGTAGGTTGAACTTTAGTTCATCATCGATAATAACCCCTAGGAGTTTTGTGTGGGTGTCAGGTTGGATAGTTGTATTGTAAGAAGATTTAATAAAAAGGGAGGTTTTGTAATGAGAAAGAGAATGGGGAAGGAAAAGTAGGAGTTTGGTCTTTTTGGGATTTAGGATCAATAGGTTGTGTGAGAGCCATTGCTCAGTGGATAGTAGGGCCTGTTGGGTCAGGAAGTGTAGTTCAGGAATGTTATTTGAGATGGATATAAGTGTTGAGTCGTCGGCATACTGAATAAGGGAGGATTTTTTGCATGAGGTGTAAAGATCGTTGGTGAAGATGTTAAACAAAAGGGGTCCCAAAATGGAGCCTTGGGGAACACCAGTGGAGATGGGAAGAAAAGGTGAGGAGGATGAGAGCCATTTGACAGATTGTTCCCTGCCAGATAGGTAACTATTAAACCAGGCAAGTGTGGAGGGGGATAGGTGGAGATTTGGATAGTAGTAGAGGATGAGAGACAGTATCGAAGGCTTTGGAAAGATCTAGAAAGAGACAGAAAATGAGTTTATTGTTGTCTAGGGCCTCTACAATGATATGAGTGAAGGTGAGGAGGGCAGTGGTGGTGCTGTGGTGAGGACAAAATCCATGTTGGGTAGGGGTAAGTAAGTGGAATGTGAGGAGGTGATTGAGAAGCTGCGATTGAATACATTTTTCTAATATCTTGGAGAGGGAGGACAGAATGGCAATAGGTCGTAGTTTGAGGGGTCAGTGGAGTTTTCACCTTTATGAAGAGCGATAGTAAAGAAATATTTCCAAAGGGTGGGGACAGTTGATTCCAGAATAGATTGATTAATTAGTATAGATATAAGATAGGTAATTGAGTCAGCAGCAAGTTTGAGGAATGTAGGAGATATATTGCCAGTGGAAGGAGAGCAAGGTTTTAGCTTGAGTAGTAGAGATTTGATGTGACTAATGGGAACTGGCTCAAAAGAAAACAAAATTGTGTTAGTGGGACTTGGAGGGGTGGGTGTTAAAGTAGAGTTTGGCTTAGAGGTTACTAGATTTTGGATGGAAGAGATAAAGTGTTTATTCAGGAGGGTAGCTGTTTCCTGTGAGGAAGAGTTAGGGTATGGGGAGGGATTAGAGTGCTTTCCAGGATAGAGGATGTTGTTGAGAGTTGACCAAAATTTTCGAGGACTGGATTTGTTGTTAAGCTGAGCAGAGCTATAGTATAACTTTTTGTCATTAGTTGTATGTTTTTTTGCAAGGTTCCTCAATTGCCTGTATTTTTGAAGAATAGGTGGTTGTTTAGTTTTAGTCCAGGTTTTCCAAGCACTATCTCTTTGTTTCATAAGGGACCTAGTCTCCTTGGAGAGCCAGGGAGCATGATTTGATTTTACTCTGATCTTCCTAGAGGGAGCTAAGGAGTTTAGAGTACTCATGAAGATGGTATTGAAAGTGCTTACAGTATCATTTAGGGGAAGGTGTTTTAGGATGGACCAATCTATGTTGTGGAGAATGGAGTTAAATTGGGATGAACTGAAAGTCGATAGTTTTCGACAGTCTTTGATAAGGTGGGGTTTAGGAATATGGGAGTAGTGTCTTAAGATGGTGGTAGGGAGATGATCACTGAGGGAGTCATGTAAGGTGGTGGGATTGTGGTACTGGTGGGGGAAATTGGTAAGGATCCAGTCTATGATGGAGCTGGAGGTGGAATTTTTATGGAAGCGAGTGGGAGATGTTATAAGTTGGTGGAAGCCGTGTAGGTGGATACTGAGTTGGGGGGAGTCAGTTGTGAGTTTGGACCAATCAATGTTGACATCACCAAGGATAAGTGTCTCATATGGTATGTTGTGGCAGAACCAGGCTAGGATGTTTTCAAGAATGGGAAGATTGTTGCCAGGAGGAAGGTAGATAGAGGCAATTGCAAGTTATTTTTTTTGGGATTCAGATGGCAGTTAAGGATGATGATTTCAGCTAGGAGGAAGTCAGGAATTTGGGAAGGGTATGGTGAGAGGTTAAGGTTGTTTGAGTAGAGGATGGCCACGCCACCCCCTTTTATTACAGGTCTATCAGATTGAAAGATATTATAACCAGATGGGAGTATTTCACTATTTGAGATTTGTGGCTTGAGCCAGGTTTCAGATAGGGAGAGGAAATGAGGGGTATTGAGTGCTATCCATGAGTGCAGCTCAGTAACTTTATTTGCTAGACTCTGAATATTCAATGAGTAAATAGTTAAGTATTTAGATGGAGATGATTGTTGTGACTGAGGTTGGTGACTGCTAGAGGAGTAAGATGGGGCAGTGCAGAGGTAGTTTTGGGGGTTTCTATATTAGATAAACGCAAGTTTATCTTACTGAACGCTAACATGAGAGAAAATCCCGGAACCCGAAACCGGAATTGTGAGATCGCAGTACAGTGAAGATGGGAATATTTGCCCTTTCCTCACTGTAGTGCGATCTCGGAGTTGGAATATATATTTAGCGGAGGGTGTGGCGGGCACAGCCCCCCACAATTGCAGTTTTGAGTTCCGGGATTTTCGATAATGTCAGCGTTCGGTAAGATAAACTTTCGTTTATCTAATATAGACCTGTTTTAGGGAGGGTGAGGGTGGGGAGAGAAGAAGAGGGGCCAGGGTTGGGATGGATATCTCCAGAACAAAGTAGGTTTTTAGTGAGGAGAGAGTGTGTAGTAGATGCTAGATGGAGTTTGTATAGTTTTGACTTAATAGCTGTAGTTGTATAGTTTTTAAATATATGCTGAATGTATTTAATATATAACAGTGTTTTATTTGTAAAAAGTTAAATTGGCTTGAATTTTAACACCCTGTGTATTTAATATTGCTCATGTGACCATTTTATTTGTCATCTTTTTTGGTGGCATTAGCCAACATGGACTTTTTGGACAATTTTGATGCACTATCAGGTAACACTGCTGGGTCAGAAACGGGGTTTCAAAAGCTTAAGGAAGAAGATGCAGTCCTCAAGGGGGAATTAACTAGACTTATTGAATTATTGACCCCCAAAGAGGCTAATTTGGCTGTTTCTACTGGTTGCAGTGCAGAGGTGCCAGAAGGTGTTGAAGGCTGTGGGGGTGGAGGGTGAGAGGGGCACTTAGTGATTTAAAAAGGGCTATTTTTTAAAACTATTTAATTCCACAATATAGGTTCACTTTGAAGGCATTTTACGCTTAGCCATCTTCCCTTTTGGTGCTTGAATTAACATTTTCTGATTGGTCTTACCAATCCCACGGCTGATAATTGTATATTAGCCCTAGTGAGAATAACTTAGATTATACCATAGATAATTTGAGGGGACCCATGTAAGGGATGCAGTATTTAGGAACTGCCTCTCTCCATCAGTGGCATGAGGGGAAATCCTGGAGTACATTTTCTATTGCCCATCTTTAGATCCAAGTTGCATTTGAATATGGACAGGGATGAGCTTTGTTTTACTTGAATGGATAGTTTGTTCTGGAACAGTTGCAGCCTATGTGATATATATCCGTCTCTCCACAACATTCAGTTTAGATACCTAGACTGCGTATTCCTGATGTCATTTGACTTGCTGATCTTCAGTAGGTTCATCAGTATTAGGTCAGAGGATGCCTTGTATGGCAGACTTAGGTCACTTCTAAGCATGCTGTAGGATACTGAGTGTAGTGATAAATCTTTGAGGTGGTCCATGAAGACCTATTGTTTAGGACTTGTGTCCTTTTAGTAAGGTATCTGTGGGTATTAAAATTGTTGCATGGGTCTGGACAGATACATGCCAAAGTGGGCATTATACAAAATGATTGATCTAATGCGGGCTTTGCAAATGGGGGACAATAACACCTCTAGATCTAGTTGCAATCAATTTGTTTATAAGGTGTGCAATATAGAAAGACTTTCTTATGACTCTGGGTATATGTTGGTCAAAAGTTAGGTCACTGTACACACACATTCCCAAAGGCCAAACAACTGGGTCATTTCTCAGGGGGTATTGTCAGTTTGGTAGTTCCCCTGGAGTAAATGACTTCCCAAAGGGTATGATAATGTATTTTTTGGAGTTTAATTTTAATTCATGATTCTGGCACCAGTTATTGTTTGGGACAAACCTTTCTGCATGATGGTTAAGTCATTTGGGGATTCAATAACTGCTCCTAGCTTGCTGTCATCTCAGACATAGTCATCCAAAACTCTTTGGTATTTCCTTTTACTTTTGAGATGTATATGCCAAACAGAAAAAGTCTCAGCACCGAACCCTGCGGGACTCCATTGGTGACTGGTCTCTTTCTAGAGGTAACTTCTGTGACACAGTGAGGAAAGCAGGGGATGAACACCACAATCGAGAGGAAGAAGATGGAGAGGGAATCAGCTGTACTAAGAAATAATAAGGCACAAAGCTCAGACTGGCTGCCTCCCAGAGTCTTTAGAAATTTATTTTATTTATTTATGTCCAGTTTGATGACTGGGAAGATCCACTGGGCCCAGGGAGCCTGTTTTCAGTGAAGGCCCGGGGAGAAAAGCTCCACAATAGAAAATAAACACACTTACAGATAAAGATACAGAAATGTTATAGTCTAAACAGTTTCAAATATAAATACATGTCTAAGTGAAAGAAAAAAGAAAAATACATTATTTACAACATTTGCTTAGACCAAAATAATCTGTAGATTAGCAGATATTGAGCTTGACCCTTACTTATAGTAACCTGGAAGCACAAGAGGGTATGGGAGTTAGGTAGGTAGGATACAGTTAAATTTCCATTTAGAGGAGAGGTAGGTGTGAAGCTTAGTTTTAAAGTTATCTTTGTTCTATATTGTCTTAAGGGAATGGGGGGAGTTCCATTTTATTGCTAAGGAAAAAGAGAGGAGAAGTTGTCTTGAAGGTCGCTTAGGTTTATGGACAGTAATTAAGTTTTGGTGTTCAGATATGAGTGTTCTATTTGGGATGTATGGGGGAAGAATGTTAGTGAGAGCAGGGAAAGTAGTGGGGTTGAAAATTAGCCTGTGGACTGTAGTAAGTTCGAGGTAGTCCAGGTAGTTAGGGAGTTCTAGCCAATTTAGAGAATGGAGGGCAATACAATGGTGGGAAGTATGTTTGGCTTTGGTGACAAATTTTGAGATTTTGTTGTAACAATTTTCAAGTTTGGAAGAGATGGTAGAGGATAGGATGGTTAGTAAGAGGGCCACATACATTAAGGAGGGGAGGAGGTAAGTAGAGGAGAGTGTATGTCTGGTAGCAGGAGTGAGGAAATGGTTATTTCTATATAGCATGCCAAGTTTTTGGTGTTTTTTTATGTTTTGCTGTATGTGGATGTCAAACTTCAGGTGTTCATCTACAGTTGCACTGAGTGATTTGGCAAAGGGAATGACTTCGATAGGAGAGTTGTTATGGCTTAGGATTTGGAAGGAGATTTTATCAAAAGGTAAGGATTTTGAGGGTGTGAATAATAATATTTTGGATTTATTACCATTCAGTGAAAGGTGGTTTTGGAGCATCCAGGTCTCTGTGGTTGAGAAAGCAGTTTGAGTTTTAGCTAGAAGTTCAGGGAGGTTGGTAGCAGAGCAGACTAAATCTGCATATTGTATGACTTTGGCATTGGGGATGGAAGAATGAAAAGTATTGATAAAGATATTGAACAACATTAGGCCAAGAATGGATCCCTGGGATATGCCTGTAGGAGTGGGTAGAAAAGGTGAGGTGCATTTTCTCCATTTCACAGCCTGAGATCTGTTGGACAAGTAGCTTAAGAACCAGGATAGGGTGTTTTGGGAGAGATTTATGTTTGAAAGATGGCTCAGAAGATGGGTAATGGGAAACAGTATCAAATGCTTTGGAGAGATCGAACAGTACTGGTAAAACTATGTTTCCAGAATCATGGGCTTGATTGACAGTATCTAGGAAAGAGACCTGAGCTGTTATAATGCTATGGCCAGGTCTGAATCCATGTTGGGTTGGAGTAAAAAGTTAGTTTTCAGTTAGGAAAGGCATAAGTTGGAGGTGAATACATTTTTCTATGATCTTAGAAATAGGGGAGAGGATAGCTATGAGATGGAAGTTAGAGATGTTATTGTTTTTGCCACCTTTGTGGAGAGGAAGAATATATGCTGTCCGCCAGAGTTTGGGGACATAGGATTCCTGTATAGATCTATTGATTAAGATGCTAATGGGGAGTGTGATCCCATCAGCATCAGACTTGAGAACAGCATTTTAGATTACAGAGAATTCTTTTTATGCAGTTGGTGGATATGGTTTGAGCTGAAACATGGGGGGATAGTTGGGAACAGAAGGTGGGAGGAGGATGAGGGTTTTATAGAAAGCTGGGGAGAGAGGCTAATCTTAGGAAAAGTCTTGATTAGTTCTGATATTGAGTTGATAAAGAAGGAATTGAAAGAAGAGGCTATTTTTTTTTCAAAATTGATTTTTATTTCATTTTCAAGAAAACAAATTAAATTGCACTTATTATACACCACAGGTTAGTACATAAAGTATACAGAATAGCAACAGAGTTGCCTAAAGTCAAGGTTACCTAAAAAAACTAGTATTGGAACACAAGATAACAACCTAGTCACAACAATTCAAAGTTCCTTCTCTTATAATATCTTACTTAATAGCAATGGAATTAGACTAAACTTGGTGCATAACAGATAATTCTTAATCCTATACTACGTCAATCTTAAAACTATTTACATTATATACACATATATACACCAGTTGCCACTCATTAAAATATCATGCAAATAAATATTATTCTGAATGAAGCCATGTTTATGATCAATGAATTATCTAGTAGAACATTCCTTATTTTTAAACTATATTGTATGCTAACCCAAATTATAATCTTGAGGTATGATTATCTATGAGTTAATATAATGGAGAAGTAAAGAAGTAGAGTGTAGCATTATATAATAGTTTAACCACAGGTTTAGGATATTAATTCAGTAAGGATTCCCCAATATTTCCTAAAATAGGACACTTTCTTTTTATTTATAGTTTTTAATTTGATAGCCATTACATACTTGAATGCTACATTTTTAAATTCTGTCCAAGAAATATTAGCTCTATTAAGCCAGTTAAGAGCGATATAGGATTTAGTCAGTGCACTTACCGTTACTATGAGATGTTTGGATTCTAGTGTATATGTACTGGGGAAAATGTTTAGGATAGCCATTTCCCATGAGAGGGTAGATTTCATATAGCCTGATTTCTCCAAATTCACTCTCAGAGAACACCAAAGTTTATGGACAGTTTTGCAAGACCAGAAAATGTGAAGAGTGTCAGCAATTGTGTTGGGACAGAAGGGGCAGAAAGGTGAAAAGTTAGGGTTAATTTTATTTAGAAAGGATGGCGTATGATAGGCATTGTTATTAATCATGATTTGGGTATAAATTAGTTTTTTATAGGGTGTGAGTTTTGAGGTTATATCTATCACTGCTATTTTTTGTTCTTCTGAAATATTTACATTTTTAGACATTCAGTAATTTGAAAATAAAATTTTGTTTTGGACCTTGTGTCTCTTGATTAGATTGTAGGTGTTTGAAAGCATTTTAGTTTTTAGTAGTAAACAAGAGACAATTTGTTGATAAACCTGAAATTCTTGTTGAAGTTTTTATGCTAACTAGATACCTTATTTGTTTGATTATCAGACAATATTTTTTGTTTGCCCCCAGGTGTTCAATGGCAGTGTCTAGAGATTTATCTTTTATTTGATAAAAATCTCAAATTGTGCTTTTTTAATAACTGGGTACTTTTCTAGATTTATCATCTTATTATTTAACTTGATTTCAGGGTTCTTATGTATAGGTTGTGCCATAGTTAGGGAATTCTTTATATTTAGCAAAGAGAAGATATATTGAAAACTTAAAATCTTATTAATTATTATCGGATGGATATTGAGTTTTCTTAGACTTTCCCTGCTAAGAAAGGGGAGAGCTTTTGGATTGACATTAAAAGTGGCCAAGTAATGGTAATAAATTTTTATCCAAAGAGGGAACCAAGAGGTTTCATGTGGGTCATAATGAATTAGGCGAATGATATGATTAGCATGAATGATATGATAGTATGTCTTGAAATCAGGGAGATTCAAGCCACCTTTTCTTTTAGGTAATGCAAGTTTTTTGTAGCTAATTCACACATTCTTCGGATGCCACAAAAATTTACTTAATGTTATTTCCAATTTGGCAAAGAATTTATTAGTCATGAATTGACTAATGGCTTGAATTTGATACATGATTTTTGGAAGAATATTCATTTTTATGACTGATGCTTTGGAAAGGAGAGATAGGTTTAATTTTTCCCATCTAGTCAGGTCTTTTGTGATTTTTGTCCAGACCACGTACAAATTTTCTTTGGGTATTTCCCTTTGTGGATGCAAAAAAGTGACCCCCTAGATATTTGAGTGAGTATTCTGTTTTAACTTTAGAGTCTGGAAAAAAATCTCCTTATGGCTTAAAGGATTTAACAGAAAAATTTTGATTTACTTTTGTTCATAACATAATTAGATAATTCTGAGAATTTGTCAATAGAATTTAAAACTTTGATCAGATCAGTGGAAGGGTATTGGAAAAATATGTTGAGGTCATCAGCATAAGCTGTAAATTTGGTTAGTATCTTTGAAACATAAACAGAGTGATTATATGTTTTTTGACTTAACTTTAAGAGGAGAGCT
Source organism: Protopterus annectens (assembly GCF_019279795.1). Classification (NCBI taxonomy): domain Eukaryota; kingdom Metazoa; phylum Chordata; order Ceratodontiformes; family Protopteridae; genus Protopterus; species Protopterus annectens. The sequence continues at coordinate 911,359,089 of NC_056727.1, read as the reverse complement.
TCTAAGTAGAGATTGAATAGATATGGAGAAAGTGGGCATCCTTGTCTGGTTCCATTTATTATATGTATAGGGCAAGAGTTCATTTTGTTTATGTGAAGAGTAGTTGTGGCCTTGTTATATAGAACTTTAATCATATTAATAAATTCCACGGGTAAAGCAAAGCATTCTAGAACTTTAAATAAGAACTTTAGGCTGACTCTGTCAAAGGCTTTTTGGGAATCTACAGAGAGGGCATACTTCAGTGAAGAGTATTTAATTGTCATATTTATTATAGCTTCTGTTGATAATGTATTATCCCAAACTTGTCTGCCTTTCATAAAACCTAGTTGTTCTTCGGATATGATGGAGGGTAATACTTTATTCAGTCTTTGGGCCAATATTATTGCTAGTATTTTTATGTCTAGATTGATTATTGTTATTGGGCGATAGTCATTAGGATCATTACCAGGTGTATTTGTTTTTGGTATAAGGATCATTTTAGAGTTATTTATGTATAGGTCAGAAATTCCAAAGACTATTATATGATTGTAAACTTTGAGTAAGACTGGAACTAGTTGTTTCAGGAATGATTTATAGAATTCTGCTGTATATCCATCCGGGCCTGGGGATTTACCTGATTTTAATTTGTTAATAGCTAAGGAAATTTCTTCAGCAGTTATTGTTGATTTAAGATAATCTCTCTGCATGTTTGTTATTTGTGGGAAATGCAAGTCATCTAGATAATTTTTAATTCCTATTTCATCTTCCCTGGGATGCGGTCCATAAATCTCCTGATAGATCGCTTTGAAAATTTTTATGATTTCTTCATCTGAATTGAAAGAATTCCCTTTATATATAATTTGTTTTATTGTTGAAGAGGGTGGTATTACTTTGATTATTCTGGCTAAGATTTTAGATGGGGTTTGGGCCCATTCTGAGTATTTGTGTAAGAGTTTTATTTCAGTGAGGGAAAGTTGGTTCATATGGATTTCTTGTATTTGTTTTTGAATAGAAGTGATCTGCTTTTCTAGAGACGGATCTGGAGTAAGTTGCAATTGTGATTCGAGTTTTTTTAAATTATGTTCTAGACTTTCAACCTTGGCTTTATCTTGTTTTCTGAGTATTGCAGCCTTTTGTATTAGAATACCTCTAAGAGTTGCCTTAGTTGCTGCCCATTGTAAGTCCAAGGGGATATTTACTGTTTCTAAGTTATTGTTGGTTTGACTAAGCATTTCCCTTATTGCCTGACATATCTCTTTGTTATTCAATAAGTTATGATTTAAGGACCAGGTTTTGCTACAATGCATATCAGTGTTTAGTTGGATCTCGTTTATATTTAATTTGATTTTTGCATGATCAGATATGGTTCTGGGATCAGTATGAAATTTTATGTCAAACTTTCTAAAATATGTTGAGATTAGGAAGAAATCTATTCTGGACCATGAGCTACGTGGAGTGGAAAAGAAGGTATATTTGCTGATTCTAGAGTCGTGTCTAAAGAGTTCGAAAGGGTCTAATAAACTAAAGTCTTCCAATAAATCATTTATAAGATTTGTTAGGGCGATAGACTGCTTATTATCCTTATTTGATCTATCTAGCTCGGGTCTGAGAGTCATATTCCAATCCCCTCCAATTAAATATAAGTTATTTGGAAATTTACCTAGAATTGAATAAATCTCATAGAGGAACTCCATTTGGTGCAGGCAAGGGGCGTAAACGTTGAGTATTAAAATATTTCTATTAAAAGAAGGGAGGGAGCAAATTAAATAACACCACCTTCCATTTTGGTCATATTCACTAGAAATTATAATGCCTTTAAAGGAGTTCTTAACTATTATAGCAACATCCTTAGAAGCATTATCTTTACCAGCAGCTATAATTGATTTTATCCATTTCCGTTTTGTTTCATTTATCTATTGAGAGTTTGACATGTGCATTTCCTGAATAAGCATTACTTCAGCATCTGATTTGAATAATAAATGTAGGATTAACTTTCTTTTTTTAATATTCTGGAGACCTTTAACATTCCATGATTCCAGTGATATCATTTTCTCTTCATTTAATTGTTACTATTTGGATTTGTGAAATTGAAAAACTTCAACTAAGTTTTAAATCTGGTATGAGTGTGAAAGGAATGCTCGGGTATATAGTGTGATAAGAATACTGCGAAAAGTGCTAATAAGATAAAAAGAAACCATGAGTGACAGCCACCCCCCCACAGAGCCCTCCCGTGCCTAACCACTAAGCTCCTTTTGTCTGTAAGAGGTAATAAAAACGTATTTATAAACCAAACTATAATACAATAACCTATTTTCATTCTAAGATCCAACAGACTTCAAGCACTTTCATATCTTTTGTGCCTGCTATTTTTCACTTTGTAATATATGTTATGTATTAGTCGTGGTGACTTCCTTGATAGAGAGGATCATACCGTTCAAGATGTGATATTTAGACCTTGGGTCGATCTAATATCCAGATAAAAATGTAGTTTTCCTATATAACAACTAGCTAAGCCATTCTAATATGAGTTCAGAGCTCTTTAAGGCGATAAATGTACAAAATGTCTGTAATGAATATTTCAATACACATTCCCTACTGCTATTCTTCCTTTTCCTTTAACAATTAAGAGCCTCCTCTACTAGAGTCAAGTATTTCTTAGTGTTAAAACACGACTAGTTTTTACAAATAAATTCATGTTTCCTACTATTATATATGAGAGCAAGACATAGAACCCTGCATTATCCTAACTTTATCCCTTATATTCATCCAAATATATCCGAAAGTTTCTGCTTCGTGATAGCATTCACTCAGAGTAAAGTAGACCCTCAGATATAATTATACCCCATGAGGGAGCCTACAGTTAAAGATATTTTTACATATGTGAGCTTATGTTTGTATTACTATGGTATTGGAGTTAGGTAACCGGAGAGTTCACTATAATCTCATGTTACATTACCCTCTTTTGCTACCAAGAAAGCGGGAGATCTTGCTGAACTTGGTTACCATCTCAAGGTTTCTTCTCCAAAGTCTTAATAGACAATTGTACTTTAGTAGGAATCCTTTACACGATAATGGTATAACATGCCAACATCCTAATTCTTGTTGTGTTGGAACATAATGACTTGTCTCCAATTAGAAACTGTAGGTCTTCTTTGTGAGAGACTGAGCTGTTTAACCTTTTGTGGTGTTTGTTGGGAAGAAAAAAACAACTATTATTAACACAAATAATCCTAATGTCTGCTAACGACATAAAACAGATTTAAAGATTTATATGAGGAAGTTAACCAGGATTTACATATAGGATACTAATTCAATGATTATCAGTATGTCCTTTCAAGGACATGTAGTTGTGTGTGGATGCGTGTATGTACATGTATACAGGTGAATGTGTGTGTATGAGTGTGTGTGTGTGCGTGCGTGTATGCGATTATATGTGTGTATGTGTGTGTGTGAGATTATGCATGTAAGAGTGTGTGTGTGTGTAAATGGTGCAAAACAATTACAAAAGAATCATTCTAATTATGTTCAAGCCTCAGAAATGCTTTCTATCAACTATCCATGAGTTGGCAACCACACTACATAAAAGCGGTTTTACTACTGAGTGTGTCATGCACCCTCAAGCCCCAGCCATGAGATCAAACTTTAACCAAACGAGACATCGTCCTGGGCTATTTTACCAATGCTTGGTTCCCAGGTAAAGAATATTGATTCATATAGTAACTCAGAACTTGGAATGACTACTAGTTTTAGTGAAGTCATCAAAACGAAGATCAACTGTAACTAAAGACCAATAAAATGTTCACACATTTTTTAAGTTAGTGGAAAGCAGAAAATGGGGGATATGATTGCTTGTGCGACCATCTGCGGGACTCTTTCAAAAGTTGCTTTACTCTCTACAACGCATTACTTGATCTGCGCTTGTTGAAGTGGGAATCCTTAAACAGATAGTTCCAGCCACGCCTCTTTGAAAACAGGGTTAAACTTGCAGATTAACCAAGCTTGGTAGAGAGGCACGGAGATTCAGGTAAGCGCAACTTGTTAAATTTGACAAAAATACTTCCAGTGTCTGTGGTCGGTTACAGGATCAAAAGCACGAACCATCTCATAATGAAGTGAGCCAAGTTACAGGTTCATTTGTTTCTTTAATATGCTTGAAATAACAGATATAGGTGATGTAAATTGTAGTCAGTGTGTGAAACGATATTCTTCCTGATGTAGAGAAAATGGATCGACTTGAGGATGAAATCCTTCGTACGCGTGTGTAGGAACTTTGGTAGCTTGATGTCTTGGCTCCGCTTGAGCACATAACAAGATTCGAGTAGGGAGAGGATAGCAAGCTGCTGAGGATAGGTACGTGTGTTTAGATGTTATACTGAGCTTCCGACTGTTATATTGAGTCACTAACCAGGATAGCTGAATATTGAGGTGATTATTTGATGCTTTCGTTAGAGAGTCTATTCTAAAACAGTGGTTCTGATCATATTTAAGATCTATACAACACTTAAGCATCCGGGTGAGCTGTTGTTGTTCTGAAAGGTGCCGTATAAAGATTAACACTGTGGAAGAGATGGACAGCAGTAAAACTTATTGATAAACTGTTTTACTAGTCAAGATGCTTGGAATGTTTTGTTTCACTGAGTCAAGGAATGTATGCATGCTTGTTAAAAATTCGTTCAGATTCTTGCATTGCTTTTCTATTTCCTTTACCCTTCTCTTTTTCTTCCCCAACTCCCTTCTTCCTTCCACTTGACCCGGATGTATCTGCGAGGTCAAGGTACAGGGATTGAAGCTTGAGAGTGTGGTTTAGGCCCAAACATGGAATTTTAGGATGCTAAAAGAAAGATTAGAGCCTAAACTTATTCCTTGAGATATTGGAAGACTTACTGCAGCACCAAAGTGTGTCGGGTGATCAACGCTGGGCAAGAGTCACTGTTAGGATGATATTACAGCATATTTGCAAGTAATTCTTTGAAAGCAGCAACAAATGTGGATTTGGCTTCCTGCGCACGTTGTTATATTGGAAACAAAGGACTGCCGGGTACTTCATTTGAATTTTAATGTTCCTGTTTATCAGGTAGCTGCAAAAGGGTGATAAAACTTGTCTTGATTGCTTAATTGGGAGTGGAAGGTCTTGTGCTACAGTTATTTTATACCCGTTCCAAGTAATGGTTTTCTTTTTTTTTTGCATTCATTATTATAGATTGAGCGTGATCTGCATTCAGAATTCTAGCATAAACTTGCCTTGGGGTATCAGATGTTTGGGATTTTCTAAGAGCTCTGTGAATTCTCTCTATTTCTATCTTTTTAGCTGTGTCTTTATTTTCTATTATTTTGTCAATGATTTCTTTTGCAATTCCTTGAAGCTGTGTTTGGTCGTACTTCTCTGGTATTCCTCTAATTAAGATGTTATTTCATCTGGCTCTCACTTCTAAGTCAATAATTTTCTGTTTCATTTCTGTGATGATGTTGTCTCTTTCTGAGGCCTCTTTCTGTAGATTTTGTATTTTCAGTTCATTATCCAGAATTTTCCCTTCATTTTGCTCTATTCTTGCTGTCATTTGTTCCAGATTACTTCCGAAAGCTGTTAACTTTGTTGAGAAAGCTTGTATTTCAGACTGAAGAGGGACAAGAGCTTCTTTGAGGTCTTCAAGTGTGAATGGCTGTTCACTTTTAGCTTTTTGAGTCTGTTTAGTTGCTTCAGATTGTGATTTATTCGTTTTTTGCCTTTTTGAGGAGAGTTCTTTTTCTGGAGAATTAATTTGAGAGAATCTAGATTTAGTAGGTTGTTGATCCATCTGTTCCATTTTGATTTGAAAGAAAATCCCTTGTTTATTTGGTTAGGCAAATTGAAAAACTGAAAGACCGAGACACATAAAAAACCACCAAAGCACATGTAACCTGGATCACCACTGTGCCACCATACAGAGGGACTACTACTTCCAAGTAAGTTTCTTTCTTTTTCTTCCTTTTTGTGCGAAAACTGAAGATCAGAAAAATAAGTTTAGTATTCCCCTAATGAATCTTGATAATTATATTCTTTAATCGATGAGGTGAACACAGATGATTTGGATAGATTAACTGATACTTTGAGAGCAGGCAGAAATGTGTGCTTCCTATCTGGCGGTCATCGTGGAAAAACCTCAGAAGAGGCTATTTTTAAGTCAGATTTGCTGGGGTCGGGGCAGGGATTATTTTTGGTACCTGGTTTGAGAAGAGAATTTATGGAGTTCCAGAATTGTTTGGAGTTTTTTGAGTGACTGGATTGGAGTTTGATGTAGTAGGATTTTTTGTCTCTGATAATTAGTTTTTTTGCTAGGTTACAGAGCTGTGTGTATTGAAGTAAGGTTTCTGGGAGTTTGTTTTTTTGATAAAGTTTCCAAGACTTGTCACTTTGGTGCATAATTTGGTTGGTGTCTTTGGTAAGCCATGGGGCAGTATTGGTTTTTATTCATTTTGTTCTTGATGGAGCTAGGGAGTATAGAGTATTTAGGAAGGTGTGGTTGAAAAAGTCAATGGCATTGTCAAGTGGAAGGGTCTTCAGAGTGTTCCAATTTATTTGTTTAAGGTAGTCTGTGAAAATTTGGGGGGTCGAAGTTACTGAAGCTACGTGTGTGTATGTACTGATGTTGATGGGGGGTTGAATGGTGGATGAATGCTGGGAAGTGGTCACTAATGGAGTTGGGGATGGTGCCAGAGATGGTGACTTTATTTGGATGGGAGACTAGAATCCAGTCAAGAGTGGAGCCTGGGGGGGGTTATTTTATTAGGCCTGGTAATGGAATGGGTTGTTTGGGTAAAATTAAACAGGTTGATGGATAGGGAAGGTGTGGAGCTGATGTTGTTCCAATCTATGTTTCTGTCACCTAGCATGTAAGTCTCAAGGTTAATTTTGCTTGAGGCCCATAAAAGAATATCTTCCAGGATTGGGGTGTTATTCCTGGGTGGGATGTATAGGGCAATGATACATAGGCTTTTATGATTATTAATTTTTAGGAAGCCTGCTACTAGTTCTGCATTACTGAATTGAGGAATAGGATGTGGGAAAAGAATTATGGTGAGGAGGTTGGAGTAGAATAAGGCAACACTTCCTCCTTTTCTGTTAGTGTGGTCACACCTAAGAACTTGGAAACTAGGAGGCAAGATTTCAGAGTCAGAAATGTGGGGTTTGTGCCATGTCTCAGAGATGGCAACAGTATCAGGTTGGTTGTGGTACAGCCATGCATGAAAGTAAGAAAGTAAGATATTTTGTTACAGAGACTCTGGCTGTTGATAGTGAAGAGTTTTAGGGGGTGAGGGATGGTTCGAGAGAGGAGTGGTGTTGTCTGAGGATGGGATAGGTCCAGGGTTGGGGTGAATATCCCCTCCTAGGAAGAGGATGTAGAAGAGAGATAAGTAGTAGTAGTGGTTTTGGTTTGGTTTTGAGGTATTGTGGAAAGTATAATATTAGTTCTTGTATTTGTGGTTTTGAAGTGGTTTGCATAATTTTAAGTTTAAAGACATGGAGAGGATTACACTGATACAGAGAAGGGGAGATGGAGTAAGGGTGTATGGTTGTGGGGTGGAGATGTGAGTTGTGAGTTAGAGTTTGGGAAGTATATGCAAGCAAAGGTGGAAGTTGGTTGGTGGTGAAGGAGGTGGCATGGTGTAAGGGTATCAGAAATATTAAGAGGGTTAGGGGACATGGAGGATTTGGAATGGGAAGGTGAGCATAGTGAAGGGGAGAATGATTAATGGGTGGAGATTTGTTATTGGAAGGTTGAGGCTTGGACTGGTAGTGGGAATTGTTTGTGAGTGATGTGATTAAATGGGTGTGAAAAAAGAAGGAGATGGGGATAGAGAAGGTGTTGACTGGCTAGAAGTTGATGAGGGCTGGAAAAGTGGTTCAAATAAAAGTAGAAGGGCTGGGGTGGGTGGGAATTGGGGGCAAGGTAGGGGGGCAGAGTGAGCCCGGATGGTGAACAGAGCGGGTTGAGTAAGTTCACAACGAAATCCCCAAAAACCTATCTGTGAGGATAACCTTGAAGGCAAGTATGTAAGTCACTGTCTCCACTGGCCAGATAGTTGTAGGCAGGGAGGGGGTGACAGAGGCTGGAGTAGATAAGAAGGTGGGTCTAGGGGATCTCAGATTGAAAGTGGGGGCAGAACGGTCCAATACACTGTACTTGCCACTACAGAGAATTAAAACAGTATGAAAATAATTACTTGTAAGGCTCTTCACAGAGGTACAATGCACATACAGGTATTTAAATGTGGCCATGGCTGTGAGCAGATGGAAGCCCTGTCAGTTAAGGGTTTGCGATCCCGATTCACTTGGAGCTAGGCTGCAGGGAATACTCTTTGTTAAGTAAGGCTAGCTGTGGAAGAAAAGGGGAGAGAGAGAAAAAAGTCAGTTATAGTGAATGGAGGGAGCTAAGAGGGTTAGTATGAATCTAAGCACATAAATTATGAGAGAGGAACAGGCAGGAAATCAAAAAACTTCACAGAGCTTTAGCAGTGCCAAGTGCAAAGGTAAACTAATGGAATATAGGTTTTAGAACAGCAGCAACTTGATATAGCAGTTATATTCACTTTCTGGTAAAACACCAGAAATTTAGTCTATGTTTGTCTTTTAGCAGTGTGAAAGAGCACAGCTGTTATATTTCCAAGAGATCGCTGGGCAAGTAGAGGTCTAGAATACTGCAACTCAGTGACTGCTATTACTTAAAAATGCTCAGGTCTATCAAAGTAAAACACCAGGAGTGCAGTCTATGTTTTTCTTTTGGCAGTACAAGAGAGCACGGTTGTAATATTTAAGAGTCTAGAATACAGTAACGCAATATCTGCTATTCCTTACACATGCTCAAGTCTGTCTAATTAAGTTTACATGGCATAGACAATAGGGGTAGCAATTTGTAACATAAGTAAAATACTGCAACCCTAACAAATGGGTACTTGCGCATTACATACAAGGAATAGAGTTAGCGAAATAACTCAGTCTCTCTTTAAAACACAGTAAAGCTCGCCTTCAATAAAAAGACAGAAAGAACATTTCCCCATCAAAAAGGCAAAAAATAACTCGTAAATGCAGGTCTACCTTCTATAAACACTTTAGATTTTATGTTCAATTATACATTACAGCAGTAAATACTACCATTGCTAATATGGAGCAGACACTCCGCACATTGATTCTAAGAACAAATTAACAGCATGGAGACACAGCAAGTAGCAAACAGATACACAGCAAAGAAATATGGCCAGTGTTCCTGTAGATCATCTAACAGAAATCTTTGACAATTGAGTTCAGATGAACTCACACTTGTTCTGTGTTAGATGAATAACTGTTTATAATTGGCAGCATTCCTGTCAGCATGTCAGCCCTCAAAACCATAGCAAAGGCCATCAAAAATCATAACATGGGGTCCAAAGTCATAGCACCTAAATGTCGCCTATGCATAAATTCGCATTTGTGTGTGTGTATGTGTGTGTGGGGGGTGATTACTCATTTGACTCACAAACTCACACTGGAGGGTATATGTAGTTTGGCATGTTGGAAGGAAGCAGTGAGAGAGAGAATACTGGAATGTTAGGTACATTACGATTTCATACTGCAATCATTTTAACCACATTACTGAAAAGAAATAGCAGGCCTCTGAAGCTTAATTAGCAAATGCCTTATTGATAAGATACTGAACTACTCTTAAACACAAGCAGCTATATAGGAGTTAGAACCTTATTATTCATACACATGTATACCAGTTATTAAAATAATTAAAACTGTAAACCATACATCCCATGACATGAAGATGCTTACATTTACTCAGTGGGAGACACACTAATCTTCCATTGTTCTTATTACTAACAATCTGTAAGCTACATACCCCAGATCTATGATTTTCTAACAAAAAAGCTGATTTCCAATCAAAAGATGTTGCATTGAGGCATTTTTTTCTCTCTTTCAGAAAATGCACATTCAACCATATTCTGTCTAAATATAGGTTTATAGGCAGTTAGTAGGCATGCAGTCCAGGGACCGCTGAGGACCTAGCTCATTTTATCAGTTGCTCCACAAGCACTGTATGGTTTAGTGAGTTGCTCAAGGTTGTAAAGCAAGCAAATGAAGCCTGAGTAACTAACTAACCATAGGAAGCAGCTCGTTAGCAGCTGATGGTCTGAATCATCTGCACACTCGGTTCAATAAGCAGACGTGCCTCACAGCATGGGACAGAACATGGAAAAAAAAGTCATGGGCATACCAAGGAACAAAGGTCAAAACTGCCTTCTGCTACCAAGCCTTCCACTGTTCGTATAAGAAATCAGATCTAAATTAGTCAGCAGTTACCTTTCTAAAATCCATCATGGTTAAACATAGATTATCTGACATTTTAACTATCTTCCCAAAAGCTAGGGTGAAGTCATAACAAGAATAAAAAATACCTTTAATAAAGCAGTTTTTTCTGCAAAGTCAAAAGACTAAACTATAAAAAAAACCTTAAATAGTAACACTGCAATAGTTGTAACTGTTTTGAAACATACCAGTCACAAAAAAAATTATATTTCTGAAGGTAGACTGCAACAGAGTAGAGTGTTTATGACTAGAATGACACATTAAAATTAAGAACAGATGCATCTTAAAATAAAAAAAAATGTGAAAAAAATAAAAATAATACACATGAGAGAAGGTAACATAATGAGTGAACAGTTTATGGATATTTCACAACTGGCACTACCAACACTTTTTACCACCCTATTTTTGGGGTTGTCAAAAATGCAGTCAAATTCTTAAACAAAACAAGAGAACTGCTAGGCTAAATCAACATAAAATTCAACCGGCAACCACAAAGAGCCCCAAAAGTAAGGGGTACTTTCCCTTCATCAACCAACAGCATAACAGATATAAAATGGAGATACCAAACCATCCCACTAGGTAGATCTCTGCTATTAGTTTCCCCATATGAAGTTTGTCTTACATTTAATATTGAAATTTAAAAAAATAATATTTCATCTGACAGAAACAAACAACCAGAACTAAATAACCAATCTTTAATTTAAATCATAAGTGCCACTGGAGTTGAAAATCGGGATGGAAACTTGCTTTTAAGTAAATTGATCAAATCTGGTACTTGGTTAGAACGTTACTGACATGATTTACTGAAAATATTTTTTACAACTGTTCTTTTTGTTACTTATTGGGTAAATGTTGTGATTTCTTTTTCCCACATACTAGTTATCAAAACTATAAACATTTTCATTGCCATTTTTAAAAATAAGCCAACTCATTCAAGTTTCTTTTAAGTACCTGTAAGTGAACAAGCAAGTGTAGTAAAGAAACACAAGACATTCCCCATTTAAGGGGGTAATTATCTGTTCTACATTAATGTTTTCATCTTTCTTTCCATTTTTTCTTTTTCTTCCTTTCTCTATTTTCCAGACTGTCCACAACAAAAGATTCCAAACAATTACAGAGAGGCACACAAAACTAAAAGACAGCTCTGCACAGACATTACAACATATTCCAAGGTATCTGTCATATTCCTGGCTGCACATCCATTTTCGCATTTTGTTGTAAAATGCACCACCCCATTCTAGTAGTTACATGGTTTTAATCCGCCACAGGAACATTCGTGCAGTAGTAAAATACATTTTTCTTTTACTCTATATTTGTTTGTATACGCGTATTGAATACGCATAAATTAGTATTATATCAAATATATTTTATACAATAATCAAAAAAGCTATACATTTTTACAGTACTGCTTCATCAGGAACCTTGCATATGACTACACAAACTTCTGAACTGCTCCAGTGTCAGTTTAGCCATCCTCTCCTCACAAGTAACTGCATAAATAAAGGTGGCAGCTTCAGTTTAAAAAAAAAAAAAAAACCTCTACGGTGGTGGCATCGCAGATTTATTCACACCAGTGCCGTCTTTAAGGAGAACCTATGCCTATGCATCTGTCTTAGGTGCAAAATTTTAAACTCCCATAAGGTACAGCGAACTGTGAGCTGTACCATATGGAAGTTTAAAATTTTGCACAAAAGACGCAGACATGGGCATAGGTTATCCTTAAAGACGCCACTGACATAAATAAATTTGCAATGCCACCACTGAAGAGTTTTTTTTTTTTAAGCTGAAGCTGCCACAGGGGCTAGACAAGACAAGATTGTTTTGTAAAAATGTGGGGGGGGGCACTCCCTCCCCCATGCTGTATGGTTCTGGTGCCCATGTTGCAGTGTACCTTTGTCTTCCACTCATTCTGCTGGCTGCCCTGGTAACCAAAATCTATTTAGGCAGGGTGTGCAGTCTGTTGGCAACTCTAGAGGGCACTGTGATGTCATTGTGGAAGCTGACATACATCATGGTAGATTTCTGACTCACAGAGGCAACAATGGAGCTGTTTACCATGGTTCAGACCTGAATTCTATCAGCGAGGATGTTTCTGGCGTCAATGTAAGGTCTCCGAAGGCAGCTAAAGGTATTGATACACTTTTTTCCTCAGAAATGAGGTTTAATAATTTTTCATCCACACAAAGGGCTGAGGGCTGTAATATGGCATCTAGCCTTAGAGATGTTCAGCATGATGTTCATGGTAAATTTAGTACTTTAGTTTCTAAACCATTTGACTTTCAAGATATGGCTGGTTCTGGTCACACAAATTATGTAGCAGGAAATGTTCAAGACTTTGGTTCACTCAAGGACACAATTTTTTTCTTTGAAAAGAGACTTTTTAAATACAAAAGTTTGGAAATGGAAATTATGTATTTGAAACAATGTATCAATTTAAAAGTTATACCACAAGGCTTGAGAGTTTTTAAATTTCCCTTTGGCTTAATGTATGATGGTAATAAGATTGAAGACATTGGGCTGGATTCATGAAGGCTTGCACGGAGTCTAAGAGTAGTGTAAGACTCCAGACAGCCAATATGTCTGCCGAGCGATCCAGGAACTGCTAGCAGGGGCATGCATGAGAGCTCCTAAAACGACTCTTGCACGGACAGTGTTAGGTTATGCAAATTACCTCATTTGCTGTTGAAGGCTATGCAAATGAGGTAAATTTGCAATTCAGGAAACACTAACCTGTCCGAGTAAGAGTAGTGTTATTTGCAGAAATGTACTTGGTTGGTAACTGAGTACCGTTCTGCAAATAGCAAAACAGAGCAATGACAGCTACAAATAAAGGATGCATTCAGTTGAGGAAACATGCCAGTGGTCAAATATAAGGCCATTGGCATTTATATGTGTTGCAAAATAATACAAAATATTTTTTTCCCCGATCTCCGATGTTTAAACGTAGTGCAGGGTCGCCCAAACATGCTGCATTCTAAAAACCAAAAACAAATACATAAAAGCCAAAAATAGGCATTTTATTAAAAATATCTATCTGCCATGCAAGTGAATGGCAGGCTAAAGACAACATGGCTACTGAGTAGTGGTTGCTAAGGGGGGAAGCTCAGTGTGAGAGATGTAACCAAGCATTAGTAGGCAATCCTATGCAAATGAGTATAAGGACAGTGAATCCCAATTTTTCCTGCCATGTGAACCATGTCCCTAGAGTGTAAGAGTAGGATTAGGGGAGTAACAGAGTAGTAGATAGGTGACATCATGAGGGGGGTATGTATCAAAGACTGTAAGCTTATTGGAGCAGAGTGGCATGTGTTTGCTGTGAGTTACACAGGACTGGAAGAGGCGTGTCTACAGGTGTCTGAACTGAAACCAAGAAACCGAAGGTGTACGCTGTGGTTACAACCAAAGTTTCTTGCAAAGATGCTTACACTGTGTGCATGCGTGTGCGCGCCTGTACACCCGTCTAAGCCTGTGTGCGCATGTGTGTGCCTGTGTAAGCCTGTGTAAGGCTGTGTAAGCCTGTGTGCGCGGATGTGCACCCGCCTAAGCCTGTGTAAGGCTGTGTGTGCGCGTGTGCGCTCGTGTGTGTGTGTGTGTGTGTGTGTGTGTGTGCGTGTTTGCACGGCGCCGCCCCCTGTGGAAACAGAAAGGTAAAAGAAAGGAAAAGTAGTATTAGGAAGTTAACCAAGGAGAACTAGCAGAGCTGCCAGGTGAAATCAATCAGAATCAGCCAATTAAACAGGCAGTACACTAGCCCAGTCCAGCCCAGCACTTAAAACTCCGCAAACAACATTCCCCCATGTTTTACTCAGAAACACTGCAACACTGCAGTATACAAAGAGAAGTGAAAACTTAAAAAACTTAACTGAGAAAAAAAAGTGTTAGGGGCTGCCATTGCGATTATAAGGCAACATGTGCAAGATGCTGAGGGTGGTGCCATTGTGGATGTTGCTGAGCAACCCACAGTGAGGAGACGGAGAAGAGTGTACAGACCCAGGGTAACCTACCAGGGGCTACATGAGCTGGAAATTGTGGAGTGCTATGGAGTGGACAGAGAGCTCCTGCAGCAAACTGTTGAGCTGTGCAGGCCATGCCTCACACACAGAACCAACAGAGGGGAACCCATCCCAGTGGAAACCAAGGTATGTATTGGCCTAAGAATACTAGCAACAGCTACTTTCCAGACACCAACTGGTGATATGATGGGGATTTCACAGGCATCAGCATCCAGGGTACTGCACCAGTTCATGAATGCCATGTCAGCATATGTCAGTGATCATGTATATTTCCCCAATTCCGGTGAGGTATTGGCCAGCAATATGCGTCTCTTCCAGCAAATAGCGGAATACCCTGAGGTAGTGGGTGCAATTGACTGCACTCACATACACATCAAAGCACCAGCTGGTGGCCGGTAGGGCCTACATCAACTGCAAGGGCTTCCACTCCATCAACTGTCAGGTCATGTGCGATGCCCAGGGCATAATACTGAATGTGTGTGCTGGCTGCCCTGGAAGCTACCACGATTCCCATATCTGGCATATGACACAAGTCAGAGAGAGGTATCATTTCCAGGGTCCCTACTGAGCCACTGTATGTGCTATGCATTGCCTCTTTGCCAAGGCCAAGGCCAATGTGGACATCCCTGATGGTCACCTAGTGGGGGATGCTGGATATGCACTGGAGCCGTGGCTGATGACACCCATCAGAAATGCATGCACACCTGAACAAGAACTCCATAATGAGGCACGCACAAACATGAAATGTAATCGAGCATGTGTTTGGGATGCTCACGTCATAGTTCCAGTGCCTGGACACATCTGGTGGAGCCTTGCAGTACTCACCAACTACATGTACCCAAATTGTCATGGTATGTGCCATGCTACACAATATGATCCTGTGAAAACAGCTGCAGCAGGAACAGCATAGGGCAGGGCCAAACAGCCCCCCATCATTGCCAAGGCCTGCACAGGCACAGTGTGACTCAGAGGAGGAACAACCTGAGCCTGCCCCAGCAGGCAGAAGGAGGCATGCCCAGTATGCCTTGGCCTTGGCAAAGAGGCAACGCATAGCACATACAGTGGCTCAGTAGGAACCCTGGAAATGATACCTCTCTCTGACTTGCAGATAAAATAAAAGGGATGCCTAACTTGACACTACCTGTTTCCAAACATGTATAGGGAGTGTAGTATGTGCATCAGACATAGGCAGCCCTGCAGCACCACCGGAGGCATGATTGCCATGCTTTAAGCAATATAAAGCAGTGCTAAGCAGCATTTACCAATATTTAGTATATGTAAACAAAATTGCCCGTGGTAACTAGCACAATGTTGGGCAATGTTGAGCAATGTTGGGCAAGGTCGGGCAAAGTCGTGCAAAGTTGAGCAAAGTCAGGTAAACATGGTCATATTTGCTTTACTGTTCCTTAAGCAGTCTGGTCTGCCCAGCATGAAAATAAAAAGCAGTGACAGGGCTCGAACCCAGGATACTGTGCATAATAGTCACAGTACTGAACCACTAAGCCATGATAGCATTTCAGTAGCACAGACACAGCAGGGCAATTGTACATTAATGCAAATGCAAAGAAATGCTGTATCATGTCCCTACAGAGGCATATGGGTAACCTCCCCCACAGGCCTATGCAGACAGAGAACATCAGGCCAGCTGGTGTGATGTGGGTTGTGTAGGCTATGAAGTCGCAATCTAATATACGTGACATTGGACGCTAGGATCTGTAGCACAGTAGTATGCCTCAAGCCAGTACGATAGGCAACAGGATAGACTGAAATGGTGTACCGTACATAGCAGTGCAGGCATAGCAAATGTGTATAAGTATCAGGTGAAACCCTCATCCTATGTACACCCACAGTAACAATCAAGTGTGCCCCTGGGTAGAAATGTACAAAGAATAGCTGCCCCCCTATATGTAGAAATGTTGATAAGTCTATGCAAAGTGTCTCATGGAAGCCCTGCAGGCACAGCATGATCCCTGTTGATCTATGACACAAAGGTAAGCCCTGCTGTAAAGATACAGCTTGACTTTCCATACACATAGTATAAATGTCTATACTGGGCATGCTCACACACTCCAACAAATGTAGTGGATTTCATTCAGCATCACACCGAAAGGTCATACTGGGCATGCTCACACACTTAATAAATGAAGCAAATGTCAGGCAACAACATACTGAAAGGTCATACTGGGCATGCTCACACACACATGCCAAATAAGGAGGTGATAATAAGGGATCTATGGACAAATGTGGATAGACATCTCTACTTCCAGAAACACATTCACAAAGTTGTCAGAAAATCATGCTATGTGTTCACATAAACTGCCAAGGTCTGTGCATGTAGGTCAAAGGAGGTTCCCAGTACTCATCAGTCATCAGACCCATCAGAGAGTACCACAACATACTTGCGATGAATCAGACTAGGCACATTCAACAGCCAGAAAGACCACTGAAGTACCCTAACAAGAGGATTACTGGCCTCAAACAGTTGCCCCATGCAACAAGACTGAATGTAACCCAATCTGTACTCTGTTGCATACTGTCTACTCAGGAGTTCTCTGCCCAACAGACAGGTCCATGTCATGGCTACACTCAGATCTGTACTGAGTTACAGCTCAATGGCACTAAATATTCAGACCCAACTGATATTGCCAACATCCTGGCAGACAGGATCACTGTTAACTGAATCCCCCTCTCACCCATAAAAGAGCACACCTCTATAATGGTAGACTGCAAAGTTGCTGTCATCATGGCTGCACAGGTAAAAAACACTCTCCAAAGCCAGTATCACAGCAGCCATGGGACCAGATAACTTCACAGGCTGTGTTCCACACAAACCACAGAACGGACAGGCACCACACTGACGTACCATGTACAGTCATAGCCTCACCTCATGCTTTGTGCATGTTGAATGGTGCACAGTGACGGTTATCCCACTACACAAGGGTGGAGACACCATGGACACCAGGAACTAGTGCCCCATTAGCCTGATGAGCCCGCTCTTCAAGGCCATGGAATGTATCATCATACAACATATAAACAATTACATTTGTAATCCCCAAACCCTGGACCACAACCATGTTGGGTTTGTAAAATGCAGATCATGTCACCTAAACCTGATAGATGACAGTGAAGCAGTCAACAGAACCGTTGACAAGGGTAAGGTGGTACACACAGCCTATGTTGATCCTGCCACGGCTTACAACACCACCTCACACTCTGGAAATATCAATAAACCCACTAAAGTAGGTATAAATTGCTATGTCACAAGATGGGTTGCCAACAGGCTTACTGACAGAACACACACTGTGAAAGTAGCAGACTCCAAGTATGACTTTGGACCAGTGATGAGTGCAGTACCACAAGGTCCAGTCCTGTGTCTTGTCCTGTTTAGTATCTACTTCCCTGAGGTAAACTTTAACATGGAAGGTCTGTGGCTACAGAAGTTACCAGAGGACTGCAAACTAGGAGCCATAATTGTAAACACTAAAGATGTGGACATCCTACAATAGGGCCTCACTGAGACAGATGGCTGTCGTCAAAGCTATGGGCTCTAGCTCAATGCCAGAAGGTGCATTGTCATCCCCTGTGTTAAAACTTCTGTAGCCAAGAACGACAACATAGGTGGTAGTATACTTAACACTGAAAGTGTGACAAGAGATCTTGGGTCACAGGTGTACACTGGACACAAGTGTGATAATCACATTCCCACAGTAGTTAGAAAACCCTGCTATGTGGCACATCTCATCACAAAATGTGTCTCATGCAGAATAGAAGAGGACATTGTCCCCCATTACTCATCACTCACTAGAACTATAATAGAGTACAACGCCACTTTTGCTATGTACCTCACAAGACAACTACAACAACTGTAAAGCCTGCAGCAATACCTCACAAAGAGCATTAGTGGCCAGAAATACATGCCATACACAGACCATCTCAAAATGCTCCATCTGTACTCCTTTGCATATCACCTACTCAGATGTGTTCACTGCCTAACATACAAAGCTATGTCAAATGCAGAGCTGTTGGACATGCTCCACATAAAACACTCACAATCCTTCTGACCTTTGAACCCAAAACCACGAGTGAAGTACAAAAGGAAGGGGTGTACCCATTTACCTTATGGATACCCACACCTTCAGGTTAGTGGCACAGCATGAGGCCTTGGAGACCATGCAAGTGCAACTAACCTTGGGCAAAGCTGCTCATCAGATTGTAGCCTGCTACAGATTACCTACCTTGTCACAGGAACCTCACTCAGTATTCCTGAGAACAGTGGAAAATATAGAGGTCCTATCAAACACCATTATATGAGGTGATTACAACTACCCAAACACTGAGTGGGAGAATTACTTGTGTACAATGTCCTTTGCCCAATGTTTCCTAGAGTTTAAAAGCTCTATCACCCTGGAACAGCTGTCACCATGCCCACTAGAGGTGACACCATACTGGACATGATCATCACCAACATAGGGTACCAGTGTTCCACAACAGAGATAAAGCCCTCGCTGGTAATATCGGATCATAAAGTAATCACACTGGATATCCACACCCCCCCCTCCCAGTCAATGAAACCACTGTGAAGACATTTTCAAAAGCAAACTGCACACATCCCAAGACAAAAGTGGAAAGTTCCAAAGATCTCTTGCTGTAGGATAATGGTATACAATCTGCCGAATCAGTTACAAGTGAATCTTATGAGCATCTACAGGGATGCATGGATCGAGACATCACAAATAAAACCAAGATGCACTTCTCCAAAAATAAGAAAACAGTCTGGTGGTCATTGCCCATAAATAAGCTAGACAACAGAAGGAGGAAACTAACACCTGATAGAGCCAACTTCACTAAAGGAAAGGCATCACTGATCATTATTAGGAAGAAGCAATGATCACTCATAAAGTAATTCAAGGGCACTTTCAAAAGACAAATTGCCAAGGACTGTAAGAATTACACCCACAAAGTCTGCGGTAGCTATACCACACATGTAGGTGTCAACTTCCAAATATGCTGTCAGCTACTGACAAAAGGCAAGGAATACACTGAACCAACTTTCATTGCCCACATTCTGGGGGACAAGTTCAGTGCAAACTTTCCCCCATCACCCCCAAAAGGGTCTGTGTCCATCACAGAAGGATGCAGAGCCCCAGACGTCATGGACATGCAAGTAAAGACAGCCTTCTCCAAAGCCAAGAACACAGCATCAATGAGATGGAATGGTGTCCCAGGCTGCGTCTTACACTAGGCCCAAAAGGAACCACACCCTCACCTACATTCACTGCCCAGACTCAATTGTACCACAGGGTATGTACCCAAAGAATGGCATACAGCAACAGTCGCCCAGCCCCACAAAGGGGGTGCCACAACAGAACCTGGAAACCATTGCCCTATACGTCTACTCAGCCTGGTCTACAAAGCTATTGAGCAAATTGTCATGGAACCCATAAACAGTGACATTGGGGACCTCCAGACACTGGACTCTACACAACCCCTCCTTGTTAAAGGCAGACCCTGCCTCCTAAACATAGTTGACTTACTACAAACAGTTACCAAGGACATAGATGGAGGTGAAAGTAGTCCACACAGCCCACCTGGACCTCACTAAGGACTTTTTACACCATTCCCCACTCTGTCATCATGGACACGCTTACCAGCCTGAACATCAACAGCTATGTCACAGGATGTGTGGCCAAGTGGCTCACAGATCAAACACACATGTTCAGAGTTGCGGGTGCCATGTCCGACTCTAAGACAGTCAAAAATGGCATCCCACAGGTCTTGGCCCTGGGACCCCACCTGTTCAGCAGACACTGCTCAAAGGTACAGGCAAGCATGGGATGAGTATGGCTAAACAGGTTTGCAGATAACTGCTAACTGTGGTCCATAATCGACTCTATGGCTGACACACAAATCCTCCAGAAGGGGCTTACAGAGACAGATACCTGGTGTCAAAACAATGCCCCAAGAAGAATGGCAAAGAATGCATAGTCATCCCCTTTGGCTAAAACAAAGTGCAAACAAATTACCACATAGGTGGTACTCCAGTATGTATGGAGAAAGTCATGAAGGCCCTGGGGACACAGTTAGATAGTACACTCTTCTTTGATGATAACATGGCCAAAGTGTTTAGACATTCCTTCTATGCAGCCCACCCAATGTCACCTAATGTAACCCACTTTGTCTAGTCTGATGATGTCACCAACCTACAAATATACCTGTGGAAAATAGAGCTCACAATAATGTGTATAGCGCATCTTGTAAATGCGTACTCTTGTAATATCATAAACATGTTAGGTAGGGGTTTGAATCCTGCACTTGACAAGTGTGTGTTTGTTTTTGGGTAATCTCCTTGGAAAGGAGCAACCTCTTTGGAGAGTACTCATACACCTTAAAAGTGGTATACTTATCATTGTCAGGTCTGATGATGTCACCATCCTACAAATATACCTGTGGAAAAGAAAACTCACAGTAATGTGTATACCACGTCATGTAAATGTGTACTCCGGTAGTATCATACACCAGTTAGGTAGGGGTTTGAATCTTGCACTTGACAAGTGTGTGTGTGATCTCCTTGGAAACAAGCAACCTTTTTGGAGAGTACTCAAACACCTTAAAAGTGGTATACTAATCTTTGTCAGGTTTGATGATGTCACCATCCTACAAATATACCTGTGGAAAAATGAACTCACAGTAATGTGTATAGCTTGTCATGTAAATGCGTACTCCTGTAATATCATAAACCAGTTAGGTAGGGGTTTGAATCCTGCACTTGACAAGTGTGTGTGATCTCCTTGGAGAGGACAACCTTTTTGGAGAGTACTCAAACAACTTAAAAGTGGTATACTCATCTTTGTCAGGTCTGATGATATCACCATCCTACAAATATACCTGTGGAAAAGAGACCTCTCAGTAATGTGTATAGCATGTCATGTAAATGCGTACTCCTGTAGTATCATAAACCAATTAAGTAGGGGTTTGAATCTTACACTTGACAAATGTGTGTGTCTGTTTGTGTATGATCACCTTGGAGAAGAGCAACCTTTTTGGAGAGTACTCAAACACCTTAAAAGTGGTATACTAATAGTTGTCAGGTCTGATGATGTCACCATCCTACAAATATACATGTAGAAAAGAGAACTCACAGTAATGTGTATAGCGCATCATGTAAATACATACTCCTATAGTATCATAAACCAGTTAGGTAGGGGTTAGAATCCTGTTTGTGTGTAATAACCTTAGAGAGGAGAAACCTTTTTGTAGAGTAGTAGAACACCTTACAAGTGGTATACTTATCTTTGTCAAGTCTGATGATGTCACCATCTTACAAATATACCTGTGGAAAAGAGACATCTCAGTAATGTATATAGCACGCCATGTTAATGCATACTGCTCTAGTATCATGAAGTAGTCAGGTAGGGGTTTGAATCCTGAACTTGATGAGTGTGTGTGCTCAGTGTGTGTGGCACTGTTGGTCAATGTGTAGTGGGTTTTGCTTTTACTACTGTATGACATATCAGTATGCATTGCACATGAGGTAGCTGTGTGGCAAATACATATACGTACATGTTACCTCAATTATTGCATGTGTGTGAACCCTGCTTTCTCTAAGGACACAACTGCCATCTTTGTCAGACTGTGCTGCTGCTTCCCAGACCTTAGGTCACATCTGTATGCTTGTGACAAGGCCAGCCACTGCAGTGATCCCTGGCCTAGGTCATCCGTGTCACACACACTCATTACGGTTACTATTGAATTGTGTGAGTGAGGGTTTATGGCCGAGGTATATGTTGGATGGGTTCTAATGCAGCAAAGTCTGTCAATGATGACTATTCATTATAGGTGTACAACAACCTTTGTGGATATGGATGCAAACCCTTTATTGCTTATGTGATCCACCGATGTATTTCAAAATACCTTAGGAAATGTGATTATCAAAGGAGAGATGACGTAACACTTGATTGCATGTACACATCAGTACCTGTTCATCATATTGGTGGCTACTACCTATGTGGTACTGTGGAGATACTATGTTCTGTAAAGGTGGATGACTATGCTTAGTTTGGCTAATAGCTTTATAGCATGGGTTTGACAACAGCTATCTGTCTGTATGGTACCCTTGTGGAGGATGTGTGTGTCATCTGGAGAATGCATTATATGCCACAGTATGCATTACCAGACATGGACGGATATATCCCTACTGTGATTGCTTGTACCTAAGAGAGCTATATGCCAAACAGGAGTGGTCTCAGTAATGGGTGCAGATGAATACCACTGGTTACTGGCATAGTATAGTACCTGAAGGATCCAAATTTTGCTGTGTGTCCTACAGCTGTGTGTCAGTCATGAAGACACCATCTAACGATTGGTTATGGTCAGGCTGTTGAAGTTATGTATACTACCAGAATGCAGAACAATGACAGATAGTAACAGTATCACCCACAGCAGTGTCAAACCGTGTCATACACATGTGTAGTCAGGTTCCAAAATGTGTGTAGTACAATGCATACTGGCCACCAATAGAAACTATGTAGTGTTACTGTGTAATACAGGGCATTTTACCCTGCCCATGTGTCCACTATGCACGTACATGCAGACAGTGCACCTCCACCATGTTCACAGAGGTACACCTACAAATCTGTGCTACACACATCCCACACATACTGTCCACTCTCTAACACATGCTGCCAATACTACACACATCAGCCAAGTGGCACGTGGGCGGACAATACACTATTTCAACTAACACTGGTGTAAACAATACTACAATGACAATCATAGCTTTAATGCATCATGCTTGCTCAGCTACACCTTCAAGCATATCATTACACTCTACTGCTGACAACATGATAACATTGCTGTACTGCTATAAAGTCACCCTGTGCATCAGCACCATGGTAGCCTGTTCCTGCATCAATGTTAAGATTGACAGGAGGTGGCACAGATTTCATCATATGCACAGGGTGTGTTGTTAGTTTGCCAGAGTCCTACAGTGAGCCATCGAATCGACATGTATGTGTGTGTGTGTGTGTGTGTGTGTGTGTGTGTGTGTGTGTGTGTGTGTGTGTGTGTGTGTGTGTGTGGGGCAAGAGTACTACTATGGGCCAATGTTGTAATGTGTGTGGGTATGTGTTAGCCCTAGGTGTCTGGTTTCTGTGTGTGTGTGTCTGCATGCACACAGTTCCACCATGTGGCTGCCATATACGGGTATTTGTGGGACAGCCACAAACTGTACCTGCCAGGCTTTACAGATCACTGTCTCTGGCCAAGGATATGGTACCTGTGCCTGGCAGGGTGCTACTGACAGTATCAGGTACTAAGCCAGACTGGGTACTATCCCCAGAGGTAGATGGATGTACACTGGACCCAGGTCCCTGCTGGGACTGTCCAGAGCCACGTGCACATGGTCTTTTGGATGTTCTATGGTCAGCCCACCCCCAACATTGTTGGGGCTGGTACTGGCACTACAGGAGCGGCTGTGGCTTGAGGGATGTCCGTGGCAAATGCCAGCTGCTGATGTTGCTGGCATACGTCCACGTCAACGACTCAACCATCCCGCACTATCCTGACACATGGACATGACATTGCGGAGGACATCTAATGTCTCTCCCCAATGTCTATCTGTGACCTCAGTGTAATGATGGATGGCACCTACTAGGTCATGGATACTGTCAATTACGGCAGTGTTATGTGCCCTCTGTGCCCTTAGTCCCTGTCTGGTGTACCGTTCCATACATGCCCGTGCCTCCATGACAGCCTGGAACATGCGTGACGTTGTCAGACCTGTGGCACATCTGCCAGTGGCATGATGAGCAGCAGTGCTCCGACGAGAACCCCTGGACATCTGCCTATGTGGTACCCTTCCAGACATCTGGGTATGGCTGCTGTGTTGGGATGCATGTGCCATGGATACCACACTGTCCTGGCCAATGCTGACTGTATGCTGTCCCTCAGCTAAGGGCATTGGTGATGGATGTATTGGCAGTATGACTGTGTGCATGGATGGGGTGGACACTTGTATACTGTTGATTGGTGGCCAAACGACAGACCCTGGCAATCATGCCTGTGCCTCAACACACCTATCATCATCATCACTATTTTGCTCAGTGACATTGGTTTCTCCGATGCATTGAACCAGCCCAAAGTCAGCACCTGTGAGAGGAAGACAGGAAACACACTTTATGACCTGTACATGATGTTGGCACACATGCAGACATGAACACATGCACACATGAACACATGCACACATGAACACATGCACACATACACACATGAACACATGAACACATGACACATGCACACATGCACACATGCACACATGAACACATGTACACATGAACACATGAACACATGCACACATGCACACAAATGCACTCCTCACTAAAACAGACACACACACACACACACACACACACACACACACACACACACACACACACCACCAGCAATCCAGAACATACTTAATAGCAGGTGATGGTGGGGTACCGTATCACAAGGCAAACAGTTATATCACATGTGTCAGCATGCAGGACGTGTGTTGCTCAACAGCATGCAGTGTGGGTGTAGACAGCCCTTGCTAATAACAGTATACATGGCTTTGATGCATGTGTGTTGTTGTTCAGTGATCGGCCTCACCCTGGAATGCAATGTGAACATGGACACAACATTGCTGTGCAAGTATTAAAAGCTCTGCAATGTCTTGTGCACCATCACTCACAGGTATACATATCATGGCTGGATGTGTATCTGTGTGTCTGCATGCACACAGTTCCACCATGTGGCTGCCATATACGGGTATTTGTGGGACAGCCACAAACTGTACCTGCCAGGCTTTACAGATCACCGTCTCTGGCCACGGATATGGTACCTGTGCCTGGCAGGGGTGCTACTGACAGTATCAGGTACTAAGCCAGACTGGGTACTATCCCCAGAGGTAGATGGATGTACACTGGACCCAGGTCCCTACTGGGACTGTCCAGAGCCACGTGCATGTGGTCTTTTGGATGTTCTATCAACAGCCCACCCCCAACATTGCTGGGGCTGGTACTGGCACTACGGGAGCGGCTGTGACTTGAGGGATGTCCGTGGCAACTGCCAGCTGCTGATGTTGCTGGCATACGTCCACGTCGACGACTCAACCATCCCGCACTGTCCTGACACATGGACATGACATTGCGGAGGACATCTAATGTCTCTCCCCAATGTCTATCTGTGACCTCAGTGTAATGATGGATGGCACCTACTAGGTCATGGATACTGTCAATTACGACAGTGTTATGTGCCCTCTGTGCCCTTAGTCCCTGTCTGGTGTACCTTCCATACATGCCCGTGCCTCCATGACAGCCTGGAACATGCGTGACGTTGTCAGACCTGTGGCACATCTGCCAGTGGCATGATGAGCAGCAGTGCTCCGATGAGAACCCCTGGACATCTGCCTATGTGGTACCCTTCCAGACATCTGGGTATGGCTGCTGTGTTGGGATGCATGTGCCATGAATACCACACTGTCCTGGCCAATGCTGACTGTACGCTGTCCCTCAGCTAAGGGCATTGGTGATGGATGTATTGGCAGTATGACTGTGTGCATGGATGGGGTGGACACTTGTGTACTGTTGATTGGTGGCCAAACGACAGACCCTGGCAATCATGCCTGTGCCTCAACACACCTATCATCATCATCACTATTTTGCTCAGTGACATTGGTTTCCCCGATGCATTGAACCAGCCCAAAGTCAGCACCTGTGAGAGAAAGACAGGAAACACACTTTATGACCTGTACATGATGTTGGCACACATGCACACATGCAGACATGAACACATGCACACATGAACACATGCAGACATACACACATGAACACATGAACACATGACACATGCACACATGCACACATGAACACATGAACACATGTACACATGAACACATGAACACATGCACACATGCACACAAATGCACTCCTCACTAAAACAGACACACACACACACACACACACACACACACACACACACACACACACACACACACACACACACACACCACCACCAGCAATCCAGAACATACTCAATAGCAGGTGATGGTGGGGTACCGTATCACAAGGCAAACAGTTATATCACATGTGTCAGCATGCAGGACGTGTGTTGCTCAACAGTATGCAGTGTGGGTGTAGACAGCCCTTGCTAATAACAGTATACATGGCTTTGATGCATGTGTGTTGTTCTTCAGTGATCGGCCTCACCCTGGAATGCAATGTGAACATGGACACAACATTGCTGTGCAAGTATTAAAAGCTCTGCAATGTCTTGTGCACCATCACTCACAGGTATACATATCATGGCTGGATGTGTATCTGTGTGTCACATAGATATCTATTTCTGATTAGTGCATCTGTGTCTTTAGCAGATGTTTGTGGACACAGGTTTAGCACATGCATGCTATGTATACACACAGGATGAGTGGTGCATGTACCATTGCTCAACATAGCCATTGTACGGTGGTTATGGTGAGTATAGGACATATTGTGGACATGCCAGTGCCAGCCATAACATGGCATGCTACAACCCAACTGCAACGTTAACCTTCACACATACACAGTGTGTGTCATGTGACCTATACACTCAATAGCGTTACATGACATATATGTGTCACTTTGTACAAATGGTGATTGCTATGCATAATGTGTATCAGTGCATATGTTTGCACACGCACAACATTGAGGTGCACAGCAGTTAATGCTATGCATGGTACTGTGGTCACTGTAACTGGATGGGGTGTAGTACCATGAGCCATCATCATGCAGCATCATGTGGTCACTCAAGGCTACTAATGTGTGCTAGACCGGCACATACCATGCTGTACCGGAACTGCAGTACCATGGCTACAGTCACCATTTCACAACCAGTTGTTACATGGGTTTGTATGGTGCCCAATAGGGGGCATTGCCTAACATGAATGTGTTATGTGTTGAAGAATGTCGCACAGCCACATGAGAGGCATCTACCCCTCAGGTATATCATTGATGCTATGTGGATGACATTTGGGATACTGGAGTGTGACCTTACAGCGGGTGTCTGAATACGCCATGTGTAGCATGTTAACGTGTACTGTGTATGACAAAGTTGTGTATGTTGTGTGCATGTGTATCGACTCTGCCTATCCAACGTCCACTACAGTGTTGCCACAATTGTGTGGGATGCTCTGTGTATTGTATGTGTTTTAGATAGCTACCCATGTTACTGGGATGTGCATAGTCTCACAGCAAACATGCACAGCATGCATTATGCATAGGTGTGATACGTGTACATGGCCTACACCTCACCTATGACATGCACATATAATTAGCAATTTTAAATGTAGAACACACTCACCAGCATGGGTCTGCTGCCTTGCTGTCACACCAGAGGGACCTACAAGAAGATGAGACAGTTTGTCAGTGGCAACAACTGTTGCATTGCTACTGTGTGTTTGCAATGTTACAGTAGTGCAACAGTTGACAGTCACAGGCTTACAGATTATATTCCTAATTATTAGTATTGCACAACACTAGGCACCACATCTTCTAACTACACAGTACACATCTCACATAAGCATGCTCTACGAATAGAGGTAACAGTAGTCCACAGCTATGCCATGTTACCTGCATGCTCCATGTCAACTTGCTGTGTGACTCCGGCCTCCATGATGATACATGTTAGTTGTTGTTGTTGGCCAGGAGCCACCTGGCTCAGGAGTAGCTCTTCCACTCTGGTGAGGGGGGGAAGGATGGCTACCCCACCACCTGTGGCAAGCTGTTGTCCATGGATATCAGACGCATGCTGCCAGACATGTCTAATTAAATCACTGCAGTGATGGCGTACCTGCTCATATGTCCGGTTATGCATGCCTATGTCATTTACCCTACGGACAAGATCTTGCCACAGTGCAGTCCGCTCATGCTGGTCCTGGCTGGTTCTGGAGAACAGCAGGATATAGTGCTGCACCAGGCTTGTTGTTATTATTTCCTCCTCTGCCGGGCTATAGCTGGGGTTACGATGGTGGGACATGACCCTGGAAGACAATGAAACAATATGTGTGAGCAAGTCATGTGGCACACTTAACATTCTAAAGTACAGATATCAATAAACTGCCATATATAGCAACCTATTGGCTGTCAGAGGATACACACTTTCAATACCACATATCAGTGCTCAGCCCACAACTGCCTGACAGTGCCTGGCACACCCTATATATCAAACCATGTTTTGCACAGCAGCAAAGATAAACCAGTATGTGAGACTATAAACAGTACATGACACACTGTATGCGACACAATGCACCACCTAGCCACAGGAGGTATATATCAAGCTAATGCATCAAGAAATATGTAATCCATTGCAATTATTGTACAGTCCAGTTACAGTATTACCAGTATACCACACTAGTCATTGATGGCAAGCCTCTGTCTAACAAATGTGCACATTCATTAATATAGGTGGCATCCTGCTGTACTACACTATACATGTTGCTAGATATGCACCTATATCCTGTAACACACATATGACTGAGGCCATGGTACAGGCATAACCACACACACATCAGACATACATACCAGACACAAAGGTATGGCAACCCAGATGACCTTTACCTGTGTACCATACAGTACTGTGTGTCAGTAGTTACGAAAATGTATGCCTGAGGTATGTAATCTGTGAGGACTACAGGGAACACACATAACAGTGGTTCCAAGAAATGTGGACATACACCATACTGTGCTGTTTAGGCATACAGCTTCAGGTAGTACTACAGTTCATACAGGAGTTGTATTCACCAGCAGTAACACTCAATAAGCATACATGTACTGCTTTAGCCTACAATGGGACACCCTAGTCAACACCAAGGGACTACAACAGACTGTATGGCGTACTGCGTTTTCCACCTAGCAATTGCATACACATCTTTTGCTGGGATCACAGCTAGGACACATAATACCATGACAGAAACAGTTTCCCACTAAGCTATCACACATATACAGAACACTGACACATTCACCATCACATTCAATCAACCTCACATAGCAATTATTGCAAAAAGTGCATGTGGGTGTGTATCACTTCATAGGTAGGTAATAGGCTATTGGCCCTAGGGCCTATAGAGGTCTAGCCATACGCTACCCTGGCCTTTGACACACAGGTAATTACGTTTCATGTGGCCCTGACAAGCAGAGCCACAGAGGTGATTCCAGGGGTGTATTTCCTATCTCCCATACAATCATCAGGATTACTTATGACGACTGCTAATTAAGAGCTTTGTTTGCTATTGATAGGTGGTTTGTTCCAGAGTATGGGATGTCTCTGAGATAGGAATCTGCCCCTCAAGCATGTGCTGTTTATTGAGGTCACAAGGTTTAGGTCTGCTAGAGCGTGTAGCTCATAGGGATTGTGATCTGTTTATGTGGAGCATGTCCAACAGCTGTGGGTTTGACATAGCTTAGTATGTTAGGCAGAGGTCACCTCTGGGTAGGCGGTATGCGACACAGTCTAGCTGTGTGTTTGTGAGACGGTCTGCATAGGGCATCTGTTTGAGGCTGGTATTACTCTTTGTGAGGTAAGTCTGTGTCATTTCCAGTTACTGTAGATGTCTTGTGAGGTACATACCACATGGGGCATTGTACTCTATAATGGGCTTTATGTGTAATGAGTAGAGGGGAACACTGACCTATATTTCCCTGGATGACACACCTTTTGTGATGACGTGTGCCATGTAGACAGATGACATGACTAGTGTGGCACTGTGATTATCAGAGGGGAGACTACTGTCCACTTGTGTCCCATGGTCTCTTATCACACCTTCGGTGTTTAGTAGACCACCACCTATGTGTTAGTTAATGGGTACAGAGTTTTTGCAAGAAGGGATGCCGATGCAGTGTCAACATTGAGCTTGAGTCCATGGCTTTGTCACCAGACATCTGTTGCAGTGAATATATCCCTGTCTCTCTCCCTCTCTCTCTCTTTATATATATATATATATATATATATATATATATATATATATATATATAGATAGATAGATATATATACACACATACATATAAACATCCATTGGTGTACATATAGATATACATATAAGCACATATACAGTCCACCTTTCATGGTGGGGATATCACTTATGTGAAGGTTGTGAGGTATACAGTTATGTCATAATATTGCACAGTGTTGTGTGGAATGCATTGAAGATGTTCTCAGCCCATGTAGCTTTAGCAGGCCTCACTGGCTGCAACCCTGCAAACCTGACGAATCATACCCACAGCGTTTAACCACCACATATCATATACCAGCACTGTATGCTGTCTTGTTTGCCACACACTACAACCTACATAGAAATATGCACATAATAACCTTCAACAACATATATATATATATCCACCCTTCACAAACAGTTGCAGTATATCCCTTGCTCTATGCACATGTACAGATGCTAATATATCTGACACAGACAGATCTCTCCATATGTTGTGCCATACACACACAAGGTCCACACTGTTGTAAGTTCGTGTACCTCACGGCTGACCTGTTGGGCCTTGCATGTGAGCACTCAGTAATATTAGAGGGTGTATATATAGCTGCAAATGCTAGATTAGCATACTAGCCTGGTACAGCTGTTGCCAATGCTAAGCTACACATTAATATGACTATCATGCATTTGTTACTCTGTCACATCCATGTTTATATAACCGTATGCTACTCCCCAAACAGACATTGTACACACTACTGTACAGAACACAGATAACATGGATCAGATGTTTGACATTTAATGCTGAACTACATATGTCACAGTCATATCCCACTGCACACAGCTACACACTGATTTCTCCATGCCAGTAGTTATGCAGGGCATCTGTGTATAGATACGTACTGCTGCCACATATGGATGATTCAAACTATGTAGAGTACTCTTCATAAACATCTACTACATGCCAGTAAATACATAGCTGTTACATACCTTTCCTTTGTATGTGTTCATATTTTTTGTTTCTGTGTGTTTACTGATAGCTGTATTTATTATATCTCATTCATTTTTTTAGATATATTTCTCCTTTTTCAATATATTATTTATTTTTCAATATATTCATTTTTTTTACAATATATTTTTTGTCGATATATATATTTTTTTCAAATATATATTTTTTCAATATATATCCTTTTTTCAATATATTTTTTAGTTTTCTATATATATTTTTTTCAAATATATTTGTTTTCAATATATTTGTTTTTGTCTATTTTTTTATATATTATTTTCTTTTTTCTTTCAATATATAACTTCTTCTTTTGATATATATATATATTTTTTTTTTCTGTAGCTGTTGTCTACATCCGTGTCTCTCTCTCTCTCTCTTGCTCTCTCTCTCTCTCTCTCCCTCTGTAGCTGCAATGAAATGATTGCATGTGTGGACAGCAAGTACAGCCTGCTTTTATGGGTATCTGCACATGTGCATGTGATGGCCTCTACACCAATTAGTGGCCACCATTTGGCAATTGCATGCAGCCTGCTGTGTGGTACTTGCAGTACTCACTGTCATAGCAACCCAATGCTATAAATTGCTAAGTCAGGTAGGCATAGCCCTTTCAGCTTTCTGAAGTGGGGACCATGTTTATTTGCTGTGGACACCGTTGTGTAAGTCAGAAGGTTGGTATAGTTCTTATGACTGATGTTAGGGGTGTAGCCAGTGATTTGAATGTTTTACTTAGACCTGAATGTTGCCACTTCCAGTACACAGTTGACAGTGTAGATTTGTACTCACCCCTACAAGTGCTAACACACGATACATGGGAGTATGTAGTTTCTATTCTACTTATACAATTTGCTGTCATACATACGTAGTTATCGAGATGTTTTCATTTGGCACATGGACTGTTTGTGAACTGCTATACTGTGGATATTAGTGTACTCACTTCTGCACAGTTTGTGTTGTTTTTTGTTGACATTAGCACAGGATGCTCATGAAAACTGGACAATTCCAGTACTGATTATGTCTATCTACATCCTTGCTGGACCTTGAACACACAGGTATGTTGTACATTTGGGTGGGGATTGTCCTGCTATGATACTGTGTGGGGGTTGTAAAGTGCTGCTGTAACATTATTTACTGCTAAAATGGCTGATTCTGTTATCACAGTCGTGTAATGCTATTCCACAACAACTGCTGGTAAAGTTCCACAGAACAGGTTTTGTGTTATGGCATTCCTATCTTACCTTTACATTCATTCCTTCTGATGCATGATATATATATTTCAGCAACAGCCTGCTGTATATCTACTGTGGCTTAGTGGTACTTCATGCACTCTAGTGTGTCCAATGTCCGGGGTTCGAGACTGACATTGGTGTTTTATTTTGCTGCTGAGCAGAACAAGGCCCCTCACATGCAGGGTGACTAAGACACTTTTAAGCAGTTGTAAGCGGGTTTGCATGGGTTTGTGCAATGCTTAGCTAAGTGCACACAAGCGCACACTCGCGCAAACCCGCTAACTACTGCTTAAAAGTGCTTACTCCCGCTAACCCCCACTCTCATTTCTTTGAAAGAAAAGAAAATGGGGAGATAGGAAAGTGGTGAAAAAGGGGCACAAAGAGGGAAAGACAGTAGGTAAAACAGCTTGGGATGTGCAGGACAGGTGTAGGGAAGGTCCATAGCTGCCCATTTCTTTAACAGCAACAGCTGTGCATATACTAATAATTTAGATGGAAATTTGAAACCTTCCACGCCTGAGAGAGGGGTGAGGACAACGAAGTATGTTGTACTGCCAATTAAATTTCAGTTTATGTGTCCAGCGGACATGTGTGCAAAATGGGCAGCTATGTATGGGGCATAATTTTTTTGTGGGAGCAGATTGCCCATTTTTTTTTCAGGTGAGAGTGGAATGTGGGGTAGGGGAAGTAGGTATATTTGGGGAGGTAGGTTGGGGAGGTAAACAGACAAGACAAACAAGATGCATACAGGGGTGGAATATGACACATGGGGTGGGTGAACACCATTGATGGGGAAGGGTGTTTGGAAATCACAAGCCCATGGGCCCACACATGGCAACAGTGGAACTGAGATCCCCACCCATGGGCAGTCACCACTGCACCTTCACAGCCCGGAGGGTGGCTGTGCTGGGGGCTGCGTAGGAGGGGCAAGCTCACCCATGAGTCACGCCACTCTTGCCTCGAGCTGGCATAGAGGATCAGCGACTGAATGCTCGATCTCCCTACGCACCACAGCCCGGACTGTTCGGAGGGTGATAGGTGGCCCTCTTCCAGCCACACTTGCACGGGGGGGATGAGCCCCATCCCCTGCAGTGCTTCCACCCGAAGGTGGCACAGGACCAACAGAGGAGGAGGTCCCGGGCTGGGCACCGGACCTGCTAGTGCCAGGTGCCATCACCAGCTGAGGTGGGACAGGTGGGTCCACTGGGACCGGCCTTCCTATACGTTCTATGTTTAAGAGGATTTAATGACAATATGGGTTAGTAATAGCCAACAGCATTTCAATTTAGTTGTAACAGCATACAATAGTATTCCCATTAACCCAACACACCAGAGTTCCAACAGTTGAACAGCAAGCATAACACATGCATATATAGAACAACAGTGGACATTCCAACAGCATGCAGGATTGATTGGTGGCAACAGGCCACCAAGATTGTGGTATGTGAACAGGGCACATGCATCAAAATAAATGCAGATATTTATAAACCAATAGGACATGTGTCCCAACAAATGTTATGAGATTAGACATACCCATTGAGGTGTGGAATTGCATTGTTTATGCACATACAGTAGGGTGTAAAAAGATACCTCTATTAACAACTTATATATACCTGTAGTTTACACTACATTCCTATTGACTGCAGTTATATATCCCCTACATGTATTATTACACTGGGCAATGTCCGTTAAATTGTAAAATGGGTTTTGCTAGTTCTTAATATACCTGACCTATATGTTGACAGCCCCCTACATTTCTAGCAGCACACTGACATTTCTGGGGAACAGAATAACAAGCTACTCATGTGCCAGATTAACCTGTACATGCCAGCCATGAACCGACAGTTGAGGACTGTATATATGCTTAACAACTACTGGCACTCCCTTCATCCACTTTATATGGGCCTACCCATGTGTGGGTTGACTGCGTTTAATACAACAGTACTATTTCTATAATGCAAGGGTACAACAACATATTGAAGAAAGTGACACGGACACACTCCAGGAATTATACCTTTATTAATTACATTACACACTTTTCTAGTGGCTCTCTCATTTATTTGATATATCAGTGCATGCAGAGGTCTTTTATTCAAGACATATTATACCTTTATTAATGGGTTACAACACCTTTTCACGCTGTCTCACTTATTTTATATAACAGTACATGCAGAGAAGTTATTCAACACTCATTATACCCTTATTAATGGGTTACAACACTCTTTTTCAGGCTCTCTCACTTCTTTTATATGACAACACATGCAGAATAATTACTAACCTGCCTGGTGGTGCAGCCTTAGCAGCCTATCTGCATAGGCTTGCTGATTCGCAGCACGGACACCTGCAGCTGTGAAGTAAATGAAGGGATATTGAGACATACCTATCCATAACATAGACTACAATAGCAATTCTTACATACTTCATTCCATGGCTACATACTCAGTAGTGGGGCATTTTCCATTTCACGGGCCTCCTGCATCCACTGGTTCAGTCGGTCCTCCTTGCGTCTCTTCAGGTCTGAGAAGTGGTGTCTGACCTGCTCACCAGTCCGAGGGATGCCTGTGGCACTGGTGAGATCATGTGCTAGACGGTTCCAGGCTTCCGCTTTGTACTCAGTGCCCTGAATCTGGCCCTGCAGGAGTCTTGCATCATGATGATGGATGAGGAGCCAAACCATTACTTTTGACTCCTCAATGCCCCACCGTTGCGCTCAAAAAAGAGAGCCCTCTCCAACACTGGCCATACTGTCTGTAGATGGGAGCTACAACCAGTTATGGCAATTATTCCCACCTATGGAGCTTAAATATGCCTAATTTCCTGCACTTATTTGTGATTGGCCGGTTTTGAAAATTCTCAGCTAAAAGCAAACCTGCTTAGCAATGGGTAAACTTCCATTGATATATTTGAGTGTGTTGGTAATGCATCCATATTTAAAGCTGTCATGGCTTAGTGGTTTAGTACTGTGGTTATGGTGCACAGTATCCCAGGTTCGAGGCATGTCATTGCTTTTTATTTTACTACTGGCCAGACTGGCTAGGAGGTGTGGCTGTGTTTGGCCAACTTTGCTCAACTTTGCCCAGTGTTGCTCGACATTGGTCTACGTTGCTCTACGCTGCCCGACGTTGCCCAACATTGCGCTAGTTAGCGAGGTGTGCAGCTCCGCTCAAACATGTTTTGTTTACGCTAGTTGGCGCGATGCGCAGCTCCGCGCAAAACTATTGTGCTAGTTAAAGCAGTGCTCAGCTATGAACAATTGCACTTAACTGTGCTTAATACTAGTAAACTTTGCTTAGTAGTGCTTCACATTGCTTAAGATACGTTACTTATGCATTTATCAGTATGCATGACAATTCCACCTTCTTATATATATATATAAAATATCGTTCACTACCACATAGGCCATTTCAATGCATTTTACTGAGATTTAAAAGGTAAATGTCAGGAATTCTATTTATGCACACATTTCTGACAGAAAATAGGTAGGGGAGTGGCGGGACTAGAACCAGGAATACCTCCTCTTTGTGCGAGGGCTCTACCACTACGCTATTGCTATTTGGCTTAATTTGCATATAAATAGTTTATTATCCTTTTTGATGTCTACACTGCTACCTGTTGGTAAGCAATGGGCAAACCCGCACATACACGTGCAAATACGGGCAGCTATATCATGAATAATAAAAAAAAAAAAAAAAAGGAAACCTTTACATTTTAAACTTGTACAGGGATTTAGAATGTGGGGGAGTGTAGTGTTGGGTATGTGGACATTTGAGCGGACTCGCTCATTTCAGTTGACATTTGCAGTTTAGGCACTTGCAGGGGCGTGGATATTTGGACTGCTCGGAAGTCTGACACGCCCCCTGCACTCATGCAAGCTCCATGTAAGCCTTAGAGTTGAGTCAGCATGCCCTCATGAATATGCATGATGCGCTGATATCATACTCTTAGACTGCAGTTTCCGTGTAAGACTTAGTTAGTCTTACACGGAGGAATAGTGAATCCCGGCCAATATCTTTACTGTATTTCTACAGGATGCAGTTATTCCAGAACATCTCTCATTTCCCAAATTCCAGATTATCTTTTCTACCTATAGTTTCTCTGTTTTAAACTTTCTTCATTTGTTAAAAATCTGTGGTGGGAATTCAGTAAAGCTTACCCAATTTTTTTTTGGGTGTACACATCACTGTGTGATGCATACATGAGCGTGGACAATTTTAGATTCAGTAAGCTTCATTTAGCTGTGTGTAAGCATGTGCAAACAGGGAAAGTTCCATGGAATGCAGATTATCTCATAAGCAGTTGAATCTTATGCAAATGACCGAGGTTGAGCGATCTAACAAGCAGAAAGGCATCCATGTAGACTGTGTCAGTGTCTGTAGTGTACACAGAATTTTTCTGCATACACGAGTCTACGTGGACAGAAGGGGATGTAAAAGTCCATAAATATGGACATAACTCCCCAGAAAATGTTAGATCACAGACATATATGTACAAAAGGTACAGTGTGAATGTCTGCAAAAAAAGGGAATATGTAAAATAAATAGTCATTTTTTTAAATTATTTCTGCATGTTTGTGATATGCTCCATGGTGGACAAACATGCTTAACAGAAATTTAAAATACATTTCTAATATGGTTTTCACAAATATACTGTAGAACCTTGTGTTAGGTCCATACAATGGTGCATATGTGCTGTCACCAAGCTCACATGGCTATGAACCATGTAGTATCTAGTCTGTCAGCATGGATATGTATGCAAATGAAGTGGATTTCCTGAACTGCTAAAAGGAGCAACCTTGTCCACATATCACCTTTATGTTGCCTCTGACATGATGTTGATATTCCAGAAGATTGTGGATGATATCAGGGGGTTGTGTCTTATTATTTTTATGATTTTTTTATTCCCAGCTGTGCATGTTTGCATGGTGCACTACATAGCTGAGTGTGCTTGTGCAGACAGATCACCCTCGTGACAATGATAACATAGGCAGCAATCAATTAAAACCGGATATCTTCAATCAATATTTTTGACTTTTGTATAAGCTATGCTGCTCACCACAGCACACAGTGGCACACTGTGCACTAAAGTAGGGCCTTTAAGTTATGTTAATTATAGCCTGGTCAGGTGAACTGCAGCATTATTAGCCAATCCCACATGGTGGAACTAAAGCAGAACTGTATAAAGTATGCATACACCCTACATTCTGGTTTTCCCTCAATACTCTGGGCCACTGGTGTAGAGACTTGGGAATTTTAACTGGGATAATGCTAGGGGCTGCTGCAGGTCTGCTACATCTGTATGTGCTAGATGCTGAAGTCAGTGCTGCTGGTGCTGCTGACAATAGGCCTAGACAGAGAAGTAGAAGAGTGTTCAAGCTGAGGATAACCTTCCAGGAGCTACATGAGCTGGAGAGTGTAGAGCACTACAGGGTGGACAGAGACATATTACAAGAACTCACAGAGCTCTGCTTCCCTCAACTCAGAGCCAGAGCTAACACAGGGGAACCCATCCCAGTGGAGACAAAGGTATGTGCACCTCTTAGGATACTAGTTACAGGTACTTTTCAAGGACCAACTGGGGACATGATGGGAGTCTCACAGGCAGCTGCATCCAGAATACTCCACCAATTCTTAGATGCAATGCTTCCACATACCAGTGAGCACATATCTTTTCCCATTATCCCTGAGGCAAGGCCCAACAATTTGCAACACTTTACAGTGTAGCACGCTACCCTGAAGTATTGGGTGCCATAGAGTGCATTCATGTACACATCAAAGCATCAATTGGTGAGCAGAGTACAATCTACATTAACTGCATGGGGTAACACTCCATCAACTGCCAGGTCATGTGCAATGCCCAGGGGATCATCCAGAATGTGTGTGCTGGCAACTCTGGCAGTTATCACGACTCACATAGCTGGCACATATCACAGCTGTACCAAATATTTGCTAGGGGGGATATCCCACATGACCATTTCCTGGCAGATGCTGGCTACGTCCTGGAATAGTGGATGACGACACCCATCAGAAATGCACACATAGACCCACAGAAGAATGCCATAATGAGTTACACACAAAAACTAGGAGCATCATAGAGCATGTGTTTGGGCTTCTGAACTCATGGTTCTGGTGCCTCAATATATTTGGTGGAACCCTGCAGTATACTCCAGCCACACGTGCACAGATATTCACAATATGTGCTATGCTACACAGTCTGATCCTGCAGAAACAGCTGCAGCAGGAACAGCAAAGGGAAGGGATGCACAGCCCCCCACCACTGCCTAGGACACCACAGCCACAGTCACAGGAGGACTCAGAGGAGGAACACTCTGATGATGTCCTTGTAGGCAGACATAGGCATGCTCAGTATGCCCTGGCTTTGGCTAAGAGACAATGCATAACACATTCACTGATGACCTAGGGACTAACACCTTACTGCTACTGACATGCAGATATTAAAATTGATGCTAGGCAACTCACTCATCCTGTAACTATTCATGTATTGGCTGTGTACTGCTTGCATCAGACAGAGTCAGCCCTGAACTACAGTTGTGTTAACTGCTGCATTTGCAGGGTAAGTCCATAACCTATACAGTAGTCTACTTGTTTATTATGATATGTCAGTGACAGTGTATGTATGAACAAGGTACATTATGCAACTAACTACAGTGGGCTAGTTGGGCAGAAATGACATCCACATGGGACTACATATACCCATTCCACTATCATGTTTCCATTTTTATTCACAAAATAAAAGGCGATAAGTGGAGGTACCAGAATGATGTACGGAGAATAAATAAGACAAATATTTTCCAGCAGTCTAGCGTGGTGTTCGTTTCATGTTGATAGTAATTTTGTGTTTTTCAAGTCATAGCGGTGTAGTTCTAGTGTTCCATTTTTATTCAGTAGGCCTCATGCATGGAATATTCATGCAGGCTTACTGCAACAGATTACTGGTATATCATGGAAGGGAGATGTTAGACAGTCAGGTTAAATAATACTCAGCCTGTCATGCCTGCCACTCCAAATCTGACTTCAGACCAGTGACAAGTAGAGTACCACAGGGTTCAGTCCTGGGTCCTCTCCTGTTTGGTATCTACTTCTCTGAAGTACAGGCTAACACAGGAGGTATTTGGCTAATGAAGTTCACAGATGACTGCAAACTAGGAGCCATAATCGAAACTCCTAACAATGTGGACATCCTACAAATGGGCCTCACTGAGACAGATGCCTGGTGTCAAAGCCATGGACTCAAGCTCAATGCCAAAAAGTGCATTGTCATCTCTTTTGGTAAAAACTCTGTACCCATGAACTACCACATAGGTGGTAGTCTACTTAACACCAAAAGTGTGATGAGACCTTGGGACACAGGTGGACAGTAGTCTCTCCTTTGATAATCACATCACCACAGTAGTCAGGAAATCCTTCTACATGGCACACCTTATCACAAAAGGTATCTCATCCAGGAAAAAAGATGTCATTGTTCCCCTCTACTCGTCACTCATTAGACCCATTATAGAGTACAATGCCCCTTTTGGTATGTACCTCACAAGACATCTACAACTGGAAAGGCCACAGAAATACCTCACAAAGAGGATTACCGGCCTCAAACAGATGCTCCACGCAGACCATCTCAGAAAACTCCAGCTTTACTCCATTGCATATTGTTTACTCAGAGGTGATCTCTGCCTAACATACAAAGCTATGTCAAACCCAGAGCTGTTGGACATGCTCCACTTAAAAATATTTCAATCCCTCCAAGCTACATGCTCTAGGGAACTAAATCTTGTCACCACAATAAACAGAACATGCTGGAGGGATAGATTCCTGTCCCAGAGACTTCCCATACTCTGGAACAAACTACCTATCCATATCAAGCAAAGCTCCTCATTAGCACTCTTCAAGAAAAATCTTGATGATTGGATGGGAAATAGGAAATTCAACCCGGGGATCACTTCTGTGGCTCTTCTTGACAAGGGCAAAGGTAAATAATTTTCTTGGGTGACGAAAGCCAGGGTACCTTTTTGGCTAGGCTTATATAGGCCCTAGGGCCAATAGCCTAGTACCTACCTATGAACCTATGTATCCTAGCAGAACATGTGGTGCTGTTCCACCACAACCAACACAGCAGTGTTCCCTTGTAACTGTTTTAACGGTAACTCTTCAATGGTATATGAACATTTCAGTCAGTCTCAGGACAGTACTACAGAAACTGATCATACATTGTATGTCTTAGGTAATGGAGGAATAACCAATGTACTTATTTATGCAGGTAATTGTGTGATGAATGACCCCCTGTCTGTCAAGCAGCTTCTGATGCTTAAAGGACTAAGGCAATCACCTTGTGTGATGGATTTCATGGTTCTTATCTAGAAGTATCCACTTGTTTTGGATGTGGGGTATCAATAATTTGTGTTCTACAGACTATCAGTCTGTTTGTGCTGTGCTATTTTAACCACTGTCACATATTAATTGCATAAGATAACTTTACAAAATCTTAGCCAATGTGAGTGAAGTGCAGCAGTGCAGAAACAGGGACAGATGTCATATTGTGTAATGCACAAAATACCGAACTGGAGTACAGCTAGGTATGGGCTGAAGTCAGTTTATAACTAGCCAAAACTCCCTCTGGGCATGCTCATACACTTAGTTAAGCTGAGTGCAAATCAGTTGTTCCTCACACAAAAGGACTTTCATAATATATATATTTGTATAAATACATATATATCTATATATATTGCTCAAGATCCCCCCCCCTCTCTCTCTCTCTCTATATATATATATATATATATATATATATATATATATACACACACACACACACACACATGCATATATATATATATATATATATATATATATATATATATATATATATAGATAAATATAGATATATACATGTGTATATATATATATATATAAATATATATATATATATATATATATATATATGTGTTTGTCTGTGTGTGTGTGTGTGTGTGTGTGTGTGTGTGTGTGTGTGTGTGTGTGTATGTCTGCATTGCCATACATACCCAGATTGTAGTGATTAAAAGCTGCAGTATGGCACATATATGATGTTGCACACCAAAAAGTACGAACAAAGAGTCAAGCAGCTGGTCATGAATAATTGTAGACCACGGAGTACTGTCATATAGTTCTTTAACATATAACTAGTTTATTTTAAAACAAGACACATTTTTGTCTCACCAAAAAGGGAAACTTCATCAGAAACAAGGACAAAAACAGTTCTGGAACTTTTTTAAAAGTTCCGCTAAAAAGTTATTACAGATTCGAGCCAATCAGCTGGTCCCATTAATTGGGAAAGGCTCGGTATTTAAAGTAATATCAGTAGAAAAATAAAACATATTAAAAATATATATTGAACAATATATGTATAAATTAAAATTACAAGCAACTCCAATATTCAGAAGCAGCTCCAATGTACAAAAAACAATATATACAGCTTGTTATCGACATTAGTTACAGTGGTCACAAGAAATTATTATAGAAATTTTTTTTACTATAACTAGTAATGAAGTAAGAAAAACTAGTTAATGACAGTATTACTGCATTAACTCCAAATGTATAAAGAAACAAACCATTAACTATCTAATCCTGTAAAATAATATGTTATAACAGACAAAGCTGGAGAATAAAGGTTCACAAATTTATTGTCTTAAACAACTTTTTAGTTTCAGTAGACAGGTAATATTACAGTTGTCATTAAGGCCAGGATGGCAAAATGCATTTAGTGACAGCTGCCATTCAAGTTCACGGCATTCCAGTAAAATAGAAATAGGTCCCCCTCTAGTGTCATACGCTAACTGGTCAATAGCTAAAAATTGAAGAGTGATCAGGTTTAGTATTAACATGTTTAGCTAAAGCATTCTTATTTTTAGAGACCTCATACATGTGTTCATAGATTCTATCACAAAATTTGCGATCAGTTTTTCCTACGTAGAAAACATTACAGTTTTTACACATAGCCAGGTAAATAATACCCTTAGAATTACAATGAAATTTATAAGTAATATGATACTTTTTACCTGCTATTTCAAAAGAACTGCTACTTTTTACATGTCTACACATACTACAAGCTCCACAAGGAAAGGACCCATGTATTCTATTGTTAGCTCTAGGTTTTTTACATTCGAGGAGACTTTTTAGATTGGCGCCTCTCCTATAGATGATAATAGGATGGGGTCCAATTCTCTCCATCAGTAAGTTGTCTTTATACAATAGATACCAGTTCTTGTTTAAAGTCCACTTAATTTGGTCGCTGTCATTATTAAATGTAGTAATAAAACAGGACTTGTAATGATGGTTAGTGGAACTTCGATTCACAACTGGAGTATTACTGTTAAGGTGCAAGGTACTAGTCAGACTGTTTGTAAGATAGCAGTCATTATTCATATAATTTGCAGAGGTAGTCAGCTCATTAGTAATGATTTTATGATTTAAGATGGGACTGAACAAACCTGACTTACGTTTATTAGCTACTTCAATTGTTAGTTCTTGGACTAAGTGGATAGGATATCCTCTGTTCACAAACATGTTTTCTAATAGTTGACATTCCACTAGAAAGTCTGTGTCTGTAGAGCACATCCTAGCTGCTCTGACCAGTTGACCCTTTACGATGGAACGTTTCTGTTTAAAAGGGTGTGCACTAGAGTAGTGTAGGAAAGAATTACAGTAAGTTGGATTCCTGTAAATAGTAGAACGTAACTTGTTGTTGACAGGAACCTTAGATATTTTGACATCCAAATAGTCAATACTAGATGTGTCAAATTTGTATGTGAATTGAAGAAAAGTAGTCGTAGAGTTAAAGTAATTAATGAGTCTGTCTGCTGCATCTCTGTCACCTCTAATGATGATAAAAATATCATCTAAAAATCTTGTGTAGTACATGAAAGAATTAGAAATTTCCGGTTAATCAAAAATGAATTGTTCTTCCCAGTAGGCTACAAAAATGTTTGCTAGGCTTGCCCCACATGGGGAGCCCATGGCTGGCTAGCTGGGTGCATTTGTCAATGATGCCTGAGTGGGGGATAGTGTCAAATGATTTGGCCAAGTGCAGGTAGTTGTATGCACAGATGTCCCCTCATCCAGGTCATTGG
Source organism: Protopterus annectens (assembly GCF_019279795.1). Lineage (NCBI taxonomy): Eukaryota > Metazoa > Chordata > Ceratodontiformes > Protopteridae > Protopterus > Protopterus annectens. The sequence continues at coordinate 911,315,452 of NC_056727.1, read as the reverse complement.
TGACCATGTCCACGAGGTTTAATAGGCATGATCTCTGTATCACAGATCCAAACAGTGTAGGGTCAAGTGTTTTTAGATTGCCTATATCTTTGTTGATATGCTCCATGATGATTTGCCTCATGGCCTTACAGATATGGCTAGTCAGGCTAATAGGTCTATAGTTCCCATGGTCAGTGGACGTAGCACCTCTGTGCAAGGTGATAACAGTGGTCAATTTCCAGTCAGTTGGGATGCAGCTGGTGGTTACACTATGATTGCAAAGAGTTTCCAATGGTCTTGGTAGTCCATGTTGGATACCATGTAGGACGCAGCCTGGGATGTTAGCAGGTGCAATAGATACTGTGTTTATCACCTTAGGCCATTTAGTACATATTCTTTAGAGATCCAAGATATGGGACAGGTTGTAGGGATGTCATGGTGTACGTGTGGTGGGGACAGGGGAGTGCAGTTGTCACAGAACCTTTTAGCCAACAGGTTAGCTATGTCTACAAGGTTATTCTATGTGGTATCATTATGTATGAGTTTGGCAACAATGTGAGCCTTTCCTTTTATGTTACACTTGGAACTGCACAATGCCTTGTTGTTGTCCTTTGTGGAGGATGCTAATTTAGCCCCATACCTTGTTTTTCAAGACTTCACAACAACACTTATTTGCTTGTTTAAACTGAGGAGGGAGTGTCATCATTTTAGGTGGGCTCTCTCCCTCCTAATGTGAGACACCAATGTTTACCTCTTATTGTAAAGTCTGCTAATGACAGTTGTCCACCAGGCAGGTTTGCTGTGCCATGAGGAGCTTCTTTTGCCCCTGTCAGGTACAGATGAGTCAATGCATTTGTACAGGTGCTTGTACAAAGCATTGCTATAGAGCTTGGCATAGCTGCCTGTCCCATCTGAAGGGGGAGGTGCAATCAAACTATTTATACCATCCCATAGTAGGTTATAAATTTACACAGACTGCAGAGAGGAAAATTCTGAGCATATCAAAACAATCCTGTCTTGGTTTGTGATTTGTTGTGGAGTTGATTGGTAAGAGAAGTTTTATTTATTTTTACTGTTAAAAGGAGGTGTGACTGTGAGCTGTAGTGAACAGAAGCTACTGCACTTCGCTTGTGACGTAAAGAAATTACAACTTCTGTCTGGCTGGTAGAACTTGTATGGTCAGAACAACTTTATTGTATTTTATTATTTAGTTGTATATTGCTGGTATAATTTTTGTCATAAAAGTTGATTTAAGTTCCTTTGAATTCTTTGCTACTTTGTGTAATTTTTTTCCTTTGCAATATTTTATTCAATTAAAGCTGAATATGGATTCCTTAAATGAGTATGCAATTAACGATTTGCTAATGTACAAGTATTTTTTACAGTGTAATAAATTGCATATTTAAAGGTAACAGCTGATAACACTGGTGATCTTTGTTCTTCGTGTCAAAAGTTGGATGATTTGCTTAACATTGTTAGAAGCAAATCTCGACTTAATGATGATTGCACATGTGCAATTGGCATGGTTTGGAGAACTGTTGTATCATATAATAATGACTGGACTGATGAACTAAATAATGTTAGGCATAGAACAAACAGAACAGATTTAGGAAATGATGCATCTATTTTCTGCAAAGAACATTCAACTCCTATGAAAGATGATGAGGCCCCTGAGAACTATGGAATTGTGGATGCAAGTACTCAGCAATCTGAGGATCCAGTTTGTTTAGAAGGAAACAAAAAAAAAGAAAGAAAGGAAGAAGTTTTCAACAAATAACAAGGAAGAAAAAGAAACTGACTAATGACTGTAAAGAAAAGAGAATACGTAGTATAGAGGATTCTGCTTTGTTATGTAACACACAGGTTACAGGGAATGAAGATATCTGTCTATCAGAAAACCCTCAGTCTACAGAAAAAGGCATCACCTTTCCAATGGAAAAGGTAGAAAAAAAGAGGCAAGGGGCAGGTGAAAAGGAAGAAATGAAAACTGAACATGGATTGAAGAACATTACTGTAAGAAAAAAGAAGAGAAAGACAGATGCTGACTACATGGCTCAAGCTGTGGATTTACAGTAACAGCTGGATGAGAATTTAATACGCAATGAAAACAGTGGAATTAATAAGACTAATAGTGATGATCTATCCTTCGTAACAATTGATAGAGCTGAAATTACTGTATTAGAAGCTGAAGATTCTTCAGAGATGGTCAGCAAAGATATTCTTGTAATTGGAGATTTAGTTATTAGAGGAACTGATACATATATTTGCAGAGATGATAATGAACATTGAGTAGTGTTATGCTTGCCAGGAGCAAAAATAAAAGATGTGAAACAAGCCTTGGAATGCCTTAATGTAAGGAAGTATGGATCTGTTTTTACTCATGCTGGTACAAATGATATCACCAACAAAGATTCTCTGACTGTTAGTCGGGAACTGACAGCCCTCCTAGATAGTATAGCATGTACTGGTGTTAGGACATATTTTTCACAAATCACCTATAGAAAGGATAGTCAGGTCACTGTGAATGAAAAGATTTTTGGGTAAATACCTACATGGAAAAAATGTCCTGTTTTAAAAAATGGAAATGTGTAGAGCATCCAAGCCTTCTTTTGGGCACACGTGTTCAGACAGGATGGTGTGCATTTGTCTAGATCAGGGAAGAGAATTTTTGCAGCAGATATTTTGCAATATTTGACAAACACTATCCGGGATTTTTGCCAGGTCAGAAATGTAACAGTTCACAGATAGCAACATTTGATGCATCTGTGATAGTTGTTAATGCTAGGAGCATTAATAATAAAGTGTTTTTATTAGAAAATTTGCTACGTTCCCACAAGATTGATGTTGTTATAGTTTGTGAAACATGGTTAAAGAACAATGATTGGAAACCAGTTCTGTCAGGGTATAAATGTTTTTACTGTAACAGACATTCTAACAAAAAATCAGGTGGAGGTGTTATGATAGGCATTAAAGATAGCTATGAGACTTGTGATTATTACATGTTCAATGATAATATCAATACTATAGACCATGTAACTGTGACAATAAAGACAACCCTGGAACATATGACAATTGTTGGAGTGTACAGACCACCAAAGTCAAGTGCAGATGACTTAGAGGAGTTCATACATTTCTTACATGAAACACAGGAGGGAAGAATAATATTAGCTGGGGACTTAAATTTACCAGAAACAGACTGGAATAATATAGCAATAACCCACGCCTGGGTGTGGGTAATAAACCATTTTACACACGGGTTTGGTGTGGTGGTCCCGAGGCTAACATACATAAGACACAGTAGAAAATAAAAACGAAATAAGTAAAATGGAAAAAGTCCGGCACAGACCTATTTTTCAGTTACTATAAACGAACACGCTTGGCGCGGCAATCAGCGCAGCACGGGATTGGGGATCATGGTATAATATTGATTCAACAATGTTAGTAAAGAAATTATTCACAGAGTATATTCAGGAACAACAAATGCTTCAGATTGTAAAAAAAACTATCAGGGGACGGAATATACTAGATATTGTTTGTGTTCCTAAAGATATTACTGTAACTTCAAGTCAAGTTTTACCACCATTGATGTGCAGTGATCATGGGGTCATAAAGGTTAATTTGTTGCTAGATAATTCTGCCAAACTGAAATCTAAGCCAATGCACAGAAGGTTAATTACAGATTATAGGAAAGCAAAAAAGTTGCTATATAAAACTAACTGGAGTGAGGTGTTCAGTGGAAAAACTGCAGATGGAATGTGGAAAGTTTTGAAAGAGAAATTGTTTGAGTGCACAAAGTCAAAAAAATGTTTAACATCAGGATCTGGGCACATAACATCAGGGGAGTATATTTCCCTAAGAATAAGATACCTGATTAAGGTGAGAGACAAAAATATAAGAAATGGAAGAGAGATCGAACTACAACTTTGAAAACTGAAATAAACGAACTGGACAAACAGATTAAGCATAGTGTAAGACAAGATCAAGAAAATTTTGAAGAAAATGTATATAAAGATATTGAGCATAATAGGAAACCTTTTTATAAATACACAAGATGTGGAAGGAGTAAAAATACACAAATTGATAAACTGTGTGCAGATTCTAAAATTTATTCTCACACACAACAGATTATAGATATATTTACAAAATCTTATGCAAAACAGTTTGGCTCCACAAAAGGGGTGGTAAGTTGTCCTAGTGACATCCAGGTAACCCCAGATACTGGAATCAAATTAGATTATATTGAAAAAGAACTGTGCAAACTGGATCCAAACAAAGTGCAGGGAGGATACGGAATAAGTAACAATTATTTGAGAACACTTAAGCAAGAACTTACACTGCCATTACATCTATTATTCACTTGGTCATATAAATATGGGGAGATTCCTCAAGATTGGAGACATGCACTTATTAAACCTGTCTTTAAGGGAAAGGGGAGTAGGACAAACCTAGAATCATATAGACCCTTAAGTCTACTTTCATGTTGTGGAAAAATAATGGAGAAGGTAATTCTGGATAAGTTATTGTCAGAACTGGATAGGTTGGGACTTGAAACCATATATCCGCATGCATATGTTGAAAATCGATCGATTACCACCTGTAACATGATGTTCTATAACAATATAATAACAGCTATGAATGAAAAATTGTGCTGTAATGTGATTTATATAGATTTAACATCAGCATTTGACAGGGTCATGCACAAAACACTGATCAATAAATTAGTACAACTAGGTATTGATGTACTGTTGATAAGATGGATAGCTGCTTGGCTTACATGGACATGACAAGTATCACACACCAACTGGACAGGTGAAATCATAGGTGAAATCATTGGTTACAGTCAAGGTGTCCCACAGGGTTCTGTACTAGGCCCTTACTTGTTTAGATTGTATCTTTCAGACCTTAATGTTTCATCTGAGGTGTTCTACAATCTATATGCTGACAACCTGAAATTGGGTAAACTGATTACAAATGTTACAGATAAGGCATGTCTGCAAAATAATTTGACTAACTTGACCATTTAGGCACAGGGGAATAATATGTTGACAAATACATCAAAAACTAAGCATATGAGATTTGGGAGACATAAACTGAAAGGTGAATATTTAATACAGCACACAGTGATTGAAACTGTAGACTCATTTAAGGACCTGGGTATATGGGTAGATTCAGCTATGAGTTTTTCTAATCATATCAACCAATTGGCTAATGATAGTTATAGAAATATAGGTTGTATAAAAAGATTTATAAAGTCTAGGAAATCAAACACAATTAAGTCATTGTTTGTTAGTTACATTAGACCCAAACTTGAGTATGGAATAGCAATATGGAAACCCTATAGGAAAACAAGCATGAATAATCTGGAAAGAGTACAGCGGAAATATACTAAGGGCATCCATGGATGTGAAAATCTAAGTTATTATGAAAGACTAAAATATCTGTACTTGTACAGTGTCTCTTACAGATATTTAAGAGGAGATCTTAATCAGGTATATAAGGCATTTAGGGACAACTACCCCGGGAATGTTTAGGGTTATCAAAACGTACTAGAGAATCGTCAGATAACCTATGTAGAAGATTCTATAGGAATGAGAAGTGTACTAATTGGTTCTCTGACAGAGTAGCTGATGTTTGGAACAGACTACTAAATTACATTAAAGCAAATACTAGTTTAAATATTTTTAAGAACAGCTTGGACATTTATTATGGGAACAAGTGTTTTGGCATATTGGCAAGCTAGAAGGGCTTTAATGCCCATGCTTTAAACATTTGTATGTATGTATGTATGTATGTATAATCTGATTTGTAGAACTTTATTACTTTATATGCTGCAAGGAGGGGGGTGTCAGATGTGATACTTACTTTAAATTACACCAATTTGTGGTCAGATCTCACCTCACCAGGGAGGACTTCACAGTGGAGGATGTTCAGTGGTCGCCCATATTGGTAAGAACTCGATCCAATATGTTGTCTCCCCTTGTGTGGATGTCAACCCACGGGTCCAGAGCATTGTAGTTAAGAATGTCAACTAACCACTGGGCAAGTGAGTTTGAGCATGAGAAATCTAGCCAGTTGGTGGGTAGTTAAAGTCAACCAAAACCATCTTGTTTTGATGTGTCTTGATAGACTCAAGTAGATCCATTTAAGCACAGTGGGTGTCCTGATTCATGGAGTTGCTCCTGTAGCTGGAAATGGCTTGATTAGGTGCCCTAAAAGCAGTCAATAGCACCTGCAGTTGTTTCTCCAGGGAATCATATTGTCTAACCAGTCTGGACGTGTATCCATTCTTAATGAATATGGATACACCACCTCCATTACTTTGCACACTAAGTTTGAGATCTGAACGTGTGGAAGGAGGTGTAGCCTGACATGGCTGTGGTGTTCTCCACAGCCTTGACCCAGGAGTCTGTGACTGCACAAATGTCTGCATCTTCCAAGGTGGGGACAGCTTCCACTGAGTGGAGTTTAGTGGTGACATTTCTAGCGTTTAGCAACATAACCGTGATTATATGTAGCAAGCTTGTGTTTGGGTTTCTGAGGTGTCTGGTGTTTACTTGTGTCTGGTACAGACCTCCACACATGTAGGTATGTGTGATGTTGCTTGTATATGGGTTTTTCTCATTGAAAAGTGTTTTCTTGTGACACAGCCTAGATGATGCTGTATGGGGTTGGCAACAACCTTGGCCAGTTGCCAAAATCCCAGGGGTGACAGACAAAGACCATATCTGGCAAAGCATTGAAGTCTGTTAGGCAGGTAATCCCAGGATGACATATAGTGAATCCTCTTACATTGACACCACACACTATGGCAATTATTGATGTCAATCATTTTCCATTTGTATGGAAGCATCATCCTAGGTGATGGTAAAATGCAGATCAAGACCAATGGCATACCTGCCTGAAACACAGTCTGTCAGCCCAGTCATGTCTCTGCATACTGTTCAGAGTGGTATGTCTCAAGTTGTACACACCAACAGGAACTATAATGTAGTCATAACAGCACCTGATGTTGACAGACTTGAGTGCATGTGTGATATGGCGTATCCTGGCACCTCACAGAAAGCTGACCGTGAACTTCCCGTTATGTAGCCTGGTGAGAGGCACATCAATGTGTCTCATGATGTAATCACCTATGAGTAATATGTGTGATTTTGTGTTTTGCCTTAGGTGTTTGACCAATGAGTCAGTAGTTAATGAGCTATTATGTGTACTGTGTTCTGCAGAGGTATGAGTATGTGTAGCGAGCTTGTGTTTGGGTTTCTGAGGTGTCTGGTGTTTATTTATGTGTCTGGTAAAGATCTCCTCACATGTAGGTATGTGTGATTTGGTTTTGGTAGGTGGTGCTCCTTCTAGGCATTTACTTCTCTGCAGTCACAGACAATGTCATTGCCTTCTGACTGACTAAATTTGCAGAAGATTGCAAATTAGATGTCATTGAATCCCACACTGACTCAACAGTTATCCAGAATGGGCTGAAACAGACATTCAGGTGTTGTCAGAGTCATGGACTAACAGTAAATAGCAAGGAATGCACAATACTATCCCTTGGGAAGTCATCCACCCCTGGTAACTAATTTATTGACCACACACCTCCAACAGTTGACCCAGTAGTCAGAGACTTATGGACACACAAATAGTGATACAGGTTGGCAATATATGGGGATGCATTCTATGTTACGCAACCTATAAACAAAGTTAAGGCATGGAAATGCAAGACAGTCATTGTTCAACTCTATTCAGCATTCATCACACCTACCAGTGAGTGCAATGCCACCTATGGTATGTAAGCAACCAGGCATATCCAACAACTGTAAAATCGACAGCGGTTCCACACTAAACATGGTGTATGTAACATGTCTTATGCAGAATGTGTCAAGACCCTAACTGTGTATTCTGTCTCTGACAATCTTTAGAGGGGAGGTGATGCCTACCATGCAGGGAGGTGTCAGACCCCACTGTGTACCTCCTGCATATTCAAGAAAGGACTTGCAGGAGAATTACCTCACCTGCACACCTATGCCTTGACTGTGGTATAAACAGGACATGCTGGACAGACAGGTATGTAGCCCAGACACTACATCCAATATGTAACAGGCTTCCAATGCATCTAAAGAGCAGTTCCACCATAACGCGAATCATGTGCAAGTTACATGACAGGATGGGGAACACAACAATTATACCTACTTTAGGACAAATGTCTCTAAAGGACACAGAGAAACTGTGGATGGTTCACCTCACAAACCCTGGCTTGTCCATGTGTCAGCTCCCAAAACCCTGCTTCATTTATCAAGGGTATCAGACCTTGTCAGACTTTAGGGATGCATAACTAGGATGAAAGACACCCCTATTTTGTTAGCCTATTATACACATATGAACCCATGGAGCCATACAACTATGCTGTTTTACCTTTCTGATGACATTTTTCTTCTGTGCTGTCATTCCATCCTGTGCTCTGACACTGATGGGTTTATTGTACATGTGAACCCATAGGTGTGTTCTGCACAGTCCTGAAAGTGAAATGTAAACAGTGCCATGAGAAACCTTTCACTGTGTGACTACACAGCCATTACAATAGCATCCAATGGAACATACAGAACATACTGTGGTTTACACATTACAAATGGCAATATTTAAACTGTGTGAGTGACCAGTACAAGTAGGATGTCAAAGGCAACAATGGCTGAAACATATACATATTAATTTAGATAGTCACCTCATGCATCAGACACATAGCTTCATTTCCCTGCATCGATGACAGTGATGACAGGGATAAGGCACAGGTATCATCACTTGCAGAGGGTGTTGTATGGGGTGCAGGAGGTCTAGGCTTACCCAATAGGTTGGCGAGCATGTGTGTGAGGCAGAAAGGGGAGCAGGCAAGATGGATCATGTAAATGTGGTGTGTGTATCCATAGGTGACCTGAGTGTGATAGTGCTGTGTGTCTGTGTGAACACAGGCAAGCTCAGTGCTAGCACTATGTGAATGTATGTTCAACAGCTTTGAGCAATGCATGGAAGAGGTGACAGTTCATCATCTCCACTGACGAACATGAGATTTGGCTCTGCCAGAAGATGCAGTGGCACTTCTATGTCCAAGGTCAGATGCTGGGCAACTACCTGAGGGTGACTGCTATCTGCTGGGACTGTGCTCATGGCCTGACACATCTTGGTGTGGACAGCACATTCCCCTCTGATGCACTGGATGTACTGTCACTACGGGAGTGTGATTGAGCATGGCCATGTGGACTCTCAACAGATGTAGTTGTTGACTTCCGTCCATGACTCTGATGCTCAACTCTAACCAGATGTTCCATCACAGACAATGTGCATTCCAAGGCAGATAGTGTGCGATCTCTCTCAGACCAATGTCTTTCCACTGCATCAGTCAACTGATTTGTGAGTAAAAGGGGGGACACGTAATAAAACTGAGGAAATGGAAGCTAGATGGATAGTTTTATTCAGAGCTGACATGGGACATGGTCTCAATGAACAAATACCACTGCGACCAAAGTTAAAGGCCAGACCTATACGTAGGCAAAGTAGTTGTTTTTAAGAATATGCATTTTAACAATGTTTTTATAGTGCACAAAGTATATAAGAAATATTTTATGATTATATTTTTATGATTTTCTTTGAATATTTAGTTATTTTGTGGTTACCATATAGCTTTAATATTTTGGGTCTATATTAGAAGACCGAATGTTTAGGTGATTGAACACCTAAACACCGATCTTCTAATATCGAACTGCACAATGTCGAATGTTCCAGGGAAACACGTCCCTCGGCCACAATGCAAAAAACATTACTTTACATCTAAATTAAGTGGGGGCTTCACCCCCACACCTCCTGATGTGGGGGGCTGTGCTCCTCACACCCCCTATCTAAATATACCAACTCCGAGATTGCTCAACAGTAGGGAAATAGCAAACACCGGCAAACGGCCAAGGGAAATATTTCTCGGCATTAAATCGTCCGTTCGCCATTTTTTGTCTTCGATATTAGAAGATTGATGTTTAGGTGTTTGATCACGTAAACAGTAAACAGTAAACCCAATATTTTATAGTAATGGAGTGTATATAGACATGTGATGTATTGTTGTCATGTGATGCGTTCAGCAATGTTTAAAAGTATGACTAGTTTTAGTTTGTTTTTATGCATCTGAAGAAGCAGATGTGCAAGCGCTTGTGCCTGATTAAAGCTTTATAACCTGGAGCCTATCTTGTGATCTCCTGTTGTTTTTGGATACTTTGCTCTAGTTTTGATGTGAACACAAAGACCTGCAAACAAGTGTTTTCTATTGTTCTTGCTGGTTTTTATTATTCTTTTTATCACTCGGAGTTGCATGGAGATGGCTGACGATGAGATAATTGAACTGGACCACACCTCCCCTTCAGAGCACACTGCTTTGAAGACTAAGGTAGATACTTTTGTGAACAATTTTACTAAGAAAACAAATCCATTGTTATCTGCTGTTCCTGAGGATGTAAGAGGTGAGGACCATACTGTGGATGTTATTCTGTTCAAGAGTCATTTACTCAACTTAGAAAAGGAATTATTCAAATTGAAGTGTAATCAGTATCAATCTTTTCATCTTGAAATTTGTGTTAAAAAAGGCAATATGTCAAGTGGGCTACGCGTATTGAAAATGCCTTCATATTTACCAAATGATTCCATGTTTCTAAGTGAATGGCAGAAACTCAATATAAATACTATGCTGGGCTATCTGAGACTACTTATAACTGCTGCAAATAATGAGGTGAAAACCATAAGCTCTACCATTAGCACCTTATATAATGAACTACTGAATCAATTTGGTGCTGCCATGGTGGATAGACACATGCCTGAGGTATTTGAGTCAGTAGCTGCTTATGAAAGGAAACTTTTGAAAACAAAACTAAGCAAATTGGAGAGAGACAAGACTGATTTTCATCTTGGCCATGTTTTCACCTGGCCGAGAACACAAGAGACTGTGAACAATACAGTACAAGGCAGGGAGAATGGTGTCTTGTTTAATTCTGTCTCCTTGCCTTTAGCAGCTAATCAGAATATTGTTTCTCAAGTGAGCGAGGCATCGGTGTATGATGTTGCATACACACAAGATGCTGCAGTGAAGGAACAAGGGGCTAGGAGAAAGACAGTGCAAGTTGTAGCACAAGTTCATAATGCAGCCGAAGGAACAACAGATTTTAATTCTACTGAAAAGCAAGGCATGGTCCATTCTGCCAACAGTGATTTTTTTTAGAGAACAGAGGTGTGCAGCCTTTGAATTTCCCACTACCTATAAGAGAACAAAAGCTACCTGCCTTGAAACAACAGAGCAGAGGTTGCAGCAGGAACAAGAGGAAGCACGATGGGTTGAATAAGAGCCCATACAATATAAAGAAAACTTTTTTCAAACAAAGAAAGACTTGATATTGAATTTATCCAATCATATTCTGTCTCAAGATGAGTTTAATTTGTTACAAAAAGGATTGTCTTTCATACCCACTGATAGGTCTGACTTTGCAGATGTTATATTTGATATAAAGATGTTTACACCTAATTTGATGTTAAAAATGCAGTTTAATGTCACACAGACTACACAAATGCAAGGTAATCATGTTTGTAAAAAAACTAGCACATTTATACATGCAGTTAACCCAACCCATTAATTAATGCTTTTGAAAAAATGTGCATATAGGATGTACATAAACTGAATGACTTTAATAGGCATAAACATTACAAGGGGCAAAAGTCTTATAATCTAACAAAATCAGAGCATGAAGCTTTACTGGATTTACAGAAGAATGACAATAGTAATCAGGCCTGCCGATAAGGGAGGGCCTACAGTCATTATGGATAAAAATAACTATGATTCCACTATGTCTCACATGCTGAAGGAAGATGTTTTTTATGAGAAACTGCCCCCTGTTAGGGTTAAACTGTTCAGAGGAAAAATTGCATAAGCAATTAAAAGATATGTTTTTGAATGGTATGATAGATAACAGTCTGTTATATTACTTTATGGTTACTTCACCTAATACACCCATTACCCAAGGTTTGCCTAAACTACACAAGAGGACTACTGACCCACCCATGAGGCCTATAGTGTCAGGTAAAAACTGGTGTACTGAACCTGCATCTATTTTCATTGAAAAATGTTTGAGACCACTTTTAAATAGTAGAGAGCATGTGTTAAGAGGCAGGGAACAGTTTTTGAGAGATTTATACACTTTCAATAATTACAACTCTATTGAAGGTGTTCTCATGGTAACACTTGATGTGGTCTTTCTTTTTACTGTTATATCCAATGTGATTGGGTTGGAAAGTTTAACCAGGTTTATGGAAGTGTATTCTGATTTCTCTGAAAGTAAAACTATACTAGTGAGGAATTTACTGAGCATTGTCTTAGAAAATAACGTTTTTCTGTTTGGTGCTGATTTATACTGACAGCTTAATGGCATAGCTATGGGCACGTCCTGTGCCCACAGCTATGCCAACGCTGTCATGGTTGTATGGGAACATGAGTTTTTATTGAGTGGCCCATATCAGAATAAAGTTTTTTTCTTTCATAGATTTGTAGATGACCTTTTTATTTTATGGGCAGGTACAGAAGAGGGGTTCTTGGAATTTCTTATGTACTTGAATGCAACCACCACTTTTCTAAGGTTTACATCTGTTGTCTCATCTGAGAGAATAAACTTTTTGGATGTTCAAGTAGATATTGAAAAAGGGAGTATATTAAAGCTTTATAACCTGGAGCCTATCTTGTGTCCTCCTGTTGTTTTGGATACTTAAACTGATTCAGGATATCAGCAATGTGATTGAGGTAGTCACAGATGTCAAACTGTGCTGCATCCATAACCCTGAGCATTCATCTGGAGCTCCTTTTGGAATGTGCCTGTGCTTCCATGATGGCCCTAAACATATGCTGAGTGACACTTGATGAGACATCTGCAACAGGTAGTGGAGGGGCCAGCAGGCCTCCTATGAGCACCCCTATCAATCCCCCTGTGTGGAACGTCGCCAACTGTTTGGCTATGGCCAGTGTTGACACTCACTGCAGCCATAGTAGCCACACCTCCCTGTTCAATGTCCCTCCCCTCCGACTGTCCAATATCTGTGGCCTCAGGGGACTAGGTATGCATAGGCATACTAACAGTGTATGGTGATAATGAGGGCGGGTGAGGGATGTAAACCTCTGTGACAGATTCAGTCCCTGCAACCCCCAGCTATGCCTCACTTTGGCCACCATCATCATCAGAGTCTGAAGAGACACTGACTTCAGGTTGTAAAGGGGACAACAACCAACCTCCCAGGTCACCTGTGATATAAAGGGGGAATACATCACATTAATACCTGCACTACTATGCTCTGCAGTACTATGTTTCAATATGTTATGCTGTATACACTGCTGTCACTATTACAGACTTGTACAACCCACAATCTGAGATAGTAGGACCTAAGGTCATTAATTTCCAACCCACATTTGTAAATATTTCAGAATAACAGCACTTTAAACCAGAGTCTCATAAGAAATACATAAATTATGTACACTGCTGAAATTCTTCAGAACTCTGACCAGTTTACATGTATGACCATCTGATAAGTCCTGTCAATACTGTGAAATCAATCACTGTGATCAAACCTATGAGGTCTAGTTATGACCACAGTGTGTACAGTCTGAATATATCTGCACATTTTTCTATCATACAGACAGTACGTGTATCCAGCAAGCAGGCCTGGTATGATACTCTAGCTAATACCTTGAATTAAATCTATATCTGTGATAAAAATGTTTTGTGCCTACCAGCGGCAGGGACACAGCCTCTTCCTATTCCTGACGGTCCTGAAAAACAGTTGAAGGAGAGGTAATGTAAACAGCACCATATGTTACAGTATAACACTGGTTGTTTGTTCAAATATCCCCCAGTTACAGCAGCTGCTATGATAACAGGTATGTGGATCACAATCTCTGCATGAACTTACAACTGCAGGTAACCTACTTCCCCCCACCCCATAAAATACCTGACACCCACATAAAACTATGTACAGGCTGAGATGCTACATGCTACAGTATTTTGATGCTGATTCAACTAAACATACCTGGATGCTCCTCTTGGGTGGAAATGGTGGCACCCATATCAACAACATAAATTGTGATGGAAGCCTGGCAGCTGTCCTGTGTTGCAAGGTTCACCAGGAATGCCTCAGTGGCTGTCAGAGGTTGTTCTGCTGCAGGGCCACCACCAGTGACCTGACAATCCCTGGTTATATCAGTTGTTCTTCTGTGTGCTGAGTGGATCATGTCTGCGGCTTGGTGTTGCACCTGCTCATATGTGCGATTCTGATGCCCCACAATGTTTATGTTATGGACCAGTTCATCCCACAAGGCTTGTTGCTCCTGCTATTTGCCCTCCCTCTGGAAAGCAGGACTTGGTAGTGTTGTCATAATGAGTCAATTATAAGGTCATTTTCCACCTCAGTGAAAGCTGGGTGACATCTGGGATGCATGTTATCACCTGAAATACAAAATGATGAGAATACATGTCAGGATCACAAATATGGGTGTACAGTATCTACAGATACAGCAATTAAGGAAGGCTATCAGTATTCCCCACTTGATTACACATCTCATACGCAACAGTGTGGCAATCATACAAAGGGTGTGGAAACAACTAGGATAGTGACAATTGTGAACTACACCTGCTTGTGCCATGACAGATAGTCACATATGATCACACACCCAACACAGAAGCCCACTTGTAGTGTGGCCCATAGCAGGAACCCCCCATGACATATATCTATAGTTCAGCGCTGAAACATAGCTGTGTAGTATTACAACTGCCTACAAAGGCAGTATCCAGGACACCTGTGCCCCTAGTTAACAAACAGCATTAAACCCTTTCTGTAATCTATATCCTCTGCAGGTATTACACAGCTGCAGATCAATGGTACAGTTCTAAGAAAGGCTTACTGATGTAATCCCCATTCCCCCTAAGTATATTAAAACATATGCATCATTTTGAAAACAAAATGGTTATGTACCTGATGGAGTGCAATACTCTTCTTTTGAAAGATACAGATATATACATGTTGTGACAATGAGTTCACCATAGAAAGTAACTCTCATACAAAATTGTTTACCTGGGTAGGAGTTTGCCTTTTTAAGATGGTTCTCATTATCAGGTAATTGCCTATGATCCAGTCTGTGGTTGAGTAATGCTAACTGAAACTGATTTGCAGTGTAATAAGACAATCCCATGCAACTACTGAAGAAGATATAGGGCCTCAATGTAGAATCCGTCCCCTTTCTCATATGATGGGGTGGAAATGCTGGGTAGAAATACTGCATCAACACAGAGAGGATTTATACACACACGTGTGTGCCACAGGCTGCAGCTGCTGCTGCAGACAATAAACATAGTGAGAGAGGTTGTAGAATGTGGAGGACAACAACACTTATGAGTAAAGGTCTGACCATTGGCAGGCCTAGTGTACAGCCAGAGCCTGATTGGGGGAACCCATAGCACAGGATATTGAGGTATGTGTTTATGGTAAGTATGTTAGCCAAAGGTATCATTAACAACGTAAAAGACAACATGTTTGTTGTGTCCTTGAACAATGTAGGGAGTAAATTTACCATTATGTCAATCATTTAGACAACTACCAAGCCATGTCTTACGTTATGGTAGTCACCTGGAACATGTGTGCTGGCAATCCTTGTTGTTAGCACAACCACCATATGTCTATGTTAGTTGCACAGCTGTGCTTATCTATAATATCAGTAGCAAATGATTGTGTGCTGCAGTCTGATATTACTGGGCCTCCTTTGTATTACATAACTTAAAATACTCTGTGAATGCATAATAATACATGACCTGACACTCTTTGCACTTTCTAGTGTTGGAATAGGAATATGTCAACTGTGT
Source organism: Protopterus annectens (assembly GCF_019279795.1). Taxonomy (NCBI): domain Eukaryota; kingdom Metazoa; phylum Chordata; order Ceratodontiformes; family Protopteridae; genus Protopterus; species Protopterus annectens. The sequence continues at coordinate 911,299,562 of NC_056727.1, read as the reverse complement.
TCTTATCTGCAGGCCTTTGACTTCACTGAACAGCAGACATTCCATCTGAAATGCATTGGGTGGATAAATAGTTGATGACACAGTCATTTATTCCAGAATTCACAATGGTGATGTACAAATACATGTATTTTAAATGCTACACACCACTGGATTTGAACCCAGGACCATGTGTACCAAAAAAAAATTAATGTTTTCAAAGCATATAACAGACTGTGTATTTTATAGCATGTAATTGCACACTTATAGGCTGTAACATACCTCATTTATATCCATTATTATGTGCATGGCTTTATAGGGATGTATTTCTTCACCAGAGTCCCAGTTAAACACCTAATTTGCCATTAATGATTTTATCAGGTGTATTCTTTCTAGTGATGTATTCCTATATCAGACTCCAAGATACATTCCCATTTCTTCCATAACTCTAAGCAAATTTGTGAGGCACGATGCATAGCTCTGCTTAAACACGCTTAATGATGGCAACTTGGCAATTTGCATGTTTTGTTTAAACCACCTGTGTTAATTAACAGCTGTGTGACTTCAGGGGTTGATGCACACTGGCCTGCAGGTGTGATGGTGCTGGGTTTGAAATAGGGCACAGATCTATATTTTGAATGTAATTATTATTTCACACACATATATCAATATATGAATGATGCTGCGCGTCATGCAGAGTTGTGCAAAAATCTTTAAAGAAATGAAAAGTGGGGAGATACAACAGTGGTGAAATGAGGTGCAAGCAGGGGAAAAACATAGTGAAAGGCCAGTAGGTATGTGCAGGAAGGGTGTAGGAAAGGACCATAGCTATCCATTTCTTGTACAGCAACAACTGTGCACTTTAACAGATTTTTTAGATGAATTTGGACTGTCACCCCTAGAGAGAGGGGTGAGGACAACTTACGTGTGGTGTGAAGCCAATTGGACTAAATTGTGTCCAGTGGACATGTGTGCAAAATGGAGAGATATTTATGGGACAATATTTTTTTTTTAAGGACAGGTGCCCAATTTTTTTTTTTAAGGAGAGAGTGGAATGTTGGAGAAAAGACATAGATAAATGTAGGGGAGGTAAGTCAGGAAGGTGAAGAATCTCTTGTAGACAGAGAAGACAGACAAGACAGCAGAGAGGGCTGATGTGTGACACAAGGGGGGGGGTAAACACTTTTGGAGATGGTGTTGTGGAATCCCAGTTCCATGGACGTCAGACACAGTAACAGTCTGACTCAGACCTCACACATGGAACTGTCAGCACTGTACCTTTACTGCTCCTGTGGCGGCAGTGGCTGACGCCAGTGCCTGTCGCAAGAACACCCCACCAAGATGGACAGCATGTTCTGGCATGCACTGAGAGTTTGGTGCAACAGCCCATGCACCATGCCTAGTAATTCTGCTTGGGTGACATAATTACCCCTCCACTTCTACTCCCAGAGGGGGGACCAACCCCAGCCTGTAGGGAAGAACTACCTGATGGCCCAGATAGTGGAGCGGCAGCAGTGGGGCCACCGCCAGGCTGCAACCCAGACATGCTGGGCCCCAGTGTCATGGCCGGGGTGAGTCAAGGTAGGCGGATCACCTGGAACTGGCCTACCCTGTTTCACTGTTGTAAATTAAATATAAACATAAGGTAAAAATAAACATAACCAAACAAATGTTAGTATTAACATAATAGAAGATAAAAATGATTAATCAAAAGAAATACAAAGGAATATAATGAGGAACACAACATAAATAATGCAAATGACAGTGTATTAACAGCAAAGCAATATGGAATTATACATAAGGCCAACATAAGAGGTAGTTACAAATAATATATTAATATCAAATCATAATAATAAATATAAATTAATAAATTAAAGAAGAGAAGGGGTGGGGTGAGAGAGAAAAAAATATTAGCAACTTTGCCGGTAATATTGCTACTACATACTTCTAGATATCTAAGATTTCAGTTGTGAGTACAGAGACTGCAAATGCTGTATACATGATGTTGTATGTACATAGCTCTCAACCATTTAGCATGGGACATTATGGGCCAAGCCATACCAAATGGTGGTACAAAGGCACAACTACAGGAAACATTGTTATAGTGTGTTCATACATTAGTAGCAAGATGTTCTGCTAATGGTTTTGCCAATAAATTGCATAACAAGTAATGTCATGTATCTGCTAATCAAGAACCAGCCATATGGGGCAGTAGTGATTACATTCTGCAAAAATCATGACAGTTGAGTGGTATGTTCGTTTACACTACTCTAGACAGCGGGTCATGTGTCAGTTGGCTGCCATGGGATTAAAACCCACAAGCAGTGACTACAGGAATAATGTGCCCTTTATTTGAATATAATGAATTCTCAGAACACCATCTCTTTTAAGACTTTTATTGCAACATTTTGTTTGAAATCTTACATTTACACACATGCATAGTTGGGTGTGTTATCAGTTTGGAAACCAAATGCAGTAACCACATGAATAATGAGCACCTTACTTGAAAACATTACTTATCAAAGCACCATCTCCTTTTACACTGTAATGCTTAAAAGGAGAACCACACCCACAGACTCAAAAAAAACTTGTTTATTTCATCATGGTTTGTTTTTTTCTACATTTTAGCACCACTCTGGGACTATTTCAGGTTTTAAAATATTTTTATACATAATTTCTGAGTCTGACCACATGGGGTCAAGCATCTTGAATTGATCCTGATTGTTTAGTCTGCCTCTAGGCATCCCACAATGCAGTGTTTGTCTGTAAAAAATTACATCACACAGGCCTCTTTCTTCCTAAAGCTCATGTCATGCATTGATTGTACATGCATACACTGCTTTCTTTCAGTCAATTAATTTTAAGTAAACCAAAAAAACATTTTAAGTAACATTTCATGCCATTCAATGACTACTTAAAACACAAACAGCGCAAATGCCACAGAATAGACTTTCAAAGTGCTTTTTAAGGCTACTTCTTTTTAGAATGGCTAGATTGCAGTCTTTTGTGAAGCCTGAATTGCACTATTTCAACTCATCTCCCACCCCCTTCACACCTAACTTCCCTAGCTGTCAAAGTGCTAAGAGTACGTTGAGCTGTTACCTGCTGTGATTGACAGCTCACAGCAGGAGACTTGACTCATATACTGTTTCCTTGTTGTAGCATTTACTTTCTGTATGGGTAGGGGAAGGACCAGGGAGTTGTGACTTCACAGCATGGATGGGTTTTTAGGAAGGTTGTGGTGATGTGATGTCAGTTTGGGGAGGGAATTGGCCAGAAAACTACCTGTATTCATTGGTCTTGATGACATCAATGAACTGGAGAGTGCAGCAAGCTTTTCTAGGGTGCGATAAAAGATTTTTTGAAAGTAAAGCCACCACAGTATGGTAAGGTACTGTTGTAGTGGAGAGAAATAGTCAATGTAAAATATTTTAAATGCTGTATTGTTGTTTATTCATAGCAGAGATTGTTAATAGGTAGAACAAGGACAGAGCAGTTGAGCATTTAATAGTAGAATCCCATTGTTGTCCTTTAATGTCAAACAAGCACATGGAAAAAAAAGAAATAAAATAAAAAAAAATAATTAGCATCGAATACATCCAGTTTCTATTTTTAAATGCCTAGCAGTTGTCTACTGTATATCTAAGCAATGCTAAGCATAGCTGCACAATGAGTTACACTGTGCAAACACTGTGCAAACAAGCATATGTAAATAAAAGAAAAAATTAAATTGCAATTTCACGAAGTAATATCTGTTGATCACCTTTCGGTCCAGGTTAATGGGCTGAATGGTATTGTGCTGCACTTACCAACTGTCCAGAAATTTTCTGGACAGTCCACAAGTATGGCACAGCCTCTACAGTGTTGCTTACATGGATTCAAAATTGGTGTTAATATACTCTCCCTTGGCAGTGCGCCATAATTAATAACTATGGCACGTTGCCAAGGAGGAACCATGGCTGTGTACACAGCTAAAATCCATGTAGACTCTTCATAGAATAAAATTTCTCCTCTTTGCTAATTTTCTTCTTTTTTTTGTCATTACTCTTATTTTCATGTTTACAATCTACCCATAAATGCCCAATTTTGTTACATTATAACATTTCAATTCACATTTTTGCATTATGTCCCATTTCCCCAAAATATAACATTTCTTTTATCACAGTTACGTATCAAATGTCCTTTTCCACAAAAAAAAACATGTTTTGGGTTGTCCCCAGTATTTTATGACACCCCTATTCCCCTCCACATTTATCATGCTTGGTATATGTATATTTTGTGTTTCTGTTTTTACCATAATATTACAACCACATCCACCAGTCCATGAACTTTCTTTTTTGTTTCCCTTTTAAATGTTTTTATCACATAAAGATTCCATGGGTTACAGTCTTTTTTTTTCTTGTTCTCCAATAACATTTTCATTGAAAAACAGTCTCAAATATTATGTCACAAAATGTCTCTTTGTTAATAAGAATAAAGCTCATACCTCATGTGCTTTTACACACAACAGAGCTATTAAATTACCCTATACTTCACACCTGCCCATTTTTTGTCTTCTTTACTTTTAATCCTTACCACATACTTCTGTTTTCATTTTCTCTGACTTTCTTTTCTGCTACTCCCCTTTCACCTTCTTATACTTTATTTGCATATGTTTTCTTTTTCACCTCCGTTATTTCTCAGGATTATCTCTGCGTCCTCTTTTTGCATTTTCTCCATAATGTCCCTCCAGGAAGCATCTCCTTAATTTTCTGGCTCACTCTGCATTACCATTTCTTTAAGTAAATCACCCTGCAGCCCTTCTGACTGAAGGGTTGTAATTCTACATTCACCATTTGCCGACTCATCTGTATCAAACAGATTTCTTTGAAACAGCTCATCAGTATCCTGCATGCATTCTCTGGACTCTATATTGCCTTTCTTCTCCATTTCTATCACCACTCCATTATCTCCTTCTCTCTCCATCTGCCTCTGTACTTGGAATGGAAACAGAAAGTGCTCATGCAAAGTGGGTCCCACCTGCAACAATGATGAGTCTTAGACGTTCCCCAATGTCCTGGACACATTTCCCTTAGTAGTATAAATGCCAGCATGGGTCTTCCCTGAAAAGTGGCTACCACCCTAATAGGACTGACCCTGTTAAAGGATAAATAAAAAAGAAAAACAAATAAATACTGCTTGTATTACACTGTGCATTGCCTGAGACAGTACCACTATATGCTTAATGGTCTTATTATATGTTTTGGCTAGCACAACTGGCTAGAACATATGGTAGATACCCCACTGTGCTACTAGGGCAAAATTATAATTTACTCACTAAGTTCTATGAGGTGTTATCCTTGTTGAATCCATGTCACTCAGTGCTCATATGAGCTATGCAATTCAGAATTCTTCAAAAAGCTTGGTGCATGTTTGCTAATCCGTATGTTATCTGAGACTAAGTACATATGGGCATTGCTGGTTCCTTTGTTATTTAGTGAAGTTGGTAATAATTTTTGCAGTGGTGTCTTGACAAAATTTGGTTAATAACCCTGAGTTTGTGAACTTGACTGCTAAGACCAAAAAATAGTTTATGGCAGGTTCAGAGTCCCAGAATTTATTAATAAGACTTTGGAATACTTCCAATCAGAGATACAGAAATAAGAAAGGCCATATCATATGAAAATCCTGGAATTTATAATGGAATGAGCAAGTTTTCTGAAATATGTTTTTACAAATACAGAATCCTTGAACTTATTGAGATGATTCCATTGCCTGTGAGTGAATGTCTTGGAATGCATAATGATACATGTTATGTTTTGGAATTTATCCTGTCAATGTGTAACTGCTGCTACCAAAACTAAAATTAAAATGATTATTATACCATTTTATCACTGTTATGCAGCAAAGCAAATATTTCTTTATAATTTGCACAACTCATAAATGACATAGCAAGCAAAGAACTTACTCAACTAAAACTGTGTTATAAAATCCTTTCTCTATTTGCCTGACATTCACTTGCTAATGTGTGTGTGTGTGTGTGTGTGTGTGTGTGTGTGTGTGTGTGTGTGTGTGTGTGTGTATGTGGCTATTTACATTTCCTCAGGCCTGTCCCATTGCAAATTATATAATGCAGCATTTCCATTTGTGCAATGCATTTAGACTTTGCTCCTTTCATCACTGCTGCACACACACACACACACACACACACACACACACACACGCACACACACCACGCATTGCTGTGACGTGATAAAGGATTTGAAATGGCTGTCCATGTATAGCAGAATCAAAATGTTAGCAAGCACACCTCTAGTTAAGAAAATAATTCTTGGACAGTGTCCCTCATTGAAGTCTACTCTTTGCTTTAGACATTAATCATACAATTTAGAAAATAATCAAAAAGATGGCATTACACTGATCAGACCACTGTTTGGTACAGCCATGGATGAAAATGTGTTCTCCAAACTGGGTTCAGCAACTTTGGGGCACTTGCCTACAGAAACTGGAACTGAAAAAGTGCTAAAGGGATCTGCTAAAAAGCTGAAAGAACATCTACAGGAAAGCACCTGCACTTACTTTCAAGATGAAAAGGATAAACAGTTTGTCACTCAGGCAGTTTTATTACAACATTATGACTGCTCATGACAAATAAACATTGTGTCATGCTAGATTGCTAGATGTACTTATTGTAAATACAATTTGCTCTCTTAAGAATTATTCACTTACATTCTACTTATTGCTGTATTACTAAATGGATTTCTGTAGGAACTGAAAGATAAATGTTATTTTATTCTGTTCTACATGTTTTGAATAGTTTGGGATGGATTCATCAACAGCTGCACTAAGTGCTGCTTACTGTGCCGCCAACCCGATAGTGTGCTATTTGGTCTTCATTAAAAGGCCTCAAATAAAAGGAAACAGCCGAATATGCTAATGACGGCATAAAGAGCCAAATTAAATGCTAATTAACCAATTGAACATGGCAGAACAATTTAAGAAGCATTAAAGCAATTATGTGCACTTACAGACACTGGCTCATCCAATGTATCATTCTTCCTGTTCAAGGAGTCACATATGTGGTTAAGGGAGTTAGAATTCACAATGTTTAGTACTCAAACTCTCTCTTCCAAGACCCTGGTGGAATGAGTCTGTGCCACAGTATGGCCCTACACACACATCTGGTGGCACCTAAAGACACACCAGCATGAGAAGGAGGGTAGATATTAGGCCTCCTCCAAAACCTCTACCAACCCTTCTTTGTGGCATTTTGCCCTCACAATGATTACTGGAAGAATCAGCCAGCTCTGGACAAGAGTAACCACACTACCCTGATCAACTGTGTCACCCTCAACCTGTCCTATATCAGATGGCTCCATGTCATGGGTGTTTGTAGGCATATTGACTATGTCCAAAATATGGGCAGGGGATGTGGGAGCCATGATCACAGTGCCAGACTGACCCTCTGCACCCCCAGACTGTGCCCCTTCATCACCCACCACCATCATCATCAGAGGTTAGTGATACTCTGACATCAGGTGGTAGGATTTCCACAGTGACACTTTTAGGATTACCTATGACAGCAAGCAATGAACGCAACAAAGAGAGAACTAAGGAATGAAAATAATCAAAACTTTGTTATATGAAAGTTATGTTAAACTATAACAGATGCAAAGCAATACAAATAGTAGTCTCAGACCTAAATTTACATGATAGAAACTAATAACAATAGAAAATGTGTGCTTATGTGCAGGTGGTCTTGGAGACTGCAAACTAGATGCCCCGCTATTCAAGGAAGGGAGAAGAAAGATGGCTTATAAGTATCACAATGCAAATGAAACGAGAAATAGAGAACAATCCCCTTTACGTGTGCATATTAAGAATCATCTTATACAAAAATGTACTGACCAGTTGAATTCCCCCCAAACATACATCCTCCTCTAACTCTCTTACTGTGCCATCTAACTCCCATTTATTGCTGGCTCTAGATATATCAGACATACAAGATATATGCATAGAAAGATATAGTGAATGAAACATTTTTATTTTGCATACCTGGAAGCTTTGCTTGAGACATTCTAGGTCTGTCATCCACATCAGCACATCATCAAGGATTCTGCATGAAACCTCTGCTGAGCTATCTGGATCTCTGACAGTGGACACAAACTCCTCTGTTTCAGTCAGTGGTGGTTCAGTAGCAGGGTCACCCCCTGTAGCCATCTGTTCCCAGGCAACTGCAGTCATCCTACAGAGGGCAGAGGTGATCATATCACTTGCCCTGTGTTGAATCTGGGAATAAGTTCTGCCATGCCTTCCAACAGCATTGATGTTATTGACCACCACTACCATATCCTGCCTCTGGCAGATTTGCTGCCTCTACCTCTCCCCAATATAAAAGCCCCATTGCAACAGAAGGCTTAGACAAGGACCTCATTTTCTGTGTCACTGAATGGCAGCTTACTGGGTACAGATGTCTTGAGTGCCATATGCCTGTATGAGATGAAACAGAAAACAGACGTAAAATTAATTTTATAACACACAGACACGATGGCTGTGAACTCAGTTATGTATGAATGTTTAAATCCAAATAAAACAGACAGACAGCCACAGTACAACAAAATGCCCTGGTTAAACACACAAGAAAACAAAAGTTTAAAAACAAGTTAAAAACAGAGATAAGCACTTTCACTGCCTCTTTTCACTAGCTGCTTCATCAGATCTAAGTGGTAACATTCAAACTAACATTTAAAGGACCACTACAGGTAAATGATGAAAAAACATATATTTTTTATCTAGTCATGATTTTCTGCACCTCCCAAAGCTGCTTTAATCCAAAAAATATTCATTCTTATTTTTATTTGTTTTGTTCTTCTGTCTGCCGTCATGGGGGCAGACATCCCAATGAGACTATTTTCCCATAATAGGCTAAATCTGTCCCAAAATGCAGTCTGACAGCTCTGATTGTGAGAACAATTAGCCCTACCTTTTGTTGTCAGATCAGGCTTCCATTCACTTTGAATGGAAAACCTGAAAAATATTCCCACGTTTAACAGTCAGTAGATCAAGTGTCATTGACTGTCCTGCACTGAGTTTTACAAATGTTGTTCATACTGATGCACTACACATTTTCTGAAAGAAGCTTGAAAAAGTGTCACCTAATTACAGAGATAAAAAAGACTTTTTACAAAGAGCAATTTTGTTACTGTCAGTTCCTGACCAAGTTACTCCTCCCATCTCCACTCCTTCTATGAGCCAGAGTCTCAGATTTCCAGCTAGGCTAGGTTCAGCTAATTAGCAACCCTGCATGACAATAGACTTCAAACAAATGTCAGGCTGGTGTGCCACTAAAACTGTTCCCTAATGACTATTTACTCCTTACTGTTGACTTACACATATCCAGGCTAAGTGGGAGAACAAAAAAAAAACACTAATCTGAATTCAACATTTTGTCTACTATATCAATTTTCTCAACTGGACATAGTGAAAAATCTGCTTTGGAGTGTGTGTAGTGTTTACTGGCTGTCCACATACTTATTTTTGCATGGTTACTGTAATATAACATAAAATTAACCATACTGCCAAACTTTACTTAACAACTGAATATTTTTTTTCCTTAACAGTAGCCTTCCTATGTCAGCTCTTATGTCAGCCACTAGTTTCTGTTACAATAGCTTCACCCAGGCTTTTTTTTTTTTGTTCCGGCATATCTCATTCTTTTAGCAACAAAGTCATCTTGTTGAGAAAGCTTCAAAGTTATAAAGTTTTTCTAAGTATCAGTACTACTCCGTTGGTTAAAAATCACACAGAGTGCATGAAGTGACATCCACTGCATGATAATTATTCCTACTTGCAATAATTTTCATTGTTTGTTCAAGACAATCCAAAACCGGATTCAACAATCAATTTTGATTCCACCATGTCAGAGCAAAGGTATAATGCCAAATTAGGTACACTTATGAGGTATGCTGGTTTGACACAATACACTGTTCATATGGCCGTACTAGGCTATTGGCCCTAGGGCCTATATAAGCCTAGCCAAGAAGCTACCCTGGCTTTCTCCACCCAAGAAAATTATTTTCCTGTGCCACTGTCGAGCAGAGCCACAGAAGTTATCCCCATGGTGAATTTCCTATTTCCCATGCAATCATGATTTTTCTTGAAGAGTACTAATGAGGACGTTTGTTTGATATAGATAGGTAGTTTGTTATACAGTATGGGAAGTCTCTAGGACAGGAATCTATCCCTCCAGCATGTTCTGTTTATTGTGGTGACAAGGATTAGGGCCCTAGAGTGTGTAGTTCAGAGGGACTGGGATTTCTTTCAGTGGAGCATGTCCAACAGCTCTGGGTTTGACATAGCTTTGTATGTAAGGCAGAGATCGCCTCTGAGTAGGCGATATGTGGCGGAGAAAAGCTGGAGATTTTTGAGATGGTCTGCATAGGGCATCTATTTTAGGCCAGTAGTCCTCTTTATGAGGTATTTCTGCTCTCTTTCCAGTTGTTGTAGATGTCTTGTGAGGTACCTATCAAAAGGGGAGTTGTAATGTATATTGGGACTAATAAGTGAAGAGTAGAGGGAAACAATGAAGTCTTTTTATTTGATGAGAAATTTTTTTGTGATGAGGTATGCCACGTAGAAGGATTTCCTGACTACCTTGGCGATGTGATTATCAAAGGAGAGACTACTGTCCACCTGTGTCCCAAGGTCTCTTATCACACTTTCGGTGTTAACTTTACTACTGCCTATGTGATGGTTCATGGGTACAGAGTTTTTACCAAAGGAGATGACATTGCACTTTTTGTCATTGAGATTGAGGCCATGGCTTTGACACCAGGCATCTGTCTCAGTGAGGGCCTTTTGTAGGATGTCCACATTGTTATGAGTTTCGCTTATTGCTTCTAGTTTGTAGCCATCTGCAAACATCGTTAGCCAAAGACCTTCTATGTGTTAGCCTGTACTTCAGAGAAGTAGATACCAAACAGGAGAGGACCCAGGACTGAACCCAGTGGTACTACACTTGTCACTGGTCTGAAGTCAGATTTAAAGTCTGCTACTTTCACAGTGTGGGTTCTGTCAGTGAGCCAGTTGGCAACCCATCTTGTGACATAGGTATTTATACCTAGTTTAGTCAGTTTATCTATAATTCCAGAGTGGGGAATGGTGTTGCAAGCCTTGGCAAGATCTACATAGGCTGTGTGAACCACATTACCCTCATCTACAGCTTTGGTGACTGCTTCAAAGAAGTCTATCAGGTTTAGGAGACATGGCCCAAACTGGACAGGGTTGTGAATTTGCAGATTACCAATGTCTGTGTTTACAAGTTCCATGCTGATTTGTTCCATGGCCTTGCAGACCAGGCTCATCAGGCTAATGGGGCGGTAGTTCCCGGGGACCGTTGTGGTTCCACCCTTACTGGAGTGGGATAATTGCTGCCATCCGCCATTCAGTGGGCACAAAGCTTGAGGTGAGGCTATGATTGAACATGTGACTTAGTGTGGTGCCAGTTCCCTCTGTATTTCATGTAGAATGCAGCCTGGGATGTTGTCAGGTCCCATGGATGCTGTGTCCTTGGCTTTGGAGAGTGTGCTTTTTACCTGTGCAGCCATGATAACAGGACCATTGCATTTTTCCAGTACAGAGATAGGCCCTTCAGAGGGTGAGAAGGGGGTTAATGTTAGCACTGATCCTATCTGCCAGGATGTTGGCAATATCAGCTGGATCTGTATATTTAGTGTCATTGTGCTGTAACTTAGAGCAGATCTGAGTGTTGCCATTGAGATTCTTGACATAGCTATAAAATGCTTTGTGGTTGTCTTTAGAATCAGTGGCAATTTTTTTTTATAACTAGCTTTTGAGGATTTTATGAGGCATCACTGCTTCTTACAGAGTCTGACCATGTATTTTCTCCAATCATGTGATTTTGCTCTTTTATGCAACAGTTTCTTTGTTCTGTTGTATAGTTTGTTTATGGCAGAGGACCACCAGATTGGCTTAATTTTTTTGGAGGCTAGCATCTTAGTTCTGTTAGGGATAGCACGATCCATGCACTCGTGTAAGTGCTTATAAAGTGCAATAGTGTAGTATTCAGCAGTCGTACCTCTATTGTTCATCTGCATGTGTGTCAAGAAGCTTGCCACTTCTGTCTTAAGAAGTGTGAAGTTACCTTTGAAGAAAGTTTATACAGTATTTTCCCTAATGGGGTGTGGGGACGGGATGTGGATGTCTAGGGTGATTAGCTTGTGGTCGGGTCTGATCTATGAGGAATTGACCTTTGGTGTGGAACACCGGTCACCCATGTTGTTAATGACCAGGTCTAGGCTTTGGCTGCCCCTGGTGGGGGTGTGGATAAGTTGATCCAAGGCTGTTACCCTTCTGTCTCCCATCACACCACCGTCAATCTATTCATGTATTGACTGAGTTAATGAAGCCCATATGTTGCAACAGTGCCAGCAGCTATACTGACCTCTTTACAAATAATACTGTCAGGCCTTGGTCAACCAATATGACCGATAGATGCTAGTGATGGACTACTCACAGCTGTTCATAGGTTCATAGGTTCATAGGTTCATACTAGGCTATCTGCCCTAGGGCATTTATAAGCCTAGCCAGAGTGTGTTTGGCTTTCGCCACCCATTTTAAAATTAATTTTGCTATGCCCTTTTTCAAAGTTAGTATACTGTGCCTCTGTCTAACAGTGACACAGAAGTGATACCCAGGGTAAACCTACGATCCCCCATCCACTCATCAAGATTCCTCTTGAAGAGAGTCAATGAGGGACTCTGCCTAACCTGGACTGGGATTTTATTCCAGAGTGAAGGGAGCCTCTGGGTTATGAATCTGTCCCTCCAGCATGTCCTATTTATTTCAGTGCTGAGGTTCAAGTCTCTCGAGCACGTAGCTCGATGGGATTTGGATTTTCTGAGGTGCAGCATGTCCATTAATTCCGGGTTGGACATGGCTTTATACGTCAGGCACAGATCGCCTCTGAACAGGCGGTATGCCAGCTGGAGTTTCTTTAACCGGGCAGCATATGGCATCTGTTTGAGCCCATTGATCCTCTTGGTGAGGTGCTTTTGGGGTCTTTCCAGTTGCTGCAGGTGTCTGGTAAGGTACATCCCAAAAGGGGCATTGTACTCAATTATGGGCCTGATGAGGGATGAGTAAAGAGGCACGATGACCTCCCCTGATCTAGATGTGAATCCCTTCATGATTAGGTGGGCTATATAAAATGTTTTTCTAACCACTTTGGCCACGTGGTTGTCAAATGAGAGATTGCTATCAACTTGGGTCCCCAGGTCCCTAATTACTTCTTCCATACTTAATGGATTACCACCTATGTGGTAATTTGTGGGCACTTTGTTTTTGCCAAAGGGGATGACTATACACTTTTTGGTGTTTAGCTTGAGGCCATGGCTCTGGCACCAGTTGTCTGTTTCTATGAGGCCCTTTTGGAGGATGCTTGTGTCGGCTGGAGAGTCGATTACAGCGACCAGTTTGCAGTCATCTGCGAACTTGATCAGCCCCAGTCCTTCCGTGTTTGCCTGTACCTCCGAGAAATATATACCGAACAGGAGAGGTCCCAGGACTGAGCCTTGTGGGACGCCACTTGTAACTGGTTTGGAGTCTGACATGGCTCCAGCAATTCTAACCATGTGGGTTCTGTCCTTGAGCCAGTTTGCAACCCATCTAGTGACATAGGGGTTTATATTTAAGCTGGTGAGCTTATCTATAATGCCCGAGTGGGGTATTGTATCGAAGGCTTTTGCGAGGTCCAGGTAGGCTGTGTGGACCACCTTCCCCTTGTCAATGGCCTTGGTGACTGTTTCAAAGAAATTGACCAGGCTTAAGAGGCAGGATCTGCCCTTAACAAAGCCAAACTGGGTAGGATCCAGTGTCTGTAGGTCCCAAATATCTTGTTTTATGAGGTCCATGATGATCCTTTCCATAGCTTTGCAGACCAAGCTAGTCAGGCTTATGGGGCGATAGTTTCCAGGATCCGTTGAGGCACCACCTTTATGGAGAGGGACCACTGTTGCTGTACGCCACTCTTTGGGTACATATCCTGTGGTAAGGCTGAGATTGAACAGTAGTTTTATGTTTGGGTTTAGCTCTTCTTGGAGTTCATGTAGGACGCAGCCCGGGACACCGTCTGGTCCCATTGATGCTGTGTTTTTGCTTTGGAGAGGGCGGCTCTTACCTGAGCATCTGAGATGTCAGGGGGGCAGCACTCTGCTGGGATAGATATTTGCCCTTTTGGTGGGGAGGGGAGAAGTTTGCGCTGAACCTGTCAGCTAGGATGTTGGCAATGTCTATGGGTTCGGTGTATTTTTTGTCATTTTGGACTAATTCTGAGCATATCTGGGAATTCCCACCCAGGTTTCTAACATAACTAAAGAAAGCCTTGTGATTATCCTTAGTGTCCTGTGCAATTTTTCTCTCGAAGCTGGCCTTAGACGATTTTATGAGTGCCCGTAGTTTTTGCTAACACTGATCAGAGATGCCTTCCCTTTTTGGGATTTTGCTCTATCATGTAGTAGCTTCCTCCTTCTATTGTATAGTTTGTTTATGTCTGGGGTCCACCAGACAGGACGTCTGCCTTTGGAGGATTGGGTCTTGGTTTTATTTGGGATTGCATGATCCATGCATTCCTGAAGGTGTTCATAGAATGCATTTATAAAGGATTCTGCAGTCTGGGCCGTATTTTCCACAGGCCCGGGGCTTTGAAGGATTCCACCTCGGTTTTGAGGAGTGTGAAATTTGCTTTAGAGAAGTTTTTCACTGTGGTTTTCTGGGCAGGGGGTGGGGTCGGGATGTGAATATCCAGTGAGATTAGTTTATGGTCTGATCTTACCAGTGAGGGATACACTTCTGGTCTGGAGCATAGAGTCTCCATGTTGGTGATGATCAGGTCCAGTATGTTTTCCCCACTTGTGGGAGTGGTAACAAGCTGTTCCATAGCATTTGAGTTTATAAATTCTAGGAACCTTTGAGCTAGGGTGTTGGAGCTAGAGTAATGCTCCCAGTCTATGTTTGGGTAGTTGAAGTCGCCCAATATAATGGTGTTTGGAGAGACCTTCATATTTTCCAGTGTTCTTAGGAAGGCCGAGTGGGGTTCCTGGGTTTGGGAGGGTGGTCTGTAGCAGGCTATAAACTGGAAGGCAGTTTTACCCACTGTTAGTTGCACATGGATAGTCTCTGATGCTTTGTGCTGTGCCACCAACCTGGAGGTGTGGGTATCTTCGACGAATATTGATACTCCCCCTCCTTTTCTGGTTCGGTCCAAGTTTTGGGGCCGAAAAGCATGGTATGAGGTATAACCTGGTAGTGCTGGGGTGCTCTCGGGAACCCTGAACCAGGTTTCTGTTACTGCACAGATATCGATGTTCTCCATGCTAAGGAGAGTTTCGAGTGCATGCATCTTGAGGTTTAGACTTCTGGCGTTGAGTAGCATTACTCTTAGTTTCTTATCCCTTGTGATACCTATGGAGGTGGGTTTGTCTTTTGAGCCTTGCCTAAAAAAGGCACTATGGGGGTAGCAAGAGCCTTTGCCAATATCCGAAAGCCCAGGGGTGACAGGTGCAAGCCGTCCCTAGAGAAGCATCGTGGCTTGTCGAGCATGTCATCCCAGGCTGACAGGCATTGGATCCCCTTTGAATGACACCAATACTTAAGCCAATTGTTGAAATTGATCATCTTGTCTTCATATTGTGGACTGTTATTTCATCATGTCATAGGTTTTAAGGGGACAGCTTCATTTAAATCATTCTCTTTATCAGTTTGCATTTCTAAAATCCTTTTTGTCTCTAAACATTCAACATTGGTTCTAATGTCACCACCCCTTTTATTACAGTTAAACAATTCTAATACCAAAAATTTAAACTGATGAAAAGTAGCACATTTTAATACATGTTTATATAAAGCGTTCCTGCTGTCCTGTTTTCTTAGACTATATAAGTGCTCACATATCCGGTCCTTCAGGCATCTATTTGCTTTACCTGCATAGTAGCTGTTACAGTGCACACAGAATGCAAGGTAGACAAGATTACTGCTTTTGGAGTTTGCATAGAAATGGAAAGTATAAGTGTGTCTTGTGGTGGGGTGGGTATATGCATCACCATTACATATATATTTACAAAATTATAAGTCCTGCAGGTATATGTGCCTTTCCTTTCTGATATATTCTTCTTCTTAATAAAGGGTTTGTAACATAGAATCTGTTTTAAAGACTTATTGTTCTTAAAACAGAAATGTGGTGTATCACTCAGTATGTTTCTATCCCTCACATCAGATGTAAGATATGCCAGTTCTTTTTTACCACTTCACACACCCTACCAACATCACTTGAGTAAGTAATACTCATTCTACAGTTATTTTCATGTGCATTGTTTAATCTAGCTGATGTTACATTTTCAATTTGTGCAGAAAAATAAGGTGTAGCCATATAACCGCTGTGAGGAACAACTTCATCACAGATAGTATTAACCTCAGTCTCATTATACCCTCTTGTCAAAAAAACATTTCTAAGACTCTCAAAGGATTCTTTCATAGTGTCATCACTTGCATTTAACTCATTACATCCAAGTGACGCCTCCAGGTGCATCTGCAGTTAACTCCTACTGATACCTCTAGGCATCAGAAATTGCTTGTTCATATTTGCATCAATAATTCCAAAAATGTGCTATGTACAAGGTTTTAAATTATTTAATCTTAAAGCTTAAACAAAGGCAAACTCAACTGCATTAATATTTTACATATGTCTAGTGAAGGTAAATAGATATTAACTGTTGTCTTTAGGATATTAATTTATATAGATATAATTTTCACATTTTTCTAAATATCTCAACAATCAAGTAACATAGACAGAACTCATTAGCCTCATATGAAAGCTCTCACTTAGACGAATAAAATGCCACTGACAGTATGTGCATAACTTGAGTGGTTGCTGAGATATTGTAAGTTGTGTACAAAATATTACAAATATAATAGTTATTCCCTGGATTCAATAAAGCTTACATAGGGTGTAGGAATAGTGCAGCCGCTCCTGCATGGAATATGGCTGCTGAACGATCCAGTAAACAAGCCTGGGGACGTGCACGAGCTTGGCAGCACTATTCCTGCACGAACACCACTGAATAATGCTAATTACCTCATTTGCCAGTGAAAACCATGCAAATGAGGGGTGAATTGACAATTCAGTAAGCAGTTAGGCATCTGTGCAGGAATGGTGTTACCTGCAGAAATGTATTCGGCTACTAGCTGAATACATTTCTGCAAAAATCAAAATGAAGGCATGACAGCTCAAATAAAAGCATGTATTATAATCTTTAGGCATGCCAATGGCCAAATATATGGCCATTGGCATGGAAAAATGTTGCAAAATTATGAAAATAAAAGTTTTACTTTTGGCCGATCTCGGCCGTTTAAGCATATGGCAGCAGCACGCAAACGGGATTGTGCCAAAAATAAAAAAAAATAGTTGAAAAGGCAATTTTAAGTGAAATCTGCATTTTGCCATTATAGCCTATGGCATGCAGAATCAAAACAATACCAGGGAACAGTGGCTGCTAAGAGAAAAAGGTCTGGGGTAGTACAGTAACTAATGATTAAGGCAGTGGGGTATGCTAATGAGGGAAATTTACTGAATCACAAAGATTCTAAGTGCCAAACTGCACCTAACATTGGTGTAAGCAGGAGGAGCAGCAGACATGAAAAGGGTGTGTGTCATGCTTGGTTTAAGCACATTGGAGCTCCACGGCTCCCAGATAAGCTTAGCTAAGCACAACTAAGCAAGGAGGCGAGTCTGAGACTATATTGACTTATTCCATGAAATGAAGAGCGTGTTCGCATCCAGGGAGGGCCATTTCTCAGTGTTTACATTGCGAAACGGGTTTGTATGATGCGCACTGGGTCTAAAAAAAACAAAAACAACCCCCCTCCCAGAAATAGCATGACTGTTTACATTTGAGCATCGGTTTGCACAGTGGGCCTCGGGGCTTAAAAGGGGCAGAAATGGGAAGGGCAAAAGAAAAAAAAAGGAAAATAGCAGAATAAAAGCAATCAAGTACAAGTAACAACTGGCAGGTGGAATGCATCATAGTCAGCCAATCACACAGGCAGCATCTGCAGCACAACAGTATAAACTATGGAAGCACCTTACAGTCTGGGTTTGTCCCACAAACTCTGCACCACTGGTGTACACATGCAGGGGAATTTTAACTGAAAAAATGTTAGGGGCTGCCATTGCTTTGATCCATCAGTATGTGCTAGAGACTGAGGGCGGTGAAGAGGATAATGCTGACAACCGCCACAGACTGAGGAGGAAGAGAAGAGTGTTCAGACCCAGGGTAACTTGCCAGGGGCTAGATGATCTGGAGATACTAGAGTGCTACAGGGTGGACAAAGACATACTTCAGCAAGTCATCTAGCTGTGCCGGCTTCAACTCAGACCCACAGCCAACAGAGGGGAACCCATCCCAGTGGATACCAAGGTATGTGTAGCCTTAAGAATACTAGCTACAGGTACCTTCCAAAGACCTACTGGGGACATCATGGGGTTCTCACAGGCATCCACATCCAGGGTACTCCACCAGTTCCTGGATGCCATCCTACCAAATTCCAGTGAGCACATTTGCTTCCCCAACACCCGTGAGGAGAAGACCACCAATATGCATCTCTTCCACCATGTAGCAGAATACCTGGAGGTTGTGGGTGCGATAGACTGCACGCACATCCACATCAAAGCACCACCCAGTGAATAGAGTAGGGTCTACATGAACTGCAAGGGCTTCCCCTCCATCAACCGCCAGGTCGTGTGCAATGCCCAGGACATTATCATGAATGTGTGTGCTGGGAGCCCTGGAAACTCATGACTCCCACATATGGCATTCCTCACAGCTGTACCAGGCATTTGCCAGTGGGGACATCCTGTATGGCCATCTGGTGGGGGATGCTGGCTATGCACTGGAACCGTGGATGATGATACCCATCAGAAATGCACACCCACTCAAGAATGCCATAATGAGGCACATGCACAAACCAGGATCATTATAGAGCATGTGTTTGGGGTGCTCAAGTCATGGTTCCTCTGCCTTGACATATCTGATGGAGCCTTGCAGTACTCTCCAGCCACATGTGCACACATGTTCATAGTATGTGCCATGCTACACAATATGATCATGTGGAAACAGCTGCTGCAGGAACAGCATGGAGAAGGGCCACACAGCCCTGCACCATTGCCAAGGTCCCCACAAGCACAGGGGGACTCAGAGGAGAAGGCCCCTTAGCCAGCTCCTGTAGGCAGATGGAGGCATGCCCAGTATGCCCAGGCCTTGGCAAAGAGGCAATGTATAGCACACACACACTGACACTGTAGAGACCCAGGGACTGACACCTCTCTCTGGCTCACACACACAGTAAAATGGATGACACACACATCACATTACTTATAACTTACCATGTGTAGGCAGTGTACTGTGGCATCCAACATAGGCAGCCCTCAAGCACCATCCTCATAACTGCCGCAGGCAAAAGGTAAGCCAGTCTTCTTAACAATAAATGAATGGATTAGTATGTTTTGGTAGCATATCTATGGTAATGCTGCATGCATGCAAGGGAATGGGGTGGCCTACTGGGATAGCAGCAGACAACTGACAGCTATGTGGGACACCAGGAAATGTCTGCACAATACTGGCTTCCCCACACTGTGCAGTATCATTTAAGGTGACAAGTCCCACTGTAGTATATGTGGGGGGCCAACTAAGGGGGGTTCATAGGTCACATGCACGGATGTCACTGTGGGGATCCCATACTCACTCCCAGACTCACACAGCAAGTCAGGCATAGAAAATCATAAAGGAATGTCTGGCAAAGGCACACAAATGATGACAGTGATGGAATACCCCCCACAGACTTACACAGTGATATCACAGCAGGCCTTGCAGTTGCAGTAAGACTCTCAGAAGGGTAAGAAGTCTGAAACTCAATTGTATGGCATTGCAATCTAACCTGTGGTCTCTGGTGATATGGCCCTATTCTCCAAGGCAGGGCACAATACTATGCTAAAATGGAACCAAAATGTAAAGCCAATATCAGCACAGTCTGTGCAAATGTGTACTGTTGAAAGGTGTGACCTCCCCACACCCATATTCACATAGAAATGCAGTAACATGTAAGTTTCTAGAGTAATAGCAGCAGAGCACACATTGCCAGGGCTGTCCCAATCAACATGTTAATATTGGGAGATTCCAACTACCCCACTATCAACTGGGAAAACTACTCATGTACTAACTCATCTGCCCAATGTTTTCTGGAATTCATCAGTTCCAACTCCCTGGATCAGCTTGTCCATACCCCTACCAGAGGCAGCAACATCCTGGACCTGGTCAATGTAACATATGTTCCATGCCAGAGGTCAACTCCTCGCTGGTCAGGTCTGACCACAATCTAATCACCCTAGACATCCATATCCCCCCCCCATTAAGGAAACCACCGTAAAAAATGTTTCCAAAGCCAACTTCATGCTTCTTAAGTCAGAAGTGGCCAACTTCATGTCACCCACACAGATGGAAAATAGAGACATGACTGCTGAATCATATACAAAAGCACTGTATAAGCACATACATGAGTGCATGGACCATGCCATCCCCAACAGAACCAAGACACTATCCTTAAAAAAAAAGGAAGCCAATCTGGTGGTCCCCTGCCATAAAGAAACTCTACAACAGAAGGAAGAAACTGTTGCAAAAAAGAGTATAATCCCATGAGTGCAGGAACTCTCTGGTCAGCCTCAGCAAGAAGCTGAGATCCCTCATAAAATCCTCCAAAGTTAATTACAAAAATAAAATTGCCATGGATTGTAAAGACAGCCACAATGATTTCTACAGCTTTGTCAAGAATCTCAATGGCAACACTCAGATATGCTCAGAACTACAGCACAATGGCACTACATTTACCAAACCAACTGATATTGCCAACATCCTGGCAGACAGGTTCAGTGCAAACTTTACTCCCCCCTACCCCTCAAAGGGCCCATCTCCATACCAGAAGATTGCAAAGCCCCTGTAATCACGGATGCACAGGTAAAGACCACACTCTCCAAAGCCAAGAACACAGCATCCATGTGACTGGACATCACAGGCTGCGGTCTGCATGAACTACAGAATGAACTGGTACCCCACCTAAGTACCATGTTCAACCATAGCCTCACTTCAGGCTTTGTGTCTATGGAATGGCACACAGCAATGGTTATCCCACTCACCAAAGGGGGTGCCACCACTGACCCCGGGAACTACTGCCCCATTAGCCTGATGAGCCTGGTCTGCAAGACCATGGAATGCATCATCATGGAGCTTATAAACAAAGACATAGGAAACCGTCCAAGCTCTGGACCCCACTCAGTTTGGGATTGTAAAAGGTAGATCATGCCTCCTAAACCTGATTGACTTCTTCAAAGCAGTCACCAGAGTTGTAGACAAGGGTAAGGTGGTGCACACAGCTTATCTTGACCTTGCCAAGGCTTTCAACACCACCCCCACTCTGCTATTATAGATAAACTCACTGGACTAGGCATAAATCCATATGTCACAAGATGGGTGGCCAACTGGCTCACTGACAGAACCCACCCAGTGAAAGTAGCCAACTCCAAATCTGACTTCAGACCAGTGACAACTGGAGTACCACAAGGTTCAGTCCTGGGTCCTCCCCTGTTCGGTATCTACTTCTCTGAAGTCCAGGGTAATACAGCTAGTCTCTGGCTAATGAAATTTGCAGATGGCTGCAAACTAGGAGCCATAATAGATTTGCCTAAGGATGTGGGCATTCTACAAAGAAGCCTCACTGAGACTGATGCTTGGTGTCAAAGTCATGGCCTAAAGCTCAATGCCAGTAAGTACATTGTCATCCCCTTTGGGAAAACACCGTACCCATGAACTACCACATAGGCGGTAGCCTATTTAACACTGAAAGTGTGATAAGAGACCTTGGGACACAGGTGGACAGTAGTCTCTCCTTGTGATAATCATGCCATCACAGTAGTCAGGAAATCTTTCTACATGACACACCTCATCACAAAGGGGTTCTCCTCCAGAAAAAGAGAGGTCATCATTCCTCCCTACTCATCCCTCTTCAGGACCATTATAGAGTACAACACCCCATTTGGCATGTACCTCACAAGACATCTGCAGCAACTAGAAAGGCCACAGAAATACCTCACTAGGGGGTTTACTGGCCTCAACCAGATGCATACGCAGACCATCTCAAAAAACTCCAGCTCTACTCCGTCGTATACCGCCTACTCAGAGACAACCTCTAGCTAACATACAAAGCCATGTTTAATCCAGATCTGATGGACATGCTACACTTAAAGAAATCTCAAGCTCTCTGAGCCATATGCTCCAGGGACCCAAATCTTGTCCCCACAAAAACAGAACATGCTGGAGGGATAGATTCCTGTCCCAGAGACTTCCCATGCTCTGGAATAGGCTACCCATTCATGTCAAGCAGAGCTCCTCATTAGCCCTCTTTAAGAGAAATCTTGACAATTGGATGGGAAACAGGAAATTCACCTTGGGGATCACTGCTGTGGCACTGCTCGATGGGAGCACAGGAAAATAATTTTCTTGGGTGGCAAAAGCCAGGGAACCTCATTTGGCTAGGCTGATATAGGCCCTACGGCCAATAGCCTAGTACATACCTATGAACCTATGAACATGATAACTTGTTGCATGTCCACAATATGCAGGGATCAATGAGCTATGTATATGTGTGGGGAATATTTGTCAGGATGTGGCCAGCAACTTCTCATCGCTGTTGTGGCCTAGGTACAGTGCTGTGGTAGACAGAGCCATGTTCTATGAAATGCAGTGCCAACTATTTTGCATGTCAGCTACACATACACTGGGATTTGTACATACTGTCCAGATGTCACTATCCATTACTGCCGAAAAGCTGGACAGGTCATGTACAGGGGGCCACACATATGAAAAGTATACAGGTTGGAGTAACCTACATAGTGCCTGCCATACCTCACAACTGTACAGACCTTTTGCAGAATGTACACAGGTTTGCATCATATCTGTGGTGTCTTTATTATGAAATAGTAGTTGTCTGGCAAATCACTGGCAAACCACGAAAATCTAAAGTCGGAAAATATTGATGGATTGTATTGTCTCAGACTTCATACCCCATAGAAATATGCATGCTAATGCAAAATCTGTTATTGTATCACCCTTCTAGGTTTGTAAGGCCAATAGTTACAATGGTCTGTATACTTAAGCCTTTGTCACCCAATGACTCATGGCTTTGTCCAGATATCTGGCTTAAATATGTAGAAAGGTATGGTGCCTAGTAGCACAGCAGTGTGTTCTATCACTTACCATTGTCACCCTAGGGGGGTCCACTTCCTGGGAGCCTGGGAACATATGAGTAACAGAACACACTGCCTCACCACAGATGGCCTGCAGCAGTCTCACATGGCCTACAGGCCTCTGGCAAAGGCCTATGCCTCACCCATAGTGCCTTTGTAGGGAATGCCATGGGGTCCATACTACCAACATAACACAGTCAACAAAATGTAATTGTAAGGCCATGCTGCTAAATGCTAGTAGCATACCTCTCAACCTCATAGAGGAAGAAATCTGGACAAAGCCATGCATAATAGTGGGATAAAGGCCCAACTATAGGGACACATTTGAAATATTCATAATGTTAGACAGTTGATAGAATAACAGAGGGGTGTGTAGTAGCATGAATGTCATGAAGGGTGTGAAGTCTGAACCAAAATCTGATAGAACTGTACAAACCTCTTCACTCACCAGGGAAAAATCTGCTGTCCTTTTCCCTGGCACACAATTGGAACTCCCTTCCCCCCTCCATCCTTACCACTGCTAACCTTCCAGCTTTTAAAAAATCTCTACACACACACTTAACATCTTCCTGGGAATGCTCCTGCTCTCATCCCTCCTACACACACACTTAACATCTTCCTGGGAATGCTCCTGCTGTCATCCCTCCTACACTCACACTTAACATCTTCCTGGGAATGCTCCTGCTCTCATCCCTCCTACAGTCACACTTAACATCTTCCTGGGTATGCTCCTGCTCTCATCCCTCCTACACTCACACTTAACATCTTCCTGGGAATGCTCCTGCTCTCATCCCTCCTACACTCACACTTAACATCTTCCTGGGAATGCTCCTGCTCTCATCCCTCCTACACTCACACTTAACATCTTCCTGGGAATGCTCCTGCTCTCATCCCTCCTAGTCTAGCCTGCCCCCTACAGGCACCACATCATATATACCAGAAACTATAAATTAGCTAAAGCAATAACACCCTAATAATTCTTAAACTCTAGTATTCCATTCCAAATACTACATATTTTCTACAACAATGAAATGCTAGTCTTATATAGCATAACCAAAGATTCTTTGCTTGTAATCACCTGTTCCTCTGTTTTTTGTCTTGAACACACATTTCCCTTTTTGTCAACCACTGTTAAAGTTTTTTACCACTGTTTTTATCAATTTGTATTAATTTGACTGAATGTGTTAATGTGTAAACTTCTGTAATATTTTGTATCTTTATTCAGGAGCTTTTCTCCCCAGGACTCCATTGAAAACGGGTACTTCGGGCCCAATGGACAATCCTGGTAAATCAACTGTAAATAAATAAAAATAAATAAAGTCTGAAACTCTAATGTTCTGTCAGTATTCCCTGACTGCAGCCCTGACTGATTTGCAACAAATGTGCTAGAAAACCACAGTGTTAAGAGAAACCAAATATATGAGGCATGCATCTGGATAATCTGTAAGAATCTGTACAGTTGACAGGCATGGCCACACCAGGATATGATCTGTCAGGTAAGAAGAATACTGCACAACCAGGAGATCCCCAGCCAGCATATCACCAAGATGCTGGACCTTTTACACAGCTTCATCAGTCAATTGGCTGTAGCCACTCCTCCCAACTGGCTAGACTGTGCAAAAATGTCAAGCTTTTACCTCATAATATAGGTCTGTGCATCATCCATCTTGTATTTCCTTGGTAAATAACTGTGATGATCCAATTATATCTGTCAGTAGGTAATGACACAATACAGTACAGTGTCAAACATTATATATGTTAGAAAATGCTTGATAAAACAAACCCTGTCACTCAAGCAAGTAATACATTGATAACAGCAATAGTTACAGTACCCCCTATGTTTGGCCCATTGTTTCCCCATACTGGCAGCCTATTTCCAGATATCTTGCACAAACAGGTTGCAAGGTATGGCTGTAGCACACAACACCCTGGACTGGAGTGCAACTATCCCTGGAGTGGATTCCCACACTTGCTATAGAAGGTCATACTGAGCATGCTCCTACACTTAAGTGAAGACAATGTCTGAAACCACATTGGGCTATATATCTCTGTGTTGTGCAAATGTCTTTGCATACACACAGCTATGTAAACCTTACTGTCTCCACACACACACACACACACACACACACACACACACACACACACACACACACACACACACACACCTCAGACAGGATCACCCACAGCCAGCTGCAGGTGGCACATATGTGGTATATCTGTTGTGTGTGATACACACACATATATATGGGCAACATATTACAATATGTCGAGCATAAACACACACAAGCATGGGGAAGAGAGGGACAGACAGTGATCAAGTGAAACACACAGGGAGACACACACATACAGTGAGTCATACACAGGGATGCCCTGAATGGTATAGAGAGATGTCCTGCTGCAGACAATTGCATCATCATCATCATCATCATCATCAGCCCCCTTTTTCCCATTTTTTTCTACATTTGCGTACCAGTTGTAAACACAGGTATGTGCCAGCATGAAGATGAGATTTATTGTCTGATGGTAATGAGGTGGGGGTTAGAATATCACATCACCTACCTTTGAGTGTGTGTATGTGTGTCTGCAGGTCTAAGTATTATGATGCCTTACCCACTCAGTACACTTCCCATTGCCCTACTTTACAACATCTGCCAGTGTCATTCACCTTTTAAGTACCTTTAGACTGGCTTCAGTCCTGTAAGCTCCATAGTGCATGTGGTAACTGCGTAACACTATCATGCAAACAACTAGATAGGCGGGGGTTCTAATCACAGTCCCAGTATATGTAACAGTGGTTGTGTGTGGGTTAGTGTTTTGGGTGTGTGTGTGTGTGTGTGTGTGTGTGTGTGTGTGTGTGTGTGGGAATATGTGTTTTAGTCCATTCCCACCCAGTACACCTCTCATTGCCCTACTTCACAAGATCTGCTAATGTCATTCACTGTAGAAGTACTGTTGGACTGGCCTCTGCCCTATAAGCTCTGTGGTGTGAGTGATAACTGCATAACACTATAGTACAAATAACTATTTAGGTAGGGGTTCTAATCTCAGGCATGTCAAATGTAAAAGTGTGTGTTTGTGTTGTGTGCCTGTAGGTTAAAGGTTTTGAGCCCATTCACACTCAGTTCACTTCCCATCGTCCAACTTTAGCAGTCCTGCTGTCAGTCACCTTAGAAGTACCTTTGGGCAGCTTTCATCCCTGTAAGCTCTGTGGCATGTGGGATAATTGTGTAATGCTATAGTACAAATAACTAGCTAGGTAGGGGTTCTAATCTTGGTCCTGGCAAATGTAAAGGTGTATGTGTGTATGATTTTGAGCCTGATCACACCCAGTACACTTCCCATTGCATTGCTTTAGCAGTCCTGCTGATGTCAGTCACCTTAGAAGTACGTTTGGACAGCCCTCAGCACTATAGGCTTTGTGGCACATGTGATACTATAGTACAAATAACTAGTTGGGTAGGGGTTCTAATCTCAGTCCTGGCAAATATAAAGATGTGTGTGTGTTTGTAGGTTAAATACTTTGAGCCTGTTTACACTCAGTACACTTCCCATTGCCCTACTTTAGCAGTCCTGCTGATGTCAGCCACATTAGAAGTACCTTTGGGCAGCCCTCACCCCTATACGCTCTGTAGCATAAGTGATAATTGCATAACACTATAGTACAAATAACTAGTTAGCCAGGGGTTCTAATCAAATTTCTGGCAAATTTGTGTGTGTGTAAGTGTGTACATGTGTAGGTTAAAGTATTTTGCGGCCTCTATCACCCATTGCTATACTTTACAAGAGCCAGTGATGTTCCTCAGCTTAGAAGAACATTGAGACAGCCTTCACTCTATAAGCTCCATGGTGCGTGCGATAAATGCATAAAATTGTAGTAGCAGTAACTAGCTAGATAGGGGTTCTAATCTCAGTCCTGGCAAATGTATGTGTGTGTTTGTGTGAGGGTGTGTTTGTGTGAGAACTGTATCTACTGGGTGGTGGGTTTTGGGATTTTTTTGCTTGTCACCCACACAATACACGTCCCAATATCCACTTTACAAGGCCCACTGTTGTCATCCACTGTAGAGATAGCTGTAGGCACTCTGCAGCCCTATAAGCTCTGTACCATGTGCAATAATTATGTAACAGTATGGAATAAATAAGATAGGTGGGCCTTCTAATCCTTGGATACCATTCCCCACTCAGGAATCATGGACAAACACACTCAGCTAGGCATCAACCCCTATATAACTAGGTGGCTTGCAATCTGGCTCACAAATAGAACCCACAGTGTGAAAGCAGTAGACTCAATATTAGACTGCTGACCAGTCATGAGTGGAACCCCGCAGGGTTTGGTCCTAGGTCCACTTGCGTTCGGGATCTACACCTCTGAAGTCCAGCCCAACATGAAGGGAGTCTGGCTGATGATGTTTGCAATCGACTGCAAGGTGGGTGCTATTATTACCTCCCCACGTGATGTTGACATCCTGCACAAAGGCCTCACTGAGACCTATGACTGGTGTTAGAACCTTGGACTTTAGCTCAATGCCAGAAAATGTCCCTCCATCCCCATTGGGAACAACATGGTTCCCATGAATTACTACATTGATGGTAGTCCACTGAACACTGATATTATTATAAGAGAACTGGGAACACAGGTTGAGAGTGAGCTCTCTGTTGACCACCACAGTACCACTGTGTTCAGAAAGTCCTATGTGTCACATCTCCTGACTAAGGGTGCTACATTCAGAAAATAAGAGGTCATTGTCACCTTGTACCTTGCCCTCATTAGGCCAGTCAATGAATACAATGACCAATTTGTCATTTACCCCACTGGACACCTGCAACAACTGCAGAGGCTGCAAAAGTACCTCACAAAGTGGATCCTAGGCCTTAAACACTTGCCCTATATGGGCATACTCCAATAACTCTGACTATTCTCTGTCTCATATTGTCTACTTAGAGGCGATCTCTGCCTGCCTTACACAGCCATGTCTGACCCAGCTCTGTCAGGAATGCTATATCTGAAGAAACCAATATTTCCACACCACATGCTACAGAGATCTCAACCCCATTTCCACAATCAACAGAACATGCTGGAGGGACAGGTTCACAATCCAGAGACTGCTCATGCTATGGAGTAGACTTCACATACATGCCAAGCAGAGCACCTCACTGGCCCACTTCAAGAGAAATCTGGATGAGTGAATGGAGAATACAAATCCCACCTGGAGATCATGCCAGTGGCTATACTCATTAAACACACTGGGGACTATCGTTAGGTGGCACGATGCCGGGGTATTCCCATGGGCTAGGCTTGTAAAGGCTCCATGGCCATTCACCTAGTACATACCTATGAAGCTATGAATCTATGGCTCTCAGTACTGGCAAATGTGTGTGTGTGTGTGTGTGTGTGTGTGTGTGTGTGTGTGTGTGTGTGTGTGTGTGTGTCTGTGCATTATTGTGTATAATAGTGTTTGTGAGTGTGTAAACATGTGGGTGAAAGCAGTTTGAGGCCCTTCTCACCCACCGCACCTACCATTGCCATACCTTACAAGGGCTGGTGATGTTATTCACTATATAAGTACCTTGGGACACTCTTTACTCTCTAAGGTCCATGGTGCATGCAGTAACTGCATAACACTATAGTACCAATGACTACATAGGTAGGCATTCTAATCTGATTCCTGGCAAATGTGTGTGTGTAAGTGTGTATATTTGTAGGATACAGCATTTTGAAGCCCAACTCTCCCAGTACATGGGCCAGTGCCATACTTTACAAGGGCTGGTGATGTTTTTCACCTTAGAAGAACTGTGGGGCACTCTTTATACTATAAGCTCCATGGGGTTCTAATCTAAGTCCTGGAAAATGTGTGTGAGAACCGTATCTTGTGTAAGTAGCTGAGTAAGAACTATATCCATTGTGGGGGTAGGTTTTACATTTTTAGGCCATTGTACTCCCAGTACACATCCTAAGGTTCACTTTACAAGACTTGCTGTCCTCATCAACCATAGAGGTATCTGTTGACACTATTCAGCCCAATAAGCCCAGTGCTACATGCAGGAACTATGTAACAGTATGGACTGACTAATAAGATAGGCAGGGCTGCTAATCTCAGTCCTGGCAAATGTGTGTATGAGTGTATTTGTGTGTGTAAGTGTGTATAACTGTAGGTTAGGGTATTTTGGGTCGATGCTCACCCAGTAAGTCACCCATTGACATACTTTTCAAGGCCTGGTGATGTTGTTCACCTTGGAATTACCTTGAGACTCTCTTTATCCTGCAAGCTTTGTGGTGCATTCGATAAATGCATAACACTGTATTAACAATAACAAGGTAGGTAGGGGTTCTAATCTCAGTCGTGGCAAATGTGTGTGAACATGTGTATATGAACAGTATCTTGAAGACACACAGACACCTAGAACACAAACAGAATACATCATGTGATATTATGGTCAGTCTGGCCGAAAAGGTACATACACTCTGAAGTAGACCCATTACAATTGCAAGCTGAGAGTTTGAGTGAGAACTATATCCATTGGGTAACCGTGGTTTACAATTTTAGGCCATGGTACTCCCAGGACACATCCTGAGGTCCACTTTACAAAGGCCGCTGTTCAAATCCACCATAGAGGTATTTGTGGATATTCTTCAGCCCTATAAGCCCCGTGCCACATGCAATAGTTTTGCAACAGTATGGAATGAATAACATGATAGGTAGGGCTGCTAATGTCAGTACTGATAATTGTTTGTGCATTGGTGTGTATAGCAGTGTTTGTGAGTGTGTAGACTTGTAGGCGACAGTCTAATGAGTCCTACACACCCAGTACATACCCCATTGATATACCTCACAAGGGCACATGATGTTATTCACTTTACAGGTACCTGGCAACAGTCATCACACTATTAGTTCCGTGCCACCTGCGACCACCACATAACACTGTAGTATCACTAACTAGATGGGTAGGGATTCCAAACACAACACTGGCAACTTTGATCCTATGTGTGTGTGTGTGTGTGTGTGTGTGTGTGTGTGTGTGTGTGTGTGTGTGTGTGTGTGTGTACGAGAGACTGTGTGTGTGGGAACAGTATTCTATGTGTGTTTGGTCAACACAATATCTTCTGGGGGTGTGGGCTTTACCAATCTGAGGTGTGTTCCACCCACTACAGTTACCATTGTCCACTTCACAAGGCCTGCTGACGTCAATCACCATGGACTTACCTGTATACACCCCTCAGCCCTATAAGCTCTGTGGCACCTGCAATAACTGTTACACAGACCTGGTAAATGTGTACATATACAGCTGTACCTTGGCTCTGACACGATTGATGTGTTACCACTCTGCCATACCCCTCGTTGCCAATTTCTGCAGGGCTACTTCCTGCGGACACACAGACCCCTAGAAAACAAACAGAATACATTATGTGAGCCTATGGTCAGTCTGGCTGAAAAGGTACATACTCTCTGAAGTGGCCCCATTACAATTGCAAGCTGACAGCACCTTACACAGCATTACATAACTAAACTGTACTTAATTCACCCTGTGCATTAGAACCATATTAGCATGTCCCTGCATCAGTGGTATGGATGGCAGGAATGTGGAACAGGTATCATATGCACAGGGTGTTGTGTGGGCCCTATGCTGGTCCATACAGTTGACATCATGTTTGTGTTTGGAGGGGTGTTCTATGAATGGGCCATGCAGAGGTGGTGTATGTGTCTGGAGGTGACCTGGCTGTGATGGTGATGTGTGTGTGTATGTATGTATGCAGTCATGTCATGTGGCTGCCCTACACAGGGGTATGTTGGACAGCTGTGGACCGTACATGGCAGGGTGTACAGTTCACCGTCTCTGGCCATGGACATGGGAACTGGTCCTGCCAGGGATCTCACTGGTATCACCAGGCCCAAGGCCAGATGCAGTACTGCTTACCGATGGTGACTGCTGTCTGCTGGATCCATGTCCCTGATGAGACCAGCCAGGACCACGTGCCCATGGCTTGCTCTGTTGTGTTGTGGACAGCACCCCCCTTCAGTAGTGCTGGTAGTACTGCCACTATGGGAATGTGAAGGTGCATGGCCCCATAGACTCTCAGCTGATGTTGGTGCTGACCTACATCTATGTGGCCAATGCCCATCTCCCACCACATACTCTAGAACAGACATGCTACGGTTGAGGATTGCCAAGGTCTCACCCCACCGTCTATTCATGACCTCAGTATTTTGATGTCTGGCCTCAACAAGGTCATATATATCACCAGGTAAGC
Organism: Protopterus annectens; assembly: GCF_019279795.1. Classification (NCBI taxonomy): domain Eukaryota; kingdom Metazoa; phylum Chordata; order Ceratodontiformes; family Protopteridae; genus Protopterus; species Protopterus annectens. Next base: position 911,267,997 of record NC_056727.1, on the reverse strand, counting down.
CAGGAAGAGTTGCATCCAAGACCCTGAGTATTTGTCTGGTGTTGCATTTACATGCCTGTGCATCCTTGACAGCCCAAAGCATGCATATGATGACACCTGCTGTGGCACTTGCAACAGTGATTTGATGGGCAACAATCTTCCTTTGAGCACCCCTGTCCATCCACCTGTGTAGGACCTCACCTGCACTCTGGCTATGGCTAGTGGCTACACTCACACTTGTCATAGTCACCATACTAGCCTGTTCCATGCCACCACCTGCCAACCGTCCATTATCTGTGGCTTCTGGGGATGGGGTATGTGTGAGCATTGTCACTGTGTGTGGGGACACTGTGGATGACTGTGGGATGCCAATGATGGCACAGATTCAGCCCCTGACAACCCCACCTGTGCCCCACTATGATCACCATCATTGAGAGTCTGCAGAGACACTGACATCAGATTCTGAGTGGGAGGAACCACAACCACCATATCCACCTGTGAGGGGAAGACAACAGATGTAAATTAATACCTGCCCTATAAGGTTTGCTGGTAAACACACATATGTGCACACACACACACACACACACACACACACACACACACACACACACACACACACACACACACACAGGTGAGGTGGCACAAAGACATTACACAGACCTCACAATAGCCAACTGGTGACATTCATGACATAGTCAGACCACAACATACACACTCTGGACAGGCCCTCAACATCATGCAGTGCAGCCCTTTCCACATTGACACATTACTGGGATGATCTGAGGATTGGTGTCACTAATTAATGACATGGTTTGAGTTTCACACTTCAACACGTGCAGTACATGTATGTTAAAACAAAACTGGTTACACTAACAACCTGCTAAGCTTACAGTGGATATAATAAGTGTACATACTCCTGTTAATATGCCAGGTTTTTCTGATATATAACATGAGACCACAGAAATCATGTCATGACATTTCCCACCTTTAATGTGACTTATAACGTGTGCAATCCAATTGAAGAACAAACACATCAGTTAGGGGTAACATATAGAAAGTGAATTATATACAATAGGCTGGTTGCATGAGTGTGCACACCCTTAAACTAATACTTTGTTAAAGCACCTTTTGATTTAATAACAGCCGTCAGTCCTCTTGGGAGGGTGTCTATCTGCATGACACATCTCTACTTAATATTTGCACAGTCCCCCTTGCAGAAGCCATCCGACTATGTCAGATTGTGAGGGCATCTCTTGTGCACAGCCTTCTTTAGGGCACCCCACAGATTTTCTATTGGATGTAGGTGTGGACTGTGGCTGGGCCATTTCAAAATGTTGATTGTCTTCTGGTGAAGCCATTTTTTTTTCCTGTGGATGTTTGGTTTGTGTCATTGTCATGTGGAAAGGTGTAATTCCTCTTCATCTACAGCTTTCTAGCAGACACATGAAGATTTTGCGCCAAAAGGGACTGGTATTTGGAACTGTTCATAATCCCCTCCACCTTGGCTAAAGTCCCACATCCAGCTTATGAACAGTAACCCCAAAGCAGAACACTGCCAACACCTTGCTTCACCATGGGGATGGTGTTCTTTTGGTGATGCACAGTGTTGTTATTGTGCCAAACAAACCTTTTGGAATTGTGGCCAAAAGGTGCAACATTGGTCTCATTACACCATAACACATTTTCCCACATGCACTTGGGAGACCTGATGTATTCCTCTTGAGAATTTTGCCAGACCTGGATGTTGTTCTGAGTGAGAAAAGGCTTCCATCTTCCAACCCTACCCCATAGGCCAGACATGTAGAGAATACGGGAGATTGTTGTCACATATAGTACACAACCAGTACTTGCCAGAGATTCCTGCAACTCCTTTAGTGTTGCTGTAGGTCTCCTGGCAGCCGCCCTGACCAGTTTGGGTCTTGTCTCTTCAACACATTTGGAGGGATGTCCTCTTCTTTGCAATGTCACTGTTGCCCTGTATTTTCACCACCTTTTGATGACTGTCTGCACTGTGTTCCATGGCATATGCAATACTGTGGAAATGTTTTTCTACTCTTCTCCGTGCTGATACCTTTCAAAAATGAGATCCCTTTGCTGCTTCTTAAGCTCTATATGAACCATGGCTGTTGCTGTAGCAGGCAACTGAGCAAATGTCAGGTAAATCCTGGTAGGACAGCTGACTGTTATTTGCTGTTAATCAAAGTGTCTCAGTAATTGATGGCAAGTGTGTACACAAGTGGACGTAATAATGTAATTATATTGAAAGCTGCTTCAACACAGTATTAGCTTCAGCATGTGCACACTTATGTATCTAGCTTCTTATACATTTTTCATTTGTCATAATTATTCCCCTAACAGATTCATTTTACAATTGAATTGTACAGGTTATAGGTCACATGAAAGGTTGGAAGAGTTCTAAAATGTTTTATTGTGCTTTCATTTTTGTATATCACAAATACCTGGCATTTTAACAGGTGTGTGTACACCATTTATATGCATTGTATTGCACTAATTCATAAAATATGTCCCTAGTTTTGTGCCTTTGTCCCCCCATGTTGTCAGTCTTTGCCCAAATTTCTTGCAATGACAGGTTGTGAAGTATGCCACAGGTATGTTACATCTCCTGCAAATAGGCCCCTGTGATGACCGCTGTGACGCAATGCAGTTAACGCCACCACAAGTGAACATGCAGATATTGCAATATGGTTGAGAGTAACAGCTGTGTGTATGGTAATGCATGACCTTAACATGTCTGGGGTACTGGTGAGCCACAACAAGACAATCCCATACTCACCGGCTTCAGGCTGCTGTCACACATCCAGACCAGAGGTACCTACTGTATGTAGCTGTGGGGGAGAAGAACTGTCAGCAAACTCACATTTGGCATCGGTACAAAATGAATGCTACTTTCCTGCACATATTCAGTACAAGCTCTGATAGTACACAATTTGATGTCCTTCACCATAGATGCGCACTTGTGTGCATTACTAAACCCCACCCACAAATGCAGTTTGACCTCAGATATGCATGCAGATACTGTACAGAAGCCAGTATGACTGCTACATGATTCAATTGATGTACACTGTGGCCTTACCTGGATGTTCCTTGCCTGTTGCCTGGGTGCCACCCACCTCCATGATTTGTGTTTCTTTTGTTGGCTGGTGTGTGGGGATTACCCCAAGGTTGGCAATGAGCTCCTCTGTTGCCATAAGTGGGGCCTGTGTGGCAGGACCCCCATCTGTAACATTACAGTCCCTGGCTGCAGCAGCAGCCCTTTGCTGGGCACGATGTATCAGGTCAATCGCATGATGCCTGACCTGATCATATGTACAGCAATGGTGGCCAGTGTTCACCCTGTGGACCAGCTTGTCCGACAGGGTAGTTCGCTCTAGTAGATCCTGTTGCCTACAGCCAAACATCACCCCATGGTGCTGGATGATAAGGTTAATAATAATCTCATTTTCAGCTGCAGAGTACTGTGGCTGACAGACACGTGGAATATCACCTAGAAGACATAAACAGAAAAACACATTACAGGGCCTCATACATTGGTCAGTTTTTTTACAGAACCTAAACATCAACATTTTTTATCATTAGTCACCATGTACAACCACATCATACCCCTGTCATCTATCAGCACAGTATGAGCTTGCATTGCACTCCTGGTCCTGATGTGTCATGTTCCTCCCAATGAGAGCCAGTCAATTGCATAATCCAACATTCATCTTTCACCTTTGTGTAGAGGGATGACAGTGGCCATCTTCCTTGCAGATGGGATGTCAGTGGTGCTCAGGCTTTGCTTGAGTACAGTGTGTAATGGAGCTGGGAGCATATGCCTGAGTTCATGTAGGATGCAGACAGGGAGGTTATGAGGTGCCATGGAGACTTATTTTTGCTGCCTCTGAGTAGGCATTATGTACCTGCTTCCTGATGATGAGGGGAGGGGTGTGGGTGCTGTACATATCCACCTGTACTGATGGTGGGACGGGGGGGTGATGTTTTTCCTTAACCTGTCTGCAGTAGGATGGCTATAGGTTTGCTGTGTGTGTATGTGGTGTGGTTGACCACCAGTACAGGGTTGGTTGAGTTGTTGTCTCTGAGATAGAAGACATATGTGAAGACAGTCTTGTGATTGGCCTTGGTGGATGTGTCCAATTTGTACTCATAGTTAGACTTACAGTGACGCACCTGTGATCTTGTATGCTTGTTCAGACAAAGGCTGACCTGCTTCCAAGTTGGTGCCTGCTCCTAATTGTCCTTGCACAACCAATATAGTGACCAATTATGTGGTTTGTGTATTGCTGCTGTCCACCAAAGGGGATTAATCAACCTTGGTGGAGGCAGGTCTTGCAAGTCAAGTATTGCTGAGTCCATAGAGCTATGTAGGTGCTTATGTAGCTGTTTGTAGTAGGCATGGAGACAAGGTCATGACACAGTTGGACACCTCTCCAATTTCAACCGGATAATCATGTTTATTCTAGTACCCATGTCTGTGTCAGAGCATTGCAACAACCAGTAGCTGTGGAAATCTATGTCTGTTGGATGCACTGAAAATAAGATTACACACATGTACAGCATGTATAACTTATTTACCTGACATTTTGCATTTTATGTCTAGTGTTTTGAGGTTTCCAGCTACACCTACTCATACATACATGTGCACAGGTAATACCTGATATACATTTCTGTTCTGTGTCAGTATGGCACACTGTATTTGCACTCTTCCTGCTCAGTCATACCTCTCAACCTGTTAGAGCAGGGCATCTGGAGGATGGCACACATACATGGGGGGCAATGGGCCAAAGTTATTGACACTTTGTTAATATTGCTGTAACACACATAAGTCAGTTGATAGCACAGTAGGCTTTGCATACACAGAAATACCCTGGAGGATGTCTGACACACATATGTATGCTGAGAAACACAAAAGGCAAAACAAACTAGTAAGATCCAAAAAACGGTCATGACAGCAGCTGAGTAAAACACCAAGGATTTATTAAATTTTAAACTTGAAGTGCTTTTCGTTTGCCAAAATATGCAAACTTCTTCAAAAGTAAAAAAAACTGAAACTACAACACTCATTTTTAAGACTACATTTGAAAACCAGCGGGTCATCCTAACCAATCATAGACATAGTTACACTAGAGTTTAATTAAAGTGGCACACTGAATCTAGTACTGCAACCTGTCAGCACAGTCTATTGCAGGAATAAATAATTTGTCCTCTAGATGAAATAATACCAGTTATGTAAAACACCATAAACATTTAAAGTTGTCAGGAGACTTACCCCACTAAATTTGTGTATAAAAATTAAAATAACAATAAGTAGTTAAAGACTTGAATGCAATGTCATGTTTCAAATAACTGAAAAAACATAAAAATACAGGAAATTACCCTAAAACATAAATACAAAAAGATAATATAATGAAATAAAATACTAGGTGAACTTAATACCTTGGTTGGACTTTAAATGTTAAACCATTATGCAACATCATCTTTGCAAACTTCTCAGTTTAAGGATGCTACTTCAAACGTAGTCTTAAAAACGAGTGTTGTATTTTCAGTTTTTTTACTTCTGAAGAAGTTTGCATATTTTGGCAAACGAAAAGCGCTTCAAGTTTAAAGTTTAATTAATCCTAGGTGTTTTAAACATATGTATGCTATTAAGTCCTAATGTCAGTCTTCACAGATTTGCCAATGATTTGCGGGACATAATTCAACTCTGATGAGTAAATGACTACAAATGTGAGGCACACATTTGTCAGTATGCATAACACTGGACAGTTGAATGGTATGACCTTAGTATATCACGTGCAGTTCAACACACATGTCTGCTACAGTATACACATACCCTGTATAGGTCTCTCAGATTTGTGAGACAAACATGTTTATCATAGCTGCATTCAGAAGTAACATATGAATATCTACGACATCCCAGTAGCTGGCCTAGCAGTGTCACAGTCAGTATTGTCCAACAGACACTCCAGTAGTAGTCATATGTGAGCCATCCTTTCCTGGCGTGACTCAGGGGCATGAGCTGTGATCTATGTCACTGCAGACAGACCCAGATGCTATGGCCATAGGTGCTGACCAGCAATATATCAGTACAGCAAGTCTTGTTGAGGCATATTTGTTAAACTTCCTCTTTCCCATTATTACATACCCCCTATTGCATTCCATTACATGCTTACTTGTTTGACATTATCTTATTTTCCCAAGTATAGTTTTCAAGTCTCTTTATTTTATTCATAGTCTGTATGTCTGTCTGTCTGTCTGTCTCTCTCTCTCTCTCAGATGTAAGGTATACATCAGTTTTTCATAGGCAGCAGCTTGCCTTTTGTAGGTCATGCTCATGAGCAGCTGATGACCTGTGCACAAATTGGTGTCCCCTACTTGCTGATTGCATGCAGAACAGCCGTGTTGTTGTTCCTATAGCCAATGGCATGGCAACATACTCCTATAATTAAGTACTTCATGTGGGCATTGTATTTTCAGTTTTTTTACTTCTGAAGAAGTTTGCATATTTTGGCAAACGAAAAGCGCTTCAAGTTTAAAGTTTAATTAATCCTAGGTGTTTTAAACATATGTATGCTATTATGTTCTAATGTCAGTCTTCACAGATTTGCCAATGATTTGCGGGACATAATCCAACTCTTATGAGTAAATGACTACAAATGTGAGGCACACGTTTGTCAGTATGCATAACACTGGACAGTTGAATGGTATGACCTCAGTATATCACGTGCAGTTCAACACACATGTCTGCTACAGTAGTTTACTATACACATACCCTGTATAGGTCTCTCAGATTTGTGAGACAAACATGTTTATCATAGCTGTATTCAGAAGTAACATATGGATATCTATGACATCCCAGTAGCTGGCCTAGCAGTGTCACAGTCAGTATTGTCCAACAGACACTCCAGTAGTAGTCATATGTGAGCCATCCTTTCCTGGGGTGACTCAGGGGCATGAGCTGTGATCTATGTCACTGCAGACAGACCCAGATGCTATGGCCATAGGTGCTGACCAGCAATATATCAGTACAGCAAGTCTTGTTGAGGCATATTTGTTAAACTTCCTATTTCCCATTATTACATACCCCCTATTGCATTCCATTACATGCTTACTTGTTTGACATTATCTTATTTTCCCAAGTATAGTTTTCAAGTCTCTTTATTTTATTCATAGTCTGTTTGTCTGTCTGTCTGTCTGTCTCTCTCTCTCTCTCTATCTCAGATGTAAGGTATACATCAGTTTTTCATAGGCAGCAGCTTGCCTTTTGTAGGTCATGCTCATGAGCAGCTGATGACCTGTGCACAAATTGGTGTCCCCTACTTGCTGATTGCATGCAGAACAGCCGTGTTGTTGTTCCTATATCCAATGGCATGGCAACATACTCCTATAATTAAGTACTTCATGTGGGCATTACCTCTTTTACTTGCCTGTGAGAGGGACTTCATGGAGGTGTGTGAACAACAGCATCACAGAGGGTACTTGGAAATACCTCTTACAACTTAAACTGTGGTGACAGCCCAACAAAATTGGGGAGAAAGTTCTAGACTTAGGGACAGAGTGTAAGTATTGCTATTATACATTTGGATTCATGCTAGTTTAACAGGGTTTGTGTGGACATGAATACTCTGTGTGGGTCTCAGTCTGACAGTGCTATGTGGTTGACATAACTCTCAACTGTAGTGCTATCCGCAGAATGGGACAGAGGTTGGACTCTTATGTTTGGTCTGTTTCTCTGACAGTTGTTGTCCTTGGCAAATCAGTAGCATACCCTGGGTATTGCAGTCAGTAAATGCTAACTTCCATTTGTATTTCTGACTTCATATCCCACAGTTAAGATATGTTACAATAAACCCTGTAACGCCAGCAACTTTCTCAGTTTATAAAAGTAATATTTCAATTATGCCCCTGTGTTTGGGCCTCTGTCCCCTAATAATGTCAGGCTTTGTCCAGATGTCATGCAGTAAGAGGTTGAGGTATGGTTTATCATTAGTTTGTGCCTTCCTTCCTGATATAATCGCAGTAGTGTAGCAGAATGCCAGGCATGTTATGAGGAAGGGGCCATATATATGAGGACAGAGCCTGGACATTCTGTGGGAATTCTGTGGGAATCTGTACAGTTGGGGGTCTGTGCATGTGTAGCAATTGTTAACAGACTATCAGGATTGTGTAGCAGTGTAGTGTGTACATGTTTATTGTGCTGTGTAGGGAGGGGGTACATTTAAATGTCATGGGTCCTTTTCTATCTGACTGTGCTTGCTGCTCCAGTTTCTAGTGGTCTATCAGCTGGATATGTTTGTAGGGGCAGACTGAGACATGTTCCATACCACTGCAGGAGTCAGACTACACTCTGACTTGGGGCAGTATACATAGGAGTAGTGTGTGTGTCAAACATGATATTTATGTTCACATAGTTATTATACTCTACTGTTCATTTGGCTTACCAGTATATCACTGTGACTGTGTTGAAATTGGTTGTGGGTATGCAGGCTGACACTGGTGACTGTTCTTCACTAGTGCTACATCCCTGTAGTGGCTGATATATTTGCAAATGTATGTGTAATTCCCCAAAGCTGACTTGAGATAGTGTTGTGTCAGTCTGACTGTAGTTTGGATGGTGCTTGGTGACATGCTAAGCAGCTCAGTGTACTTTCCCTACTGTCATGTTATGTCCAGATATTCGTAGGTTATCCAGTTGTCTGACTCATATCTTTAGTCTGGTCCCCATAATCATTGTGTATGTCTGACAAATCAGTGGGATGGTGTGAGGATTTCGGGCACTAACTACTGAAAAGCAATTGAGTCTTGGAGTTGTGCTATTTCGGTCAATATATGTTAGAACAGACGGTGTTACTGTAGCAACTGTCTCAGCTTATCTAGTCAGGTATTTCAGATATGTCCCTATTATCATGGCTTTCTCCCCCCACTTTGTCAGGCTTGGTCCAGATTTTTTGCACTAAGGAGTTCTGAGCATACCTCTCAACTGGCTAGATTGTTGCAGAACATCCAGGTTTATTGCTTATATTTTGTCTCACTTCCATGATTTATTCTAATTTCTCTGGTAAATCACTGATCTGAGGATGTCTGTCAGTAAATGATGACATAGTTCCAGACCTCATATCCTTCAGAACATGTATGCTGAAACAAACCCTGTTATTCAAGTAACTTTCTACATTTCTAAGAGCAATATTTGAAATATGTCCCTAGTTGTGGCCCATTGTCTCACCATTCTTACAGCCTTGGCCCAGATTTCTTGCACTAACAGGTTGAGAGGTATGGTACTGAGATGAGTGCACTACATGGTATGAGCATATATGTGTGTGTGTGTGTGTGTGTGTGTGTGTGTGTGTATATATATATATATATATATATATATATATATATATGTGTGTGTGTGTGTGTGTGTGTGTGTGTGTGTATATATATATATATATATATATATATATATATACACATAATGTATGTATATATGAATATGTATGTATATATGAATATGTATATATATATATATATATATATATATATATATATATATATATATATATATATATATATATTTATATATTTTTTAGATATATATGTATCTCCATATATATATATATCTGTATATGCATAAATAAAAAACTTGAGTGATTCCACATAGGTTTTTCCCTACTGTTGAATGACTCTACTGCATGACATGTTTGAAAAAGCATTACAAATTTCTATAGTTGAAATGGTATGATGGTATATTGCTCTGACTGTAGTATACAGGGTCCTGGGTTTGAGATGTGACAAGGCTGATTATTTTGTTGCTAGGCACAACAGTGACTGATGCAAACAGAGTGGTTAAAGCAGTTTTAGGCATGTTTAAGTGGCTTTAAGTGGGTTTGCATGTGTTTCCATGACACTAAGCCATGCCAACACACGGTTAACCGTACAGATGCTTAATCTGTTTTGGCTTCACTTAGCATCGTATAAATATGCTTACTCCTGCTTACTCCCACTTACACCTGCACTAATTCCTTTAAAAGAAAAGAAAAAGGGGTTATAGGAAAGTGGTGAGAAAGGGGCATGCAGAGGGAAAAACAATATGAAAGGTAGGTAGGGATGTGCAGGGCAGGTTTAGGGAAGGTCAATAGCTGTCCATTTCTTATACAGCAACAGCTGTGCATTTGTACAAAATTTACAGGTGAATTTGGACACTCAGATCAAAGAGAGAGGCATGAGGACAACAGAAATGTGTTGCCAAGCCAATTGGACCGGATTACATGTATCCAGTGGACACTTGTGCAAAATGAACAGCTATTTATGGGGTAATAATGTTTTGGGGACAGATGCCCTTTTTTTCTTCATTAAGGTGAGAGTGAGATGTTTGGGAAATATTGTAGGTACATCTGGGGAGGTAGGTTCAGTGGGGAGACAGACAAGACAGACAGGACAGCAGACAGGGGTGGTGTATGACACATGTGGGGGTAAACACCTTGGACGGGGAGGGTGTTTGGGAATCAGAGGCCCATGAGCCCCCATATGGATATGGTGGGACTGATATCCCCACCTACGACAGTCATGACTGCACCTTCATAGCCCTGATGGGGCTATTGTCCTGTACCTCACATGCATATATCTCAAACAGTAGAGGCCCCCAGACCAGTCCTTGGGGTGCACCTTTGTGGGTGAATCTACTATTAGAGGTGGATTCCACTAGTTTGACTGAGTGGCTACTATCATTGGGCCAGTTACTTACCCATCTGGTAACCTACAGTTTGGTGCCTAGCTGTATAGGCTTATGTATCCTGTCCACCTGGGGATTAGTGTGAGAGGATTGGGCTAGGTGAAGGTAGGCATTGTTCACCATCTTCCCCTCATCCCTGTGTTTGTTGACCACTGCAGAAAGGCCAATAAGGTTTCACAGGCCTGATCTCCCTTTCACAATACCATGGTGTGTGGGTCCAGGCATTTTGATGTTGCTTATGTCCCTGTTCATAATGTCCTCAATATTGCCTCCCATGCCCTTGCAGAGCAGGCTAGTTAGGCTGATGTGCATAATATTGGCTGGGTTGGTGGATTGCTCCACCTTTGTGTATAGGGATGACAGTGGATGTCCTCTGTGCATGTGGGATGACACCGGTGCTCAGGCTGTGGTTGACTATAGTGCAGAATGGATCTGACAGCCCATGCCTGTGTTTATGTGGGATGGAGCCAGGGATGGTACCATGACTATGGAGACCTCTGTATGTTACCTTTGAGATGGCATTATGGGCCTGCTTCCTGATGATGAGGGAAGGGAGGGACTGGTGCTGTACATGCACATGTGTAACACTGGGGGGAGAGGGGGTGGTTACAATTCACCTGTCTGCAGCCAGTTGCCTATATCTATGTTATATGTGCATGTGGTGTTATTGACCACCACCACAGAGCATATTTAAGTGTTTCCTCTGGAATTGCAGACACGTGGAAGGCCTAGTGATTTGCTTTGGTAGATGTGTCTGATATGCACTCAAAGACAGGCTTATGGTACATCACCTGTGCCATTATTTGCTTTTACAGACCAAGGTGACATTGCTTCCAATGAGGCACCTGTTCCTTCTTAGCCTGTCCAGCAATTATTTCCACCTATTATGGTATTTGTGTATTACTGCCATCCACCACTGGCGTTTATCCTACCTTGAGGGGGGTGATGTTGTCCTGTCATGTATTGCTGAGTCCATACAGCTATGTGGGTGCCCACATAGTATTTTGTTGTGGGGCTGGACACTGCTGCTAGTTCCAACTAATGGGACATTGGGCTGTACAGCTACCTTTACCTACTCTTGAGGGGATTTATAGTCATTTGTGTACAGTTCATTCTGTTTGACACTGTAAAGGGGGGGCAGGGGAGATGGTGACCTGAACAGCGATGGCTATGTGGTCAGATATTACCAAGGAGGATGGCACTATATGAGTGCTACAGTGACTACTCATTGGTTATGTCCAGGTACATGAGATTCTCACCTGCTGTAGCAGTGTTGTCTCTCTGATCCACTGCATTGCCATTGACAAAGCCAAGGAATCTAGGTGCATTAATGTTCCAGTGGCATAGATCAGCCACACTATGATTGGGTATTTGAAGTCACCCAGGAGCAGGGTAGACGACTGAATCCTGACAGATTCTAGCAGGTCCTAATAGGTGTGGTGGGTGTCCATAATCATGTTTGGAGGCCTGTAGCTAGCTATGATCTGAGTAGGTGTTTTGTCAACTGTTAACTGCACTTGGGATGTCACCCATGTGACATATTGTTTGTCCAGCCTGGAGGTGTGTATGTGTATTCTAATACTCAACACTCCACCTCCTGTTGCTTTGCGGGCCTCCATTTGGGGCCTACATGTATGATGGGATGATTGACCTGGCAAGGTTGGTGTGGTCTCCACAGCTAGAAAGCAGGTGTCAGTGACTGCACAAATGTCAGCATCCTACAGGAC